>NC_092867.1:35026006-35114308 GCF_032062135.1 Pyxicephalus adspersus | reverse complement strand
CTGGTTGTATCAGTACGGCACTGATTATGTCACTCATCATGTTTCTGGTTGCTTCAATACAGTTCTGATTGTGTCACTGTGCACATTTCTGGTTGCATGAGTAGAGTACAGATTGTGTCTCCTAACAAACACATTTTCACCCTTCCACCTCCAGCCTCCAGCCATTGCATTTGAAATGAAATCAGCATTATTTGACTGTCCAGTAAGCCGGGAGTTGAGCTAAATCACTAAACCCTAGCAAACACATGCACACACATATATGTGTATTTCTGCTGTGTCTTTAGCTGTTGGGGTCATTTGCAATTTACAATGATAAGAATTTGATGGGTTGTATTTGTATTGTAAAAAAAGAAGTAAAGCCATAGTTTCTGTCCACTTTTACTGTGACCAAATTTTGGGAAAGCATCATGTTATATGTTTTATAAAATATTACATATAAGGAACATTTGTTATATTTAGGACACAGCTGAGTAAGTTGGCTAGGACTCCTCATCTAGTGTAAGCTAGCCGCCATTGATGAATGGTAACAAACCTACAGACACAGTGTAAAAGATCACTTTCAAAGTGGAGGAGGCCTGAAAACACATTCAGCATTTTACCGGGGGTGGAAAAATGGAATTGTCATTGCACAATGGATGAACTGTATACAGTTTCTCTTTTGAAACTCAGAAAATAATTAAGATAGATGGGCAGATGAATTAGCTGTCCTGCAAGGTCAAAAATGGCTTGCCTTATTACTCTATTATTTCACTGTTGTGCAGCTATCACCACTGACGCTTTTTTTCATGATATTTTGTACATCGACACAAGAAAAAAAGAGATACAAATTGATTGTTTGGTTCCCATATCAGTCTTAGTCAATGCCGGCAGTGTTTGGATTAATGGGATTGAAGGCTGTTGGTTGAAGGAAGAAGACGGGCTGAAAACAAGAAGAAATTGGCTTGGACCCTTGGGAATATATCTGATGTGAGATGTGTGGATATTTTCTGATGTTGTTTTAGACTGTGAGCATATCCTAGTTGTCAGAATTGTAATGCCTTAAAGCTGAACTCCAAACAGACAACTAAATACACAGCTGAAATTATGTATACACATGTGAGTTTTTTAACCTTCCAATGATTCTGTTTTTGTGTCCATTCGGTCTTGAGATTTGTAGAGCCGGCTAGACCTCAAAGTCAGAATGGTAATCTGCTTTTATCTACTGCAGTTAACCAAAACATGTATTTCACCTTCTCACTCCCAGCATATGATTGGTCAATAACTTAGCAGCAGGAGAATGATGAGGTCATCCCTCGGCTGCTCACAATTCTCTCTCTTCCTATCATCATGTTTCATGTCACACTATTTGTATCTAGTACACCTTATTGCTTTTTAGGATTGCCTATTCCCTTCTGGGTTCTTTGGTCTAGGAAATTGGAGAAGGCTAATACCAAAGGAGATTCAGATTCAGCTTAAATATACCTGTCATACTTATACCTAACTTTATTAGGTTTGGAATAGGTTAGGGATAAAATTGTGTTTTTTTTTGTTGTCTTTGTTGCAGTGAGTAGATTTTTTTTCACTTACCTGTCTTGATCTATGAGTGTCATTGACAGACCAGGTGTCACCACTGAAGGGCCATACATAGCCTTAGCCCAGTTGTCTCTCTTACTTTATACACCGTAGTAGTTGCTGAACCACAGGTGCTACATCATCAGATCTGTGGGTGCCCCGATTACTTACCCATCTGACAGCACAACCTGTTCATTAGGTTTGGATTCACTGCTACCATAGGTTCAGGGCAAAATCCCTGTAGTAGTGAAATTTACACATTGCAAACTTTGGCCAAAAACTTTGCAGGTTTTCCTCTAAAAATAAGGTACAACCTATAATGCATCACTTAGCGTTTGGTTATGGTCAGTTAAGTCACTAAGATTGTTATCTCGAACCCTATATTTTTTCATAAAAGTGTTGGCACCTTTAAAATTGGTAGACATTCCCAATGGCAGTGCCCTGCTTTCTATGATTTTATTTTACAATAACTTGCTTATTAGCCCTAAAAATAATCAGAATTGAAAAAAGATTCTTCCCTACCACCCTTGACTAATTTAGGTTGTGCAATAAAGTCTGTAAACTTCAAACCTGATCAAAGATTTGCAGGCACGCTTGCTTATCCCTACTGATAATTTTGTTTTCAGCTCAGCTATACAGAAAATGGAATAAGCAAATATAGTTGTCATTCTAAGTTGTTTTAGTAAATAAAAGCTGAAAATCAATAATGACCAACTTAGTTCGGTTAAAAAAAATTAAAAAAACTTAGGCGTCATTGGCAAAAATATTAACTGCCATGTTATCGACAACAATAATCACCCTCAGCATTGGAAAGTGGCTGCAAATTCTTTCATTTTTGTTGTTAATCCCTAATGGTAATGTTAACACTCAATCATTGGTGGTCAGTGACAGGCTGTAAAAATACCACCCCAAGATTTTGGTGGTCAATGGCTGGCTGGAACATTAGCCCTCCCTTCCACATCATTTTAATGTTTACTTATCTAAACAGATTCTTTTGCTCTGATATCTTTGTTGATGGTGATTACTCTGCCTGACAGTTCCAACTTCCTTTACTGCTGGGTGCTAGAATGCAAAAAGCATTCTAGCACCTGTGACACTGATGCCACTATGTATGTTGTCAGTGGCTGCACTACAATGAGGTAACATGGAATCACATGAGATATGTAATCTAAGGTGGTCCCCCTATTGCCAAATGGACTGCTTTGCTGCAAGTTGACACCAGGCCCTGACTTACTCACCAGGTCCTCACTGTTAAAAACAGGAAAAAACAAAGTACTGGCCAGCGTAAGGGACTTACAAAGCTTCCAATGTCCTTGTGCCAATCTCATGCACAGGGATGCACCACACGCATAAGGCACCATGGGATGAGCAAGAACACATATGATAGGACAGACAACATGGCGCACAACAGGACAGTCAAGAAAGTTTCTGTACACAACAGGAGGAGCACAGGAGATCCCATTTGGTTTCCTAGTATAATATTATACTCCAATAGTGACACCATACACAAATAATGTTTTCATATTTCTTTGGACATTGAACTGCCATTGGTGTATGGTAGGTTACTTGTCAGTACCAGATAACATCTTCTGTTTTCAGCATTTTACCATTACCTTAGAGTTATAAGAGCCTCAGATTAGATGATACTTGGGGTACCTTGCCTACAGAGGTCACTGCTTTAGCCATAAAGATGGAGTCACGCTGGACCGGTTTGTCTTAACCCACTGCATGGATTTTCTTGAATTTTCTTATCTACTGCTGTGTTTTGAAAACACCAGATATCTATGCCTATGGCAGCATACCCAGAAATGTAGCAGCCACACAGCTTTTATTCCTGGCCAAGAACCCTGTGAAATTAATCCACATCTCGCTGAAATCCTACTCTGCGTTCGGGTCACTGCCTCGTTCCAGCACCGCAAAAGGCAGAGATCCCATGATGATTTATTACCAGCCACAGCGCACATATTATTATGAAATGAGTTTATTAGACTCTAAATCTCCTGTTAATGTGCTACTGTTTTAATCCTTTTATCCAATTTTCAGTCTAGCAGGCTTGGCTGCCATTCCCTTGCACAAAACTCTCCATTTTGAAGGTTTTATTGTATCATATCCATATTCATTTGTCTGCCTGCTCGGCTACAGAATCTGGGAACCAGCAAGAAAGACGGGAGGGGAATAGAAAGTAAAGAGAAAAATCATGGATCTGTAAGCCCAAAGCTTGTGAAGAAAGGCACATTGAACATATTTTGTTGGTGTCATTTTTAAAGATTGGAAATTACATGGAAATACAGCCAGGTCAGCAGTTATAATGCTGGAGAAATGAAAAACGAAGGTAGCAAATAAACAAAAAAAGGAAATAATCTCTCCTAAAGGAACTTTATTATTGCCTATTTAACCATTTATATTTTTCATTTTAAGCTTCTGATCCAAGATAAAGGTTTTGTACTGTTGTAGATTATGTCTTTATCCAAAGTCTCATTGCAGAATCTATAAAGTGTGTGGATACTGGTTAGCCAGGGCAAGAGGTAAAACTTAAACTAAGGCTACAGACAGTCCCTTAGCTGAAGGCTTTTTAGGAAAAAATGAAAGAGAGAGCATTGGATAGAGCATGAAGCTTCCAGCAACGCACATGATAATGGAGGCAGAGAAAGATGTTGTGGTATTGGTTTGAAGAAAGGCTAGCATCTAGTTATGATGACAATAGAATATAAAATAGAGTTCCTAAATAGCCAGGGGATTAATGTACCCTAAAAGGAGCTTAAGTTGGTCCCAGGTTTGCTTTTAGTGTGGGTATAGGCATATGGGAGACAGGAACTGGTCTGCTATTAGTGGTACAGGCCCATTATAAGAGGTTTACATAGCAAGACTGTAGAACAAATTCACAAAGTCATGTGATTGTAATTTCTAAAATTTGTTTTACTCAATAAAAAATAATGATCATTAAATGTAAGCAATGTGAATTATGCTGATTTAGACCAGCAAATTACAACGGCGGGCCATGGAAGTGTGTGTAGACTGCCAGATGGGATTGTTACAAAATGACAATGCAGAAGTACAATTAAAAGACAGTTGTCATTGAAAGCTGTAGAATTTAAAATATTGAAGAAAAAGAAAATCAAAATTACAGTAACAAAAATCAATTACAAGCTTGTAGTAATTCTGTTTGGAACTACTTTACTGCTAAAGTGTTCTTCTACAACCAAATAAAGCCACAACTACACAATTCAGTGTAATGTAAAACTCAAAGTGGCTGTATAACATATTACATACTCATTTGATTACCCAGAATAAAAATATTACTCAGAAGTACTAATGTATTCCATTTGTTTCAAAAATAAAATATATATAAGTTGCCAGATATAGTGCAAAACATCTTTGCAAAGTCCATCTTGAAAGAAGCACCATTTATGAAATCAGGACTTTACAGATTATTCATCCAACACTAGAAGCATGTGTAAATTAATTGTAATGTAAGTTAATTACAAGAATCAAGGAGACGTGTGGGCAGGATGCTCTTCTCCCATTTTATGGCTTCTGCCATGCATTTTATAGGACCATCCAGTGCTGCATGACATGTCCTTTGTAATAATGGTATGTGATCTTATGGTATAGGTACCTATGTTTACTCCTTGGTTGGCTTTACAATGATGTGCCAGGGTACGTGTGATATAGAGCCTTAACTTGACATTGGGTTGACTGTATTCAAAGGTATTATGGCTTCCCTGCAAAATGAGGATAAGGAGAAAGAAAACAGGTTAGTAAAAGTAAAAAGGTTTTATCATAGAACTGGCAAGATGGCATATGAGACATCTTCAGAAATGGCTGATATAAATAAGAAACACAGTATTCAGTACAATAATTTACTAAAGCTTATCTAACATTGACTTTTCAATGGTGGATGGAAAATTCTTTATACCATAGTTTATGAAGCAATGATATTCAGTTCCCCACACACATTTTCTATTTCTGATACCTTTTATATTAAGGTAGTGTTTTCTCTGCGAATTTTTTTCAATTTAAATAAATGCACAAGGGTATTAAAACAGAATAATAGGTTATAGCCATAGAACAGGACGTAACAATGTGACGGCATGCAAAAGGGCAAATCCACTAATTGGAAATCTCCTGTTATTAGCCTGAAAAGATTACATAGAGTAAGTGGTTTCTTGGGATTTCTAAAGAGGTCTATCAAACTAAGGGCTCTATTTATAAAATGTGGAATCAAACATTTCCTCAAACATTCCCTTGTGGGAATCTTCCAGGCCCATGTGTTTCAATGGAAGTAATTGATTCCCACCAGGAAATGTTTGAGGGAATGTCAGATTCCCTGTATTATAACCAGAGCTCTTAGTGCCTAGAATATCCAACTGTTTTCAAATCTTCCACCTCGTGCACAAAAATACAACCAGGAAACCCCAAGCACACACTGCAATAATAGTAGCAATGTATCTTCTTGTTTTTTTTCATGAACTTTATGGTGAATATCTGAGAAAGGTTTATTGTTAGTAGCAATTAAATCCATCCTTTCATTATGAAATATTCAGTGACTTGTTTGGATCCTTGTTAGGGACACTGGCAGTTCGCATTTTACAATTTTATGAGAGACCTAGTCTTAAACAGTGATTATAAGCAACGAGTTAGAAATCTGTTTTGGAAGGAAATTAAATTTATTGGGCTGGTATAGATAATAAAGAATTATTATGTATTATGAATTACTCTATAGCAAACCATGGCTTGGATAACCATAAAGTAAAACACAGTCACTGCTCTTAGTGTTCTGCACCGCTTTGTTGATAAAGCCTGCATATGTTAGGTGATTCAGTGGTCTTTCCATAATTTTTTGCCTGTAAGTCATAGACCCCATTCACCTGCATTAACACACAAGCAAACAATGAGAATACTGCACTGGAACTTTACAGGAAATAAATACTGATATGTGCACACATCCATTTAGTGGCTCAGCCGTAGTGTCAACACATTCTAACTTAGAATTATTGGGTATTGGATTTTGAATTGCACATGTCTTGCATCAGGAACACACAGGCTGAGAAAATATGCAGCGGCATGTAATGATCTCTCTAAACCAGATCAACAAAATCCATTACAGTAAAGCTTCCCACACAAGTAGCATCCAGTTTATCACTTACAGCACATTATCTGAAGCATATGTCTATATCCAGAGCATGAGTGTACACTATCTCTATCATTTATGATGTAGACATGTGATATACATATAATAATATGATTTAAATTTTTAATATTAAGAAACAGAAGATGGAATTGTTCTCAAAGGTTTTCACCCTAAAAAGGTGATCAGCCAAAAAATGTATTAAGTATTAAATGTAAGAAGTAATAAACCCTCCCATCAAGTTATTTTTTTGTTTGCACCTGTTGCATCTGTGTACTAGGAAGGTTTCCCTTCCTTTCCTCTCCTAAGGGTGCAACCGAAAATCTGTCCAAAGGAACTATATTTTCATCCTAGAAAGCTGTACCCAAAACAATTGTAACAATGGAGGATTATCCCTCACCTTTTGTTCTGATTATAGTGAGAATGTTCAGTCCCCCCCGATGCAACTTTTATTTAAATGTTTTTGCTTTTTCCTGGCACATGCTCGTGCAGAGAAAGGGTTGCACATTTTGTGACCGCTATATCATTTTAAATGAATTCTAGCAGGAGTCTGCTTGGAACAGGTAAATGTGACTGTAATTGTAAGATGCTGAAGTAAGCTTTTATCACTTTGTGAAAAAGCTTTAAGAGATCAATCTGCAACCAGAAGAAGAATGAGAAATATATTCCCATGAAAATATCCATTAAGTCAGATGGTTTACCTACTTTTGCCTAATTTGAACATTTAAGTATTTGTAAAAGTATACTTGAATAAAGTCATAACACGATCATACAGAGAAATAGCTGAACCTTAAAGTAAGAGACTGCAACAGGTAGTAACCTGTGTCAAGCATGAACATCAAAGAACTGCATAGCCACTAGGGTTTGCATGGTTGTATTAAAATTTTAAATTTTAATACAGTCTTAAATTTTGCACCATTCACAAAATTGGAAAACATTATAATAATTTAAACAGATAGCTTCCCCATAATTTAAACTTCATGTTCAAATGCTCACGTAAATTCCATTCCATTCATGTACCAGTTGATTCTAAAGGTGTTTTTGACTGTTTTATCTTTGGGCTGCAAAGAAAACGCACCACCTGTTCGTCCTAAAACACTCAAACATCCCCTTTCAAACAGTATCAGCTTTTATTATTGCATATGGGTGTTTCCGAAAATTTATGTTTGTTGAAGTTGACTTTTTCTCCTTTTGGCTCCTATTTCTCCTCTACTCTTCCAGAAAATTGTCCTAGTTTACAAACACAAGAAAAACGCTCAGATTAACCAATACAAGGTGTTCATCATTATGTTTAGACATTTGAATTTGATAAACAGGTGCAGTAGATACATTTTATATTGAGTAAGTGTAGTGAGCATTGTGCTTGCTCATGCTGCATTTGAATAACTGATATTGCCTGAATGAGCTCTCCTATAAACACTGCATTTTAATTATTTTTTATGGGAAATTTATCTCATGTAATCATACACAGAGAAAATATTTTAAATATCATATCTAGTATAATGAGTTTTACTCTTTTTTGTGTCTTTTGCTGTTTTCTTAGTAAACTGAGCTTGTTACTGAAGTCAGACAGTATCAGTCAGTATCGGGCTGACCACACAAACAATAAATCAGTGTCTTCCTAGTCCAGCACTTTCTTTGTTGTACCATATGGCCTGTACATGGGCCTGTATATGGGGACAGAGTGTTTACGGCATCAAATACCACTAATTCAAAATCTAGCTCATACAGAATTATGTAACCTTGAGGAGGATTGTGCCATTGCAGGATATTTGCTTGTGTGGATTTAGATTTTTTTTTTATTTACCTTTAAATTTCTGCTTTTAAGCCGCATCCGCCATAGATCCTCCATGCTTTTCTCATCCTCTTTAGGACCATGACAGAATAACAATATGTAAAGGATAAGGAGTATTTATAATGGGCAATGCCTACTGCTAACCTAGTAATAATTAATGTTGAGCAGCTTTTTGTATGCGGGCTAAAGCCTGAAGATGCAGATGGGAGTAGGAAATATGGGATTAGGTCTCTAAGAAAGCATAACACAGAGACCTAATGACCAGCGAGCAATCCCTGAAAAACTGGTGTCAAGCTCAATTTAGATAAACTAGACCATTGAATGGATACTGCTTGACAAGCATTAGCAAAGGTTTGTGAGTTCCTTTTGGTGGACTGGCCTGCACTGATGATGATATTTGAGTTTAGGGGGTTTGGGACCCCTGGAAGTAAACAGATTCCACACAGACATTTCTAGGGGTGTTTGCATTGTTCAGTGAAAGTAGACTGTGTGAAGGTACAATATAGTGCTGCCATACCCAAGAAGAACACAAGCTGCAATAAAAACTTGGGGTGATTATAACTGATGCTACCATGTGATATTGGGAATCTGTGTAAATGACAAGTATACCATGCCATAACTACTAAAAGAGGTAAACGTAGATTACATGAAACCTAATAAAGCATGGTACATAAAGCATAGCAAAACAGGGAACACTCTGGCCTTTGCAGCACTGGGTCCCAGGTTCGACTCTCAGCCAGGACACTATCTGCATGGAGTTTGCAGGTTCTCCCTGCAGGTTTCCTCCCACATTCCAAAAAACTGAAGCTAAGTTAATTGGCTTCCCCCCAACATTTGTCCTTAGACTGTGGTAATGACAATGTAGGGACATTAGATTGTGAGTCCCTTTGAGGGACAGCTAGTGACATGACTATGGACTATGTACAGCGCTGCGTCATATGATGGCACTATATAAATACTGTGTAATAATAATAATAATAATAATAGTCTATATATATTCACGCCAAACATGTAGATTAAGCCCAGAGTCAAAATCTGCATTAAATCTCTGACTTTGATATGAGCAGTGATTACAATTAAATTTAACAGGTTCATCTTTAGTTAAGAACAAGTATGTATTTAGGTAGCCAAACAATAGCTGCTTCTATCTAATAATTCCCACCCAGTTTTGCCTTGCAATAAAGATCGGTAATTTACATTATTTTAAAATTAAGTGGCAATAATACAAAACTACATTCTGGTGGCATCATTTTATAAGCACAGAGGGGGTATAGCAATAAAATATGTTCTCCTCTGTATTACTACCTCCTATTTATTAATTAATGAATGATGGACCTTAATGATGTTTTGCCATAGACCTTGGAACAGTGTTGGTTAGTATATTTAAATCTATCATTGTAAACTCTTGAAACATAGTTTGCACTGCCACTTGTTCAATCAATGCACTTTGAACCTGGGATCAGCCTCACAGCTTGCTGTCACCCATTGCTTTTTGCAATCTGAGGCCCCCTGCTGCTCTTCATCCTTTTTATGGAGCAAATTCTTTCTAAACCTCTCTGTGCACAGCCCTGCCTTAGCTGCTCTTATTCTGATTACTCCCATTATATCTTTTTATTTGTCCCCTCTCCTGTGCACTCCTGGTACCCACTCTCCTTCCATCCCCTCCCCTCCATTCTCTGTGTCTGCTACTGAGCGCCTGCCTCTACACTCTGACACAGCCTGTACAACTTCCAAGGCTCCTGCTGTCAGCTGGGGAATAGATAAAGATAAATGATATTATGTTAAATTCCACTTAATGACAAATTTTTAATTTTCTGAACATGGTCATTTTCTGGCTAGTGAATCAAGTGTAGGGAGCTAATTACATGAAGATCTGAGCAAAAATAACTCCTAATTTTCAAGGATAATGGAAGAGAAATGCTGGAGATTAATGGCACTATTTATCTTTTTTAAATTTCTATCTTTCTCTGTGATAGCAGTGCTCCCCAAGGAAAATATTCATAAAATGAAATTGAAGTCGTAACTTAATAGGTTATTAAAATTTTTGAGTGCATATCACTTTCCTTTCGCAGCACTGTAAATTTAAATTGAAGTTTGCGGCTCCCAGAGTCACCAGCAGAGATTTTTTTTATGATGGCACAATAGAGAGAAACATGCATCTTTGTCAGGAGGTATTTGCTATTCTAATTTTATGGCAGGCCGGATTATCAGAAAGGAATGTCAGCGTGGGGAAGCTGACAACACCACAGCCTTCAGCCATGTGTTTCCATTAGTGCCCAATGCCGTCCTGGGGTTTGTCTGGACTGTTATTTTCTATTTCAGTCTTTTATCTTGATTTAAAGTGAGGATGGTGGAAATTCAGCTCCTGTCATTTTTCTCTCTCATCTTCCTTCTTTCTTCCTACTTGACCACTCATTTTTTTCATTCCCAGTTCTGCAAATCACTGCGTTTGGACTTCTTGTTGGATTATTTTTCTAATAAGATGAGAAATCCTGGTTTCCAGATCCAGGGTAATTTCAGTGCGAAAGGGTTATTGATCACAGATGAAGCAGCTTAGTGGCAGATCCTGGAGTTGCTGGCTCAGGTTTGTGCAGTGCTACATGAATCAATAATGGTTATAGAAGGGTTTCCTAAAAAGCAGAAGGTCTCATGGGCAATTTTACAGGCAGAGCTTTTCATAGCGGAAAAGTGCTGTGTGTCTGCTACTGAGCTGCAATAAGTCAGTGTAGTAATGAATGGGGGTCATTCTGCCCCATCACATGAGAGAGCAATCAACCTCCAAAAATGAGGCAATTCTCTATTCATCCTTAAGCAGGACAAGACATTCAGGACTTTTATGAAACTTATGCCTAGAAGATCATTAGCAGTAAATATAATGGGATGGTACGGATAGTGGAAATTGTTTTTACCATGGTAAAAGTTTTGGGGCCTGATTTACATAACTAGAGATCAATCAAACCTGCACTTTAAAGTGGACATAACCATCACTTTGCAAGTTTTAATTACCACGTTTTTGCCATGTTCAAATACATTACAACAGTGTATAAAATTTAAAGTTTAATAAAATAATAGTGCCTTCTTAGTCTCAGAAGATCTGGAGGAAGATTTGGTTAAGTCGATAGTGGACTGTTCTCCTTTTCTGGAGAAGAAGCTGCACCAATTACCCTGCAGTGCAAGAATCTCCCTTCTGTGGATCTGTGCTTCCTCCACTTAAACAGCTGTTTTTTGATCATTAACCCATCAATTTATAGATCACCAGTCATCTTTTTTGGCATATAAAAGCAAAGCCCTGCCTTTACCAAGAAAGATTCTCCACACAGAGACACTGTGCAGAACGAGGCATGGTAGATCAGTAATGACTTCTGAAAACCTAAAAAAAAAATAATTGTGCAGTTACAACAATGTTCAAAAACTGATAAAAGTTTATTAAGTTCAGCTTTAAAAAAAAACAGTTTTTGATTGAATGAAAGACAAAACAAACCCCTTGGAAACTTATTACAAAAGGGAAAAAAGTCCTTCCTGACCCCACAGAAGTACCAATATCCTGCTTTAAAATAATCCCACACTATCCTAAATAACCGTAATTAGTGCTGTGCAGAGAACTGTAAGAAGAGCATCTTTGCATGTAATACCTAAAATCATTAAAAAAATTAAAACAGAACTAATGCATAGAATAAAGACCAACAATTAAAAACAGTTTTTGTATTGACTTTTAGATATCCCCCTACTCTTTTTCATATTAGCCTCCAGTAATCCTCTGCACAGTAGGATTTAGCCTCAGAGAAGAGAAAACACCAAAAGCCAGTTGGGCTTTGTTGCACTGTACAGTGCAAACAATTTAACATAGAGAAGTGATTGTAGGAGGAAAGATAGAAGAGATGATCTTATTATTGTGCTGCTCCACATCCCCTTTACAGTCCCATCATGGATTGTGGCTTTTCCTTGACCAATCTATAATGCAGTAAGTTTATTGTAGAAATATGAGATCAGAGACCTGGTTATGCTGCCTAGCCGGAGTAAGTGAATCTGAAGGGTACCTCACAGGTTTAAGTTCTTTGGAATGAAAGCAGTGCACAAATATTTCAACTGCTAATTGAAAATAGAGATTTAAAATAAATGTGTTGGTAAGCAGGGTAATATTATTTGCGATCCAGAGGGTCAATCGTGTGGTTTATATTAACTAAATGTATAAGCGTTATCTTATTTTTATTATAGGTCTACTTTATTTTATTTTCATTATAGAACACACTTCTACTTTCATTCTCATACCATCATGGCACACTAGACAGGGCTGGGATTTCATGGTTCTATGGCTGCTGCTTGTGAACCGTCAACACTTTACACTTACCAACCTGCATACCGGTAGCCTTTTGCAAGCTGGTTTAGACACACGCACAACAAACATTTCCTACCTTAGTTCTACAGTTTATAATTACATTCTTTTATACTTTTTCTTCATTAAACTTTGGCCTTATCAATCCAAAAGCTGGGGACTACCAGCTTTAGTAAAATTTTAGGTTCACAGAGAATTCTGGGTAGGGTTACCTAGAGATGTCATTGAGATCATTTAGATCTTTTCATTTTCCAAATTATTTTTCTCTTCATCCAATCAAAAGGAAGCTACAAATTACAAAAAAACCCCAAAACATTACATTCAATTTGTACATCCTTTGTATATGAATGTGAACATGTATTAAAATATTAATATTATTATTGATGATGTATATGATTATATTAGTATTATTATAATAATTATTTGATTTTATATATATATATATATATATATACTGAATAATAAAATTACATCTTTAATTTATATGTTGTATATACCAACAGAATACCTAAACCTTTCATTTATATATTCATCATTTTCATAATTCTTATGATATTTTCTTTGTTCAGAACCACAGATACACTTTTTAGGCTGCCCGTACAATTTTTTTTCACCACTGTCTATGCCAGCAAGTCATTTTTTTAAGGTGCAATATTCTTCTTATGGTTTTTTCCTTCAAATACGTTTATTTTTAGCAGATCACATTTGTTTGTCATCAATATAGATGTAGGAGAAATGAGTCAATCTTCAAGATGCTTGTTTGGACCAGTATGAAACATTAAGGACCGTAAGGGATGAGGACAAAAGGAATAAACGATTTTGCATTTTTTATACCCTTCTCACTTTGCCCATAAGGAATCTGAGTAACAAATGAAACACTTATCTTTGCATTAGACTGATATATATCTTTACATTTAGCAGGACCCTAGAAGTCAGGCAGAGATTGAGCTTGGGGGTAGGGGTGATGACGTTCCATCCTATGCACTATGAATGCATTTTGATAGCCAATCACACCAGGATGCTGCCAGCGCTACTGCCTCTAGATAACATGTTACCTTGAACTATCATTCACAAGATGCAGACTTTCTAAGCAGAGATTGGGAAGACAGTGACAGGAGATACACAACGATATCCCTTGGGGAGCTTTGTGCCTAGACATGCATTACAGTCATATGTTACATTTTTGCGTTTCCATATAAATAATAATAGATACACCGTGCAAGAGAGATTTCAATATGCAGAGGCCCATCGCAGAAAATAGGACATCACTGGCTTGGCAGCTTCTTCTGAAAATAAAGCCTGTTTCTCAACCAACTGTCCATTGATTAATGTTCTCACTTAATTTCCTCCTATCCAATAGATTCATTAATATGAGCAGATTGGCCAGCACCCATTGGGGTGGGGAATGACCTTACCACCTCTCGCAGACAACAAGGCCAATCAACCTTTAGTAATTGAACATTAATGGACTTGGGCAAGAAGAGACTGATCTCCCAGGGGGAGTCCCCAGGTGGTAACGTAGTGAGGATTCTCATTCATATTCACTTGGTGATTTGTGGGGAAAGTAAGTCCCAGAACATGCACCCAGATAAAAGCAATGAGAAGTGTGGCTGCACTGGTGAAATGTACCCCCTCCTGCATCTCGCATTTACTGTTCTATTGACATAACAGTATATCTTAATTCCATAGTTTTCTTCACAGCTGTGCTCATGGGAAACCTATGTCTTCATAGCTCTTCCTTAACCCAGGCAAGTGTCTCACCTCTAAATTTATCTTCAAGCACCCATTCTCCTACACACAATCTCTTCCACTGACACACAGTGTATCTTCATAACCCATGAAACTTAAAAAGACAACCTGTGCCGTATATCTTCATAACCTCTCCTGTCACATATGGATCCACACTTCTCCCTGCTGTCTAGAGGTGGCCATTTCTGATCATGAATTTTCACACAATTACTTCCTTGGCTACATACTGTCAAACTTTTTATTATGTCTGCCCTTCCGTTACTTGGATTAACCTTCTCAATGCCACCAGGAAACCCCCTAGAAATTATCTAGTCCATTCATCTTGTGCCTTGCTTTTTAATGTTAGCACGAATATGAAGCTTTTAAATATAAAAATAAATGTATGTCAAAATGTTAAAGAAGTTTTTCACCTTAATAAAATAAAATGCACTTGGACTATTGTTTGCATTGTGCCACATAACACGTCTTTGTTTATGGGAACGGTAATGTGATATATGTACTACAACATCATTGGTAAATTTAGTGTTGCATCCTGTTTTATCCAAAACTAATGTTAATAGGAGGACCATAGATAGCCAAACTGTATATTACCAGTATTTAGACTTACAGAAGTATAAAAAAAAAAGAAAAAAATTAAAATATATACTTTATTCCAACCACTTAAAAGACTAAATATAAACAAATATAAAATTGTGTGCAGGGAGGTTATTGCAGACAGGTGATGTTCCTTCTGCAATAAAATAAAATAAAAATGACTGTTCTTCACCTGGTCTTTGTCTGGGTTCAGGATCTTTAGCCACCCTCTTAATGTGCACTACTTCCCTCACCTCTTAGATTGTAAGCTCTTTCGGGTAAGGTCCTCTGCTCCTGTGTCGTTGTTCGTATCTGTCTGTCATTTGCAACTCTTATTTAATACAGCACTGCATAATATGTTGACGCTATATAAATACTGTTTAATAATAATATTATTCTTGATTGGCCAGGCCAGAATAATGTAATACTGCACTCTGGAGTTCATTCATTCCCTGAAGCCAGTTGGTTTAGTCCTACTAAATTACTGCATTTACCTTTCATCCTTTATTTAAAATCAGCACTATTTCCTAAGATCACTTTGCAGTCACTTCCTATGTACATAGATGCTATTGATGCCATTTTACATGGCCTGTTTTCTGATAGCTACAACATTAGACTACACCCATGTATTGTGTAATAAAATGGGCACTTGTAGTATTCATCAGAAGTCTATGTAACAGGGTGACAATGCCACCTGCCACCAGGTATTATTTTCATGAATGTTACAGGTTTAAAATGAATGAAAATGGTTTTTGAAATAACTTATAGGTAATCACTTATATAAGAATCAGTGATTGGATTTAAAGATGGCATACACACTGTAACAGTGAGGCAGATTAGCCTAGATTAGAATCATATTGAAGGAGGGCATCACATTCATTTTCTTGGCAGAACAGCTGTCCTTATATAGTGGCCCCAGAGAGAATTGATCTTAAAGGGCAGCTGATTAAATCCACAAAAAGATCATTATAACAGGCCAAGGTCAGTGCACAACGGATTCAGCCATCTCAAGCAAAGAATACAAGTTTTTTTCAGATTTATAATAAAAAGTGTGTTGAATAAGAATTAGAAAAATGTAAAAGTTTTTTTTTTTAATTTCTCTGAAATTTCAGTAAAAATCATTAAAATGTTGCCATTGTAGCTATATGAATTGAAATCAGTGGGGGAAGGTAAAACAAAGGTGGTCTTTAAGGGTACAATAGACATTAAATGGCTTCTAGGGATTTCATCCTGCACCTCTCTTTGTGCCAAACAATGGCCCCTCATTAGCTTAATTGTTTTACCTTTTTTTTAACAGGAAAAAAAAGACAGGGGAAAAAGGTAACATTTTAAGTGCCAGTACAAGAATTAAGATCATACACACCCAAAAAAGAAAAAAAACACAAATACAAATAACAATAAATGAAGTGAAGTACCCTGAATTCAACTGCTTTCAAAAGATCAGTTTCTTCAAAATACACTTTGCTCATCTCTCGCATTCAGAATTAGGAAGCTAATTTGCTGAATTAGAAGAAGTTATTCCCATAGTACAGATAAGTAAATAAAGTGAAGCTGGGATCACTTTGAATACCCAATCATATGCAAGTAATTAAAAAGACTAATATCATTTATCACGGGTTGGAGTTTAAACGGTTTTGGGGGAGTTACAGTGCCATTTTAATGAATAAAGATTTATTGAATACCTGAATATGTGGCAGTCTGAGCAAAAAAATATTTTGATTAGTGAGGATCCTAGAAAAAAAATTGTTACATTTACATTGTCCCCAACATCTGGGTCTATTTATTATGGTGCCTTGTATAGAGCCAGGCTTATACTACATGGAGCATGAATGGGCAGAAGCACACCAATAAAATGATCTTTCTGCTCTCCAATCTTATAAGTGAGATATTAGCATTGGGTTAATGGCATTGGAACTCCCCTTTGAGGTCCTAAAGTTTATTATAAAAGGATGATATATCTGGTTTCACTGGTGTTCAAAATACATATGTAATGTTCCAGTGATTCCATGCCAGGCCATAATAAGCTAAAATATATTCACACTAGGCCTGTAATCATAGTTTTCAAATTTCTATCTAACATCCCTCCCAAAAACTATAATGGAATGTGCCTAAGGAGGATAGACTCACAGCATAAAGTCACTGACTTACAGATGTTAGAAAAGAGTTTGCTTAGAAAAGAAGTGTCACCAATCTCATTCCTGATCTCAGTGGATATGCATTTTTTCACAATCCACAACTGCATTTTCAGAAAGTTCAATGGCTTCTGTTATAGAGTAATGGATACAAAAGACTAGTTGCACAAAAAGATTTATATAAAGGGTAAATATGCCCAAAAAGTGTAGGACTATGGAAGGGTTATCCATAGTTTGGGTGTCTTTCGGGCTAATATGTTTCCAAAATCTGTCTAATTCCATCAATGGAAATAATTTTAGGATGCAAATGATGGCCTCTTACATCGGACAGGAGGAAGCAGTGACGGCTGAGGCACCAATACCAGGGCATGACCAGGGTAGCTCAGAGGTCCACAGATTTTCACTCCTGTTACTTAGCCAACCTTCACCTTCTTTTTACTAACCCAAATAAAACACACACATTGGTGAACACAGGCTTTAACAGCTGTTTTATTTTTTATTATAAAACATCTAGAACATATAACCATAGTTAGATATATAAGCGCATCAACAATAAATAACCATACAAACAACATTATATACAAAAATATACCATTGTTACTTTTTAGGCTCAAGTTGGAATTATAAAAATACAACACAAAAGGCCCTTTTGGAATATTTGATTTTGGTCTGCAGCCTCATTGAACTGACTCAGGGTAAACATCAGTTATCTACAGACCTAGGACTGCCATCAGAAATTTTTGGACCTCATACTAGGCAAATTTGCCTGGGCCCTCCTCCCCCATCTATAAAAGTTCCAGCATTGCAAAAGTCAAGCTTTTTTAATTGGGGCCCAATACAGAAGAACCCCTTGTTCCCTCCAATGGCAGTCCTGTGCAGACCCACCTGGGGCCTAACCACCTGTTCAGTACCATTTCACCTCGGATGAACTTACTGAACGTGGGTCTTTACTTGCTCTCCAACATCACCTCAACCACTTGTTTCTCAGACCTCAACCACACATCAACCAAAATAGCCCAAACTCACACCCTAGGGGTGCGAGAGCATACATTTTTTTTTCATCCAGGCTTCTAATGACTTCTTTTCTGCCCCCCACACCATCAAAAATTTTCTTTAACTCTCCCCTATTTGTCTCTTCTTGACTCCCTGCCATGTAGCCCCTGTACCTACTCATGTTCTTTTAGGCTCTGGGCCAGTCTTTTTTAGAGCTCATCTTTCTGAACCAAAAGGGCACTTTAGCAGATACCTAAAGGGTCCCGTAGGTAGGCATCTACCTACAAAACCTGTTGATGTTTAATAGCTTAACCATGAATACAGATTTGTTTAAATGTAATTGTAGTTGTGTATAGCGATGATTTATTTATCACGTTTTATGTGAATGCCTCCTGAGTTGCGTATAAGTTTAAAATTGCTTAAATAAGAGGTTCCTTTTCCCATCATTACAGCTCATTTAGGGCAAACAGTATGTGAAAAGTACTTACAGTAGATCAGTGGCAACCAATTTTATTTTTCACTGACCTGGGTTCAATAAACATTAATCTGAATGGTAGTGCAATGTTTAGACTTTCTTTGTTATTTGATTTGCATCCGAATATATCCAACATTTCCTGTGAAGCAGAGATCATAGGTATAATATTGTCTAAGGTTTTGGTACAAACTCTACAGCAGGTAATATAGGAGTAAAAACATGAACAGCATTATAAATGGAAATAAACAAAATACAAGCTTGAATTTAGTAGACTAGATGTTGTTTTGTATACATAAATATATTCAGCTAGAAAGTTTTGAGTGCAAATCCTATTTCTGCTTTTGAACTTTGTGAGTGCTGGTCTCTGCATGAGTGTGCCGGTAAACAGGAAGAAGGAATTAAAATTGGTAATTAAAGTGTTTTCATCAGGCTTGTGCTGCCTATTAAGTTGTGCAGTTTTGCAGAGAAAATCATTAATATCTTTAATGCAGGCAGAATGCAGCAGGGGAAAGGGGGCTTGGCTGCAAACCAATAGATCAAACGCATCTCCTATTCACGTGAGGCATGTTACTGGTGAAAATGAGATAGCAGAAGCTGCACGGTGAACATAACTATGGTTATTTGGTTTAATCACCTCACTGCCCAAGTGCATTAAGCCTTCTGCCAATATACACCTTTGAAAATTGGAAAGTGTTAGAACACACTTTAGTCAACCCTGTTCTCAAAAAGATAAGAGATTGGAGTAAAGAGGCACCAGTGGTGCAAGTACAGATGGAGAACACAATAAAACAGCACTAAAACATTGGGAAATCATGGAAATAAACATCGCTTTAGTCTCCAATTTCTGTAAAATAAAAAAAACTACATTTCAAATGTAGGCTAAATGGCTATGTAAATATATTGCTTCCAATAAAGTTTTACCATTTTGAACTGGTTATTTATATAGGTCAAACAAGAAGACTTACACAAAAATCTGTTTCAATTATTTATTTTGTAACATTTTTTAGATTTTAATTATTAGTTTATTTTTAATAGTTAAGCAAAAAGCCCTGAATATCAATGTATTTATTCTTTATTTGTTTTGTCAGCAACTCTGTACAATTGCCAATGCATGCGAGTATCAAGTTGTGCCTGGTCCTCGTTTAAATAAACAACAAGTAAAGCTGTTAAATTTGTTCGTGTTCAGTTTCTTGAACCTAGGCATGACTATTGAAAGACATAAGCCTTTCACCAACTTTTTAGAGCACACGTGGGGGCAGTAGTCTTTGATTACCTAATATATAAGGGGTTATTTTGCACCAATGGGTGCAGAGAACCTAAAGCTGTTGCCCCCCCTGAATTTAGAGTCTGATGCAACTTTTAAAAATTCCATCCAGTGTTGCAAGGAAAAGATGACCATCAACATGGGGCACATGTGTTAAATTCTTCTCCATCTGCTGACAAGATCCTAAGCCATGTGATCCTGCATAAAACCACAGCAGAAACTGTAATTTGGGACTAACATGGTAGAATCTAGTGACAGCTCACATTTAAGATTCTAAACCATTTATTGGGGGGTTAAGCCACCATCCACCTTGAGGCCTGTTTAGTTTCTGTATACCTAACACCCTACTTCTTGTAGTTGATCTTTAATCCACTGTGTTTTTCAATGAACAAATGTGAAAAATAATTTCTTGTCATTGTTTTAAATAATTTCCTAGTTCATAATATATTAAAAATAATAAATTGATTGATCACCACAAATCAGTCATATTGCATTTTATTCAACTTGTATCCTGGTTTCAGTGATTTGATCAATTGAAACCACAGCCTGTTGAAACCTTCTGTTTTTATGGAGTTTTTAGACCAGAACTGGAAACAAAATATTAGAGTCACCATGCCTTTCTGTGCACTGACAATGGGGTCCTTTTTGGCCCAGGGCAAATGTGTATATGCCAACATTTTTACGTTTCCTAAATCAAAACAGCTTTAGGATCATATTCTGTTGATGTGATCAAATACTAATCTGCCCTTTAGGTATCCCAGAATCTCATTTTTTAAAGTTCAATTTTAAATATTCCATGTGATTTTAGGCAAATGAAGTGTAAAGTCACGGATGTTTTTTTGGTGTACAATTCCATTAGCTTCCATTGTTACATTTTTTGATAAAGGTATTTTTTCCATATTAAGAAGGGTTCACACAGAAACAATGGAACTACATCCTTTAAAGTAGGAGCCAACATCCCACTTACAACTCATCTGAAGCAAATTTAATGACCAGTAACAATTTGGAGAACTGTCAAACCTTTCAGCGAAGACTTACTCAAATAGTGCTTGAAGTTCTTTGTTGGATGCTAGTACGAAAGTAAAGTGTGTATTGTTTTATTTTGAGTGAATACTGCAGTCATCAAGAAACACAATGCAAAAATCCGTTAGCATGGAGAAAATTATTGTAAAATAACAGAGACCCTATTTTGAAGATAGAAGCAATGAGCAGAGAGGAATAAACCTTTAAGCTGATTATCACTGCAGCCACACAATGCGATTTTCCCCATTATTTTTGTATCGTTCAGTTACCTGGCTGTATTTCAATGGATGACACAAGCTCCGTGTTATGAGACTGGAAAGATTCAGTCACCCGTCTTCCACTATTTCCAGACCCAGCTGAGTTGCATCCATCGCTGGCTCCCCAGCCACAACGTCTCGTTAGAAAGAAATTAAAAGCCACTCAATTTTGGCTAATATCCCTCTGTAGGCCTTTAACTCCACCTGTGACTAACCCCTTCATAATAGCTCTGGCTTACCGGCCTAAGCTGTGTCTCAATTCATTTACTATGAAAGATAAATTTCCAAGGTTCTGTCTAACCACCCATTCTCCACTCAGGCAATTAGCTAAAAAGTTAAGAATTGCCAATCACTTATTTATCTTGTTTGATTACTCTTCTTGACAAAAGGACCAGCATTTTATTTTTGGCTTGTATAAGAATACATAAAAAAGAAAGAGTAACCAGGGAGCAACTAATCACATGCTAGTTATGGTAAGTTTACCAACAATAAACTTCAAAATCCTGAGTTTTGGTTGGTGATCATATACTAGTGGTTTATATCTGCTCCATGAGCATCTTGCGTGTGCGTAAATGTTGCATTTATACATGTAAACTGCATAAAATTGGATAAGGTAAATCTAAAAATAGACAGACAAATACAAGCCAATTTGCTATACATTGTAAGTTGTAAAAAAAATAAATTACATTTAGGAGCTTATGCAGATCTATAACATTTTGCTTAGGCCAAATATAGTGATAAGTATTCTAGTGTGGTAACCGGATGGGGTTAACTCGTGTAATGATTTTGTATGCCAAGCTGTCCAGTCAGTGTGAACATTGGGAAAATAATTTACTGCCAGGGATACTTACAACACAGCAGTGATTTCAGTGTGGAGAAAAATATATTTTCACTTTATTATTACGTGATAAAAATTATGTATTAGTGGTTCAGCAGGTTACAGATCAAAAATACTTTAGTGGTAATGCTGCTGATGAACTGATCGTATGTTTGCTTTTTCACATAGGTCTAGCGGAACTATTATCAAAATTTCCTTTCTGTTTCCATAGCTTTGCCACAGTAATACTACTTCAAAGAACAGAATCCTTTTTTAAAAAATGCTGAAGGGGTTAAATCTTGTATATTTTATTGTCTCAAGGTGACTGAGCTGTCCAGAAGTGTGTCAGACTTTTGCTGTGATATGCAGAGACAAGAAAAAAGGTTTCTAAATGCAGTGAAAACAAGTCAGGAATAAATGACAAGAACAAAACTTTCTTTGTCACAAGTACAGTTCTCCTTCTGAACAGGATAAGACCTAATTGTGCAATATGGCGGCCTCCACTGCTATTTTACTGTAAAATAGTAGGAGTTATGTTGAATAGATGCATGCTGTGAAAAACACATGCTGGCTAACTATATGGATATCAAGAAATATGGAGATCTATTGCATGTTATGCCAGACTGTTTCTTATCTTTAATAACATATCTAACCCCAAAAACAAAAATGCAATATATTGCAGCTTAGCAGGCCTTAGATTTGGTGTTTGCTTTATATTTTTTTTTTTAGCATTTCCATACAATTTAAGGGGTCCCTGTCATTTTACTGTCCATTTCAAAGGCAATCCCTCTATTCATCAAGTTTTTTTTGCATTTAGAACAATGTTAAAAACATTATATCCATTTATTATTTACAAAAGTATTTGCTAATTGCCACATACATACATGGATCTGTAGCCCAGAATGTGCACCCCCAACAGTCACGTGGTTTGTTATTTCTAAAGTTTCACCATTAGCATTCTCTGTTTTCCTATTGCCAACAACAGTCATTCTGACATCCACATTTTAGACCTCATTGTAAGACCCTAAAAAGGTAAAGGTGTTTAGATTTGGAATAGGGATAGAATAAAACAAAAGCCACCTGTCACAACGACACAACAGAAAAAAAATATCCTAGTGGATTATGAATAATGCGTAGATTTATACACCGACAATTCTAATTAATATTATAAATAAAATTTATTCCCTCCCCCCTTGTTCTAGGGAACCAGTAGGGGGTAAATGTAACTAATGGGAACTTAGAGAACAATAAAAACTTTAGAGAAGGACTAATGCCATGCGAATGTATCCCAAAACTAAAGAAAATAAAACTCTTTAAATCATAATATATAGCTATGAAATGGACCTTCCCCACGATGTTTAAGAATGGTAATAATAAAGTTACCACTAAAGTTGTCTTTTTAATAACAGCAGCCAAGTAACCATTCATAGGTTAACAATCAAGTAAAATTAGACCTCTCTAGGTGTGAACTAGAGACTCCTAATGTTGATCAAATGTTTCCAAGGTTGGGTGTGGGTCATGCAGAGATGTGGCAGGAGGACTACAGGGTTATAGGCAGGTCATATGTTGGCACTGCTTACTGTAGGTCCCATTGGTAGAAGAAGGGAAACAGCCTGCTTTTGTGGTTAGTGCGGTCACAATTCTGTCTTTTGGTAAATTTCTCCTCACTTCAAATTGTGTCCAATACGTTTTAACCCTTCACTATTCTAATCAAAATATAAAATTTAATATGGCTGGGGGTTCGCTTTATAAAAAGATGAGTATAGACTCCATCATCTGGTTTGAAAAAAAGTGGCATCGAACCCCTGAGACTAATTTATTCATATATATTAAGATGCTATAGATACAACAAAATTGTGAATGTGTGCTGAACACACACACATACTAATATGCATAGTATTTAATATTTTATTGCTCAGATGCAAAATGCTGCAACCTTCCTGCTTACACCTGCATGTATGCGTACAGATTTGTGCCATATTTACAGATAGGATTAATGTCCTAATAAAAGACAGGGTAATGCTGTATACTTCCCACAGAGGACTATCCTACAGTTATGTTTGATAAAATATTCTGAACTGCTTTTGATATTTATATGTGATCACATAAATGGCTATTTGTGTATCGGTCCCTTTGCCCCATTATCATGTGTTCTCCTCTATTTCCTCTCTAATGACTCTTCTATTCTTCCTGTCACCTTAACACCTTTCCTCTGTATCTGCTCATTTTACTTTCTTTCTGCCTCATTCACCTCTGCTTCTTCTCTGTATCCATCCATTCCATTATGTCCCCTCTGTCTTGTCCCTTAAAAGCAATAGCACCTACCCTACTAAAGTCTTCTGCTTAATAGGATTGTTTCACTGGCTGTAGAAATGCAACGCTGCATGTTAATAAAAAATAAAAATAAAACAAAGCATGGAATAAAAATATCATAATGCATGCAATTCAATAGGTAACAAGTAGTGTTTATTAACCCTTAATATACACAGATATTGTCTAGTCTTTGTTATGTCTGTACTATGTAGTGTGCTCATTGCATTTTCTGTATTCACAGCATGGTCTTGTATTGGAACATAGTGCTAATGCAATCTGCACCCAGTCTAGAACTGGTCAAATACACACTTCATTACCACAGTAAGCCTTTTTAAACCTCCATGCATATGCTGTGTGCCATGAGATAATGAATTACATTTTGTTGCAAATGTGCACCAGTGTGCTTTTCTAGTTCATAGATCAATTTGTCAGACTGACAATTTGGTCATAGAATCTTACTCAAGTTAACATACTCATTCTGCTAAATCTGGTTTGGCTATCTATGTCTTAATGACCTCTAGTCACAAAAATTCTATGAAAGGGATACCCCAACCTCACACAAACAACTAATTTATAGCTGATAATTTGTCCTATAAAAGGGCAACGTGTGTGTGCTATGAAACAGAGCCTACTTTTACCCAAGAGTCCATCATAGTATATTCATCATCCATTTCTTTCTATCTGTCAAAGTCCAGCTCTGTTGTATGAATGCTGGTTGTGATTCAATAAAGCAGTTTTATGCTTCCCACTCTTTCATGTCATCTGCCACTCCTATAGGTTTTGCTACCTTAGGCTAATATTATTATCCTTGTTTCTCCTCCCTTACCCCATTACCCCCTTACCAAAATTGGAATGTTTCCATTTTTATGACACACCTGATTTTAGATTCAGTGACATCATCACTATGCAATGCAGAAAGTTTGTGCATGCAGCTTCTAATGCACACAATGAGAAACTGACTGAATAAGTAATCATAGGGTTTTTTCCAGGATATATATATATATATATATATATATATATAGTATATGTATTTCCAAGATCACCTGAAAAACTTTAGCCTATGTCCAAAGCAACCTTTCACTTGTTTAGCACCCTCAGCCTTTATTATACTGTATATTGGGCAGGCATGGTCCACAATTGTCACTATCAGGAAAATTGGTCCATTCAATTTATGTTCAGCTTATGAAGGAGTGAGTACATGTTAGATTGTAAGCTCTTCTGGGGAGGGTCCCCTGCTCCTAAGTCACTGTCTGTGTCAGTCATTTGCAAACCCCTATTTAATGTATAGCGCTACATATTATGTTGGTGCTATATAAATGCTGTTTTATAATAATGATAATACTTAACATAGAAACTTATTGTCTAAAGCAACCAATAGACTATAATAATAATTTTCCTGAGCAGATCAGTAGAAAAAAAACCTAACTTAGTTGGAGTGGCAGGTATCAGATTTGTATTTACTTTGTCTATTTATATTAGGCATGTCCCATATGTTATCTACGTTCACCAATCAGGTAGCAGAAGTCATTTTTAGAATCATTTAGAATATAAAAGGAAACATTTGATTGGTCACTTTGGGCAACCAAGCCACTGCTTGCTCCCCAGGTATTAATTCATACCAATGTATAACATTTCTGAGAATGTGAACAAAAAATATTTTCTTCTAATTGAATCAATTCTGTGTTTAAAATTTCAGATTAAACAATGCAATGTTACAGTTTACCTCTATTTATTTTGTTTTTCAGCAATTTGCCTGTTTTTTTCCAATTTCATCTCAATTATTAATGCTAAAAGCTAAAACATCACATCAGTAATTTCTGAGTGAGTTTTGCATGGAAATCGGGCCTTATCAACCTCTCCCGGGTACCACAAATTTTACTTTTGCAATTTCACGCCTTTGGTTATTATCAGACTGCTCCATCCCTGCTCCATCTCTCTCTCTTCCCTCTCCCTCCTTCCCACCCTCTGGAGAGAGTACTTAAACTTGTTTTCATTCCCTTATTCTTTATTTTTTTTAATGTCCACTCTCTCTGGAACTGCTAATGTTCCTCCTCTTTTTTTTCTTCTCCCATTTTGTGTTAATTCTCTACCATCTGCCTTAGCATCTGTTAAAAATAAAATTTCCCTCACAATGAAAAGGCCTCCTAGCTTCTTCATTTTAGCCAATGCCCCTCCTCTCCTTCACTGTCCCAGTCCGAGCCTGGTAATTGTAAGTTCAGACGCACTCATTAACTCACTTTAAACACTAATTATTATTGCAGGATTCTTCAGATAAAAGTATGCACCTTGCAGGTATATGTGAACATTCCACTGGATAACAAATGTGTATATAAGTAAATATATATATATATATATATATATATATATATAGGCAAACAAAAAACAATAAAAAAAATACAATTTCGGTTTTGTTTTTTTTTTTTATTGCCTTTTCACTTTTTTCATATATATTTGCCATAACATTGCCATTACTCACCAATCCCCAACTACCATGTTGGCTTACAAAACCTAAACAATGGTTTCCGGGGGTGCAGATGGAGTACCAGAGCCAGATCATATACAAGCCATCCTAGGCAGACGACTTGGGTCCTGTGGATATTCATGGGGCCCATTTACAACCTTTATGCCCCTATGGTCAACTAGGAGGGAATAGTGCAATTGGGTAAATGTTTTCACCTGCCACACAGGCCAGGGTGTATATGTAAGCAGTTGATGTGGAAGAGCCATGCCAGTATAAACAATGCTAATGGGGTTGATTATGAGTTTCTTGCAATCCTTAACAAAGGATGTGGGTGAGGATTGGGGGGGTGGGGGGTGGGGTGGGTCACAACGCTGCTATCTTGCCTAGGGTGCCATTATCTGTGCGGTACCCAAGAGTCCCAACCAGAACTGAGGCTTGGCATTCTATACAGCTACATTATCTGTTAAAAGATGTTCAGAAACCTAAATGAGATTAAAAGAATTGAACTATGAGATCTTCAAAGCTGAATGAGAGATAGGTTTCTGTCCTTTAAGTTAATCTCTGCTAGTGAATATTTTACTACTGAATGAAACATGCATTTTGACCTGTCATCATTTATTTATTGCATTGTTTCAACTTGATCATAACTCTTCTCAGTATTGACAAACAGCTATATTTTATTTGTTCTAATCCAGTACCACCAAAATGATGTCAGTCATCATCATCATTTTCCTCATCATTACCATCATCACTCCCAAAAAGTCAGTCTAAATCAATAGAACATCTATAAAAGAATACAAAATCCTGTAACACAATTACTTAAAGCTTGCTAAATAATCCATTGAAGGTTGTTATCAGCCTGATTACAGTGACAACCTGCACTCCAGTTTGGATCTGGTTTAATGTCCCTAAAATAAAGCTGAAGGAGGCTTTAAAGTCCTCAAGAAATCTACTTGAAGATTGTTGAATGCTTTGTGACCAATTGCTATGCATTGCTCTTATACTAACTGAAGCCTGTGTATTAAATGCTTGTTAAATTTAGGGGCTCGTTAATATTACGAGTATACACACCGCAGCCCATATTTGGCAGCCCATTCATAAATATTTGGTTATTGGTGTTGAGCCTGCAGTGTGGCATAGTGTTCTCTTTGCATAAAAGTGCATTTTTTAAGGAACTGGCTAGCCAATGTATGATCATATTACTGGTATTTAAATAACCCATTGGTGTGGCTAGAGAGTCAGTGAATATGCAGCTCCATGCCATACCAGCCCATGAGCCCATTCAGTTTAGGAGGGATACTGCCATTGGTAATAAAATAGGAAAACCCTTCTAAAATACTTGAATTTGATTCCCATGGGTGCTGAGCTCTTTGGTACTATGAGGGGCTGTTCTTATCCATTTACTTAGGCAAGTCATTCCCTGCTATCCCCTAATTGATTATTAATACAAGTTTTTTTGGCGAATAACCAGATATTGGGACTTAATAGTCCAATTAAGCAATTCTCCAAGAAGGTTAAAAGTATAAAAGCTTACAAATTACATCATAAAATATGTGTAGAAAGTTGGAACACCTAATCATTAGAGAGGTTCCTGAAGAAGATCTATGTTGGTGCTAGAATGTATTTATGTGATCTCTTTGTTATGTATTTTTATGATGTAATTTGTAATAAAGTAAGCTTTTATACATTTAACCATGTTGGAGAATTGCTTTATTGGACTATAAAGTCCCACTATCTGGTTATTCACCGAAAAAAATCTTTGTTTGTATTAATAATCAGTTAGGGGATAACAGGGCACGACTTGCCTAAGTAAATCGATAAGAACATACATAAAGTTATACATTTAACCATGTTGGAGAATTGCTCAATTGGCCTATAAAGTCCCGTTATCTGGTTATTCACCCAAAAAAACTTTGTATTTTTAATCTTGGGATGTGGCCGGATTAAATGAAACTCTAAAGGGGTCTAAAACTTTACTATACCTTAATTCATTATGGTTACTGCATGAAGAGAAGAGACACTGGCACATATCTTTTCTTTTTAAGGGGCATAAACCCTTTACTACATAGGATAAATATTTAACGTATCTTTATTTTAGCCATGTCACTGTCTTTACTGACATTTTTAAAATATACATTTTTACACTAGTGGGTTAGCTTTGTGAATTCAGCCTGTAATGTAACCATAACTGAAGCCACCATAGTGTCTTTTTTAACCAATTATTTAAACTAAAATAGTTTATGGTTCTTTTGAGAATTTTGGTAAACCATTTTTTTAATTATTACTATAAACTATAATAGTTTAAATACATTATTTATTACAAATAAACATTTAGTACAGGACATACATAGTTTCACAGGGAAATAAGGATGTGCTAAAATCTAAGGAAAGCTATTTTTTTCTCACTGTCACCATGAGACCCATCTGGACACAGTTGGCAGTGAAATAAATCATTCCTCCAATTCATTTAGATTTCTATGCAAATTTAAACTTTAGCTATTGAGTTCTGTAAAACATAGATAGCTTAGTAAACATACTAAATTATTTTTAAAGTAAATCACCTGCAGGTAGAAATATAATTATTACACATCAATATTTAATATTTATTATTTATATAAATTATAACAAATATATATTTTTATAGGCTCATAGGGAGACTGAAAGGACAGAAAAAGGGTACTTATTTTCTACTGTATCCAATGAAATTTGAATATAGCAGTCACATGGCTGAAATACAGATTATTTTACTTTTATTAAAACTTTGTGAACTAAACTTTTCCTATTTTTAGAAAGAAAAAAAGACATACAAATCATTTATTTTATTTTTGTTTTTATGATATACTTTAATTTATTAAAACAATATAATATCTTAATACACACTACATGCAATACATGGATTATTTAACATTACCGCTCTCTCATATATCCTTATAACCTTTAGTACATTTCATTGCTTTAACTATACCAATGAACAGCTGATTTAAGGCATACAAGTTCTCTTTTATTACTTGACATACCATACAGTGCCAGTAATAAAAAAAAATGGTTATAACCATGTCCAATAATATGCAAAATAAAGAGTTCCAATAATAACTGTAAGACTTCCGTTGTCTGAAAAAGCATCAGTAAAATAAATTAATTTTGACTGCAAACATTATTATATGATACTAAAATGTGTTTACTAGCCTTTTGTATGTTTATCCTATTATCTATTTTTGCTTTATAGTTTCATTTATATTATATTATGAATTGCAACACTTTCTTTTTATTTTATTATCCAAGTTTTATTTAATATTTTTAATAATATTATGGTATGAATCAATGCCGATCAACATTGATACTGTTCAATATTATATTACACTGCTTTTTATTTATATTCAGGCTGGCTAATTGGCATGAAGTGGTAGTGGGACTAATGAAGCAGCACACTTGAGGCTGTAAACTTTATTGACAGGTGTTTGTGTTGCTTTTTGCATTTGTGGACTGCAAAGAACATATGTGCAGGGGTCAGGGGAGGGTGAGTAATGTAGGGTGAAAGGTGACAAGCGTCTAATAAGAAAGATTTAGAAGGAGAAAGTTATTCCTTCCGGTTCTTGTTTCCTTCTCTGCTGTCCAAATTTAACCAGAGAACAGAGCCTGTGAATCTGTCTGCTAACAAAGCCCTGATGTGACATTAATAAAATCAGAAGAAAAAGGAAAGCCTTCCACCACTTTTCTTTCTGAGCTTGCTCACTAGCCTCTATGTTACTTTCTTGAATTTTCTTTGAGTTTGCCGACAAAAGTCAGGCTTGCCGTAGTGCCCATCACAGGCCAAGCCGTCAAACAAAGGCCCGCAGAGCTTACAGGAATTCTTCAGCAGACTTGTGGTTGCTGAGGAGAGGACGGGGACCTTTGTCACCACCAACGCCATCTCACTACCTCGAGCTCTATTCTCCTGACTCATGTTTGACAGACACTGAGGCACAATAATCTTTCCCTCTTCCCTGAGGGGGTCAACAGCATTTGTGAAACAGATTTTTACAAACTGATTTGACCCTTTCAAGCCCTTTCGAGCCCCCCGCCTTTCATCCCAGATCACTGGCTGTATCAATGTCACATAATTAAATCAGCCTTCTTATTTCCCTCTGCTTCCTGCTAATTGTTTGCTCACAGCCAGGATTAAAAGGAGACAGAGAGGAAGAAATACGTTGCTGCCCATGTACAACTGGGAAAAGTATAAGTAAAGGTGTCAGGGATGTAGGACTTTGTTTCAAGAACTAATAGATCAATAGATAAATAAATTCAGTCAATTGAACAAAAACAATGGCACTTTTTGTTTGCATGCTTTTCACATGAAAAAATGTAAAAAAACAATACAGGGACATCCAAAAATGTATAGCAAGACCCTAGTGTTAGAGAATAGGACCCTAGTGTTAGAGACAGTAGAAATTAGCACAACATCACCAAGTAATTGTCAGTTTAAAATCTGGCTTTTTTTTCAATATATGATACATCTGTAGAAAATTTGATAAAGTCTGCTGGAACGATAGCAATTGTCACTGCACTCTGCGCAGCTGCTTCAGAGAATTCAGGAACAGGTTAGCACTAATCTATACAATGATTGACTTGACAAAAGCATCTTATGATTACATGTAAAAATGATTTACTGTTAGTGACAGGTTCTCTTTAAGGTTAATACATAATGCTGTTTGTACATATTTTTGTTTTATTTTTTATTTAGAACTAAAATAAAAAAATATACATACACACACAATCAGCGCTATCATTGTTGTCACATTTGACCTATGTTATCATCTCAAATGAGCTGTTTTTTTGTAGAAATGGCTGATTCTATTCAAAAGTAAGTCACATTGAGATTTGATATCTTGTAAGTTAAACCATAGTGCTCTCGGAATCCTTTGTTTTAAAATTTATATATATATATATATATATATATATATATATATATATATATCATATTTTATTATTTATTATATATTTATATTTATTATATATTTATATATATATATATATATATATATATATATATATATATATATATATATATATATATATATATATAAAGAGAGAGAGAATAAAATGCTTTAGACCATTCCTACTCTACCACATTCACTTGAATAAATAATAATAACACTTAACTACTAGCAACTTGTAATTATGGCTAATACAGCACACGGAAATAAACTTCAAACAAGGAGGAACTGTAATATTATGTCAAACAAAAAGGATCTTAGTAAAGCTATATATTTCTCTTTATTTCTTCTTTTTTTGTGGCTAATGGGCCGAAGGGGTTCCTGTAATGTCAGGAAGTTTGTGTTGCAGATGAATATTTGAGGTCTTGCAAAAGGTGCTCAGGAGAACATGCCTATAGTAGAAAAAACATACACTGACACTTTATACATGCCATTGAAACATTATTTTTTTTAGTGGGATTTAAGATTTCTGCTAGTACAGGTTCACTGTAAAGCAAATAGCCTATTCTCTTGTTAGGGTTTGGGTTGATTAACTAGGAGTAGAGGCTGGTTTTATTGTCATTTAGGACTTCATTAGAAAGAATTCCCCCAACAAGAATTACTCAACAATACAGAAATCTGAGAAATGTATAAAAAGGTATATGTATATAGTTCTTTTTTCCAAGGATAGAGAGGACTGGACTGCTTTGCGGGGGGGGGTTGCGGGGGGGGGGGGGGGGGGTGGCTGGAAGAGATGGATTATCTCAAACCTGGAGTTGGGCTTTACCTCTTCATTAAATTAACTCTAATGGGAGTTTATAGGTTTCACTTTATAGGGTTCAGTGACTTATTAGGTTAATGCAAGATGCCAGGTATTGCTTTTCTAGTGCAAAATGTAAAATTAAAAAAAAAATGTAATGTGATTCTTTGTATTGTACAGTTTTTTTAATACATAAATAAATAATACATATTTTAATATACATATTAAATAATAAATATTGTAATACATTATTACAACTTAAACATATTTGTTATAATTAAACCCGGTGACTGAACCAAGGAAGACATAATGTTATTGGACTATATTCCTTCCAAATTCCTTAAGATGAATTGCATACTTTACAGGAATATTTATATTCATCCTCAGGTTTGTAGAATCTAAGCAATAAACCTCTGGAAGTTCCATTTTTAGGAGATTTTGTTTATCTGTTCTATCACACAGTATTTAATGTGCAGCTATTGATTGCTTTAAATAATTCCTCTACCAGTGTTTGCTATGCTGTGGATTTATCCCCTTACCTCTTGACGTTTATAGCTCCAAATGTCCAATCTTTGCACGTTTTCTTCTTTCAGGAGCTCCATGTGCCTTTAATTGTATATATTTTAACATAAAATCAATATTACAATTCCCCCAATTTATAACACTATACAAATGAGTAAACAGATTAGTATTTCTGCAGCAATAACACAAAGATGTTTTTGGAGCAGTTTTTATGGGTGTTTAATGATATAGATCTTTTCAATCCATAGCGCAAATTAATAGGTCATTGACTGGCATTAACACACACATTTATATATAATGGTAATAATGCTCATGTGTTGTTAAATTTAACTTACTCTTCTATTCCATTTGGTTTAAAATATCTTCTTTGGCTCTGTCCATGGTGCTGAATTGTATGCAAGGCTTAAGTATAATTCTGGTAACCAAACAGTGAAAAAGTTGGAAGGATTGTCAAAGTATTTGCATGACATATTTTGATATTCATGAAATCATTATTAATCCTTAATAAACAAATTTGAGCCAATGCAAAGGATTTTAACCAGTGAATACTTTGGTATTTGCTTCAAATTTCCAATACAAAAATGGCAATTGTTGTATTTTTCCGAAATGAGCATAACACTTCTACATTTCATATATATGTGGATATATATTTGGTTAAATACATTTATTTAATACACGCATTGCTTGATTGGGGTTCTAACAAAGAAAAAACAAATATTTAATATATCTGTTTTTAACTTTTACATTGTTGTACATTTTTGATACCTCTATCCATGCAGAGTAATCATTGGTATATGATGGCATAGTGTAGTAAATAAGGATAGCCATTCTTCTTGTGTGTTTTTCAAGAAAAGTGCTGATTTAAAGCTAAGTGAAAACTCCCCTGCTGAAGTCAAGAAATACTTCTTCTGAACATTTGCCCTTCATGATAGAAAATGGAAGGTGCTTTAATTGAAAGAAGTGAAGCTTCTGAACTCAGTTACAGGCTAATGGGAAAGGTAGGATTGATGACAGTTCGCTGTTAATATATTAGTGAAGGTCTAATTCTAGCAGTATGGGATAACTAACCCTTACAATGGCCTTTCCTGCTTTATTAGCAAATGTTCTGTCCACATGAAAAGAAATCAATCCCTACACTGGAGTTGCAGGGATGCTGCAATTACTCAGTTAAAATGCTGAATGTGATATGGAGAGAGTGAACAAGACTTGGGGCCATCAATGTTACAGGAATATCATTCCTAGGCATACAAATATATGAGTCAGTTGAGATCATGTGGATCTCAGCATAAAAAGCCTTCAAACAAAACCACATTGTTGAAGGTGCCATGACCCAAGACTTCCAATTACTGAAAATCCCACACTCTACAGTGTGCATTTTACATGTTCATGATTTTGCTTCATACATTTAAATTATAGGTCCATGCATACGTAGTCACTAAAGTAACTTTTAATATGGGTGAGAATTTAAATATATATAACTGACATGTAATTTGCTCAAGATTTGCATATCATAAACAATTATTTAAAGAGAATACAAGTTTTAATTATTTGAATCAGTTTGTGTAGTTGGGTTTTTATATACTTTAAAGTGACATAATAGGAAGTAAGAATAAATCTCAAAAATGATGGTTGCCACCACAGATGGTTTGGAATTTCTCATCAAATTTCTTTTTCCAGTAATAATGATCAACAAAAGTTTGTAGTTTTAACCCTTTGCTACTCTTTCTAAAACTAACACTTGTATACTATATATATATATATATATATATATATATATATATATATTGAAAGAAAGGTAAAACTGAAGTCATGGCTGTCATAATAGCACCAACAAATGTCACCTAGTATGATAAAACTTAGTGACTCCTGTGCCAATCAGATGATAGGGTGTTGGTTTCAGCCAGGAACCAAGGAACCAGTACCCTTCCAGTGCCAATCTTACATGCTACGAGCATTGTCATTGTAGCCAGCTTAGAACATGTTTTGCATAGAGAGTTAGCAATTGTACTAGTAGTAATCCTGTCTTGGTTCATATGTCGAGACTCTCTTCATCCATGTATGGAACTTGTACCCTTTGGTAGAGGTGGAAAGCAAATCTAGAGTCAGCTGTATAGGAGTGTGATCCTGATTGAACATCAGCAAAATAAAACACCTAAAGCCTCTTTATTATCAAAAAGCAGATCAGAACTTGAAGATTAGACAACTGTAAATGGAGGTGAAAATATTGTCTTACATAAAGATGCTTTCATGTTCACAACTTTGACCCCCAAGCATTGGCCCAATGATGAAGATCAGGGTTATGAGCTCAGCAAGGATTAGAGGTGTCTAAAACAAAATCTCTCAAATGCCTTTAAAGTATCCCAACATATTAATCAGTTGTGGCATATGAAGGAGAATAATGCATAGGCCTGTGCACCTATAGAAAGAATAACCCTTTGGATCAAGTATACCCATTTGTACATTGAAGTTTCTTAAGTATGACCCTTCTACCATAACAATAGTTAGCTGCATTCAATGCTCTTTGAAACAATAGCAGAAGAATACCCATCCATTGGGTTTCTTGACAATTTCATATAATGTTTCTCCAATTGGATCAATATTCCCACTGCCACATCCCAACAATACGAATCATAGAAGTAACAAGGAAAAACTGACGGGTCTTTTAAGGCATCAGTTTTTATACCACTTCTTCAGACATAAACCGATAATAAATTAAAATTTATTATATACATTATAAAATATGTATTAAAACATTCAAAAATATAAATTCACAACTTGCACTGTTTTTCACAGAGCAAAGTCTGCTTCGTCAGGAATCTTCTGAGACCCACAGTCATACAATTAATTGTTAAAAGGATATATAATATATAGTACAGTATATACATCAAATAAATGACCAAAATTTGCCAAAACTCTCACTTACTTTTCCACTCCACCTTGTGTGTTATTGGCAATTTGGCGCCTTTCTGTATTCTTGCCAAAATATATGTTAACATTTGCTGTTGACACAGGACTCTAGAATTGTCCCAAGGTGACAAAAAGGACAGAGCCCAATAGAATCTCACAGAGACAGTAACTGTCCCACCACATACTAGAAAGTCACTACATCATATGGTCCTCACATGGAAGAGACAGGAGATAATAAAATGCCCAGCGTTACAGGCAGAACACCATCATGTGAGAACAAATACCAAACAATGGACTTTAATACCCTACTCCATCAGTTTTTATACAAATAACAATAACCTATTAGGTAACCCAATACAATATTGTTACACACATAGGCATCTGATGAAAGTGATGTAAAAACTTCATACACCTATGTCAGCATTATATATTTAATGTCCTTGACTCCAAGTCTCCTGTGGATCACCACAAATGAACACAGTTTTTTTCTGTAGTTCTGAGTTCTGAGAAGAAGTTCAGAATTAGGTGTTCCATGATAATTTCATATTTCAGAGTATTTTTCCTTCTGGCTCCTGAAAGTATAGGATCACAATCTCTATATTTTAGTAATAGGACCAGAAATATTCAAGAGTTTTACCAGGCAGCTTACGACTAGAAGGTACTCAGGAACTGAGGTGAATTCGTGCAAAGCATGCAGGTTTTTTAAGAGTTGCTCCACATAAACTGCAAGATGGGTGCCTTTAGGCAACTCTAGTAGAGTGACCTGCAGTGGTGCCTTCAACCATAGGGACTCACGATTACATTTTATATGAGTGAGAATGAAACTTATCCTGCCCTATCTAATCAGCCCACACTCAATAGCCAGGCAGTAAATTATGGCCAGTAGAGTGGACTTACTCAATTTCTGATAAAATGGCAGCTGTGGAGGAAATGTCTGAGGCTGTAGCCATTCCTGGGACCTATAATACCTCCTCAGCTTCAGAGGAGATCGTCTCCATTACAGGCGGACGTTTTGTGCAGCAAATAGTGTGCAGCCTGAATGGAACCACTCCAATATGGCGAGGACATTGGAGCCTTCTGATGGGTAGCAGCGTAACTAAAAGACTGCTGGCACTTCTTAGCTAGCTTTGACAGGTTGGCACCAAACGTCTGGTGCTTAGGAGATGGCTTAGTGAAATAAAGATTGGATGGCAGCTGTAAGAGCAGGATTATAATGGTGGATCAGAGGAGCTCCTATTCAGTGTGTGCAGCCATGCCCCCTATTTGATATTATTTATTATCACTAGCATGAATATTTTCCCATTAGGCATAAAGAATGAGCCGATCATATGCATAGAATAATTGATAAAAATATATATAAATTAGCTTTCTTCATTTATGCAAAAAAAGTATTTTTGATCGAATTCATTTTTTCTACTATAGAACACAATGCATGAATCATATATATTAATGATCTTATGCTAGCAATACAACATATTTATTTTAATACACATTTCTGGTTAAACATTCTCTTTAGCCTTTCCCTTAGAAACACCTAGCTGAACTATATGTATGTTTATCTGCTCAGTACTTCATTATATTACCATAGTAAATTAGACCTAAATGAGTCTTTAGAAAAAAATAAATCAAATGGATAATGCTACCATCTTTTTATCTCATTTGTTCCCATACAATTAGGAGTTTTACTGCCCTGTTGTGACAGGTGACTGTGTTTGACCTTTGCCGCTTGGTTGGCTGACTAGTGCTGAAACTAATGAAGACCCTTTAATGGATTGGATTGTGCAGGGCTCTCAGTCCTAGGTGAGGAAGACTGAATGTTGCTGCAGTGCAGACGGAGTCCAGAGAAGATCCTTCAATTAAACCTGAAGTCTATTAGCCAAGAAATATTGGGTAGGTTGAGAGTTAGAAATGATTTAACCATAAAGCCTTCCAGGTGATTCTTTAGAATTAAAAACATCCTGTTACTTATTAGGCTGGGTGGGCAGACAATGATATTGGCCATATACAATTATCTGGCAGAAGTCTCTTCACACTGTCGCCTAATAAATGAAGCAAAGTTTAACACGTAATGAGTAGTAAAATACGATGTTGAGGTAATAGCTATGGCTGAATGTTTGTTTCATGTCTGGCTCCGCAGACCCCATTGTCCCAGAAAAATGTTTTTACTTTGTATTATAGGACTGATGCATAGTATTATAATAAGCAATATATTAAATGAATGACCCTTTGTTAAATACCCTGCTACATTAGAATGGCTTGAAATGATGAGACAAGAATTGGGTTGTATAGACTTTCTCTGCAAAAGTTGCTAGGGGTTCCTTGAATAGTGAGTGAGATGAATTTATGTATAACGTCAGTGAACCCAGACACAAATATAAACCCTGACATCCATATTTTTCTAGTCGTTGTATAGGGAGCATTTTTTGCACTGGCCATTTATATATCAGGGGTTTCAAGAGTTACGACGATGGCCACCAATATGAAGAGAATTATTTCCATTGACCAAAAAAGCCAATAGAAACCATGAAACATGCTAGTTTCAAGCAAGAGGAGAAAATTCTTTCCCAGGCCAATAGAAACATATAAGAAAACATCTGAACCACATCTCGGTGGAACCTAAATAAATGCCAACTCAGCCTTTACCTACCCCATGCAAAACTTTGTGTGAAATCTTGCTAGGAATATTTCCTGAAACTATATATGATTTAGTAGTGTTTTGGTTTGAAATATTATGCTGCCACATATTTTTTGAGTTTAGTAACAAATCATTTAACTTTGAAGGGACAATAAGCCATAAAAATTACAGTTTCACCCCACCCCTCCAAAAAAAAACATATTTGTTGAACACTAGATAAATAAGGACTAATAAAGAAAGAGAGGGGTAAAAAGAGGACAGGAAAGAAGAGGAGGGATTAAAAAGGGTATAGCAATGTTTTATTAGGGCTAATTGGTACTGAAATCAGTAGTTACATCCTGGAGAAAGTCTGCAAATAACCCACAGAGTTAAGGAACGCCATCCATTAATACTATTTTTTGCCACGTGGCTTCCTTTATTCCTTTCAGGACAGAAGTGAGATCTTCCATCAACTGGAGCTCATTAGTCCTATCAAAGCAGTAGGCTACCATGGGGGTCTGTGACCGATAGAAAAATGAATGGCCATGCAGCATCAACCAGATAGATCAGGAGTGACTTGAGATAGGTCTCACCAGTAAAAACATGCAAGAGCTAGAATCCTCGTAATTTGGTAAGTCTGTGAAAGTTTAGATAATATGATGGGCCTATCCCAAAAAGCCATAAGCCTGGGGCACTCCCAGAAGGTATGGAAAGTGTTCCCCTATCTGAGTCACAGTTCCAGCATTGATAAGTGAGCTCAGGATACAGAAGTATAGTAACAAGGGCATTTGATATGCTATTTCTGTATATGCTTTGCTAATGGAGGAAGTGTGGGGGATGGAGAGCACGTTGGCAACTTGTGTGCTAATTTCATGATGTAGGAACGGGTTAAGTCCACATATCAAATAAAGATATAACTGGCAGACCAAGTGTCTTGATGGACCCCAGGAAAGACATAATGTTTCAAAATCAATGAGAGGTCAACATAAACCGTCCGGTCATGGAAGGGCATTTAAAAAGTGAAGGAATTGTAAAGTTTTCCAGAACCCCAATGAACCAATAAGAATTCATCTTAAAAAGGCAAGGCTAGGCTTGCCTGGGATCACAAAACCCTGTAAATCTTGCTCCACATACAGCTAAAATGCAAAAACCAGTATCTTCCACACTAAAATGAAACTTCGGGTTGCTAATGAAAGGGAAAGAGGAGAGAAGGATATGGTTAATTTTCAGGGGTAGCCACAGTTTTAGAAAAAAAAAGGGAGTTGGTGGATTCTATCTCGTTAGATGGGAATGGAGGGGAGCTGGTGCGCAATCATTCTTCTCAACTAAAAACTTAGTACACACTGCACAACTACAAGGTACAAACAAATACTCATTTAAAACACAAAGGATATGACAAAGACCTTTGAACTTGAAAAAAGAATGGATTTCAATTACATGGATGAACTTACCATCACTGCTTTATGGCTAAATTCATAACAATGCATGACTTGAGGGTACGCTGTAATTTTTTATTTGCATATTTATCCAGTAACTCTTTTTGATCAGGGGTCATCAGGGGGAGAAAACATATATACTTCTTAAGTTTGACCTCATCTATAAAATGTGACCGTCTGCCTTTCTGCATTTACAGTGCACATCAAGTATTAGCCTAGTAGACCATCTTCTTTGGCTTCTGCTGCTAAAGTGGGAAAGCAGGAGGAAAGTTAAATATTTGCAGTAAGGGATGGAGGGAGATTAAGGCAAAGCTGTTGGTTTGCCTTGCAGAGACCATATTCACATTTTGGCCACACTCCCAAAATTGTATTTAGTTGCACACAAGGGTGTTCTCCTTGATTTTTCTGGAAAGGTCTGAAGCTGTGTTACAGATATGTACACACTTGTGTGAATTTAAAAATCCTGTAGAATAATTAAAATACATGAATATTTTAAACATGTTTCACACATTTTCAATTAGTTAAACTGCATTTCTCATCAAGTGTAGTGTGATCAATTTAAAATGAATAAAAAGTTTCCATAGGTCCAAGGAAAAAGTTATTATATGTGCTACCAGTTAGGTATCAATTGCTATAGATGCAGCACAGATTTAAGGTATTTGCATACTACATAGTTTTAGAAAACCTGACATCTTCATGTCAGTTTTCCAAGACAGCTCACTCTCTATATGTCATAGCCTTTTTTCTGACACTTTTCTACATTACCTTTTACAAAGCTGCTAAGGGAGAAAAAGGTACTATAGAGCAGACATTTTGGGTTCTTAGAATACTGGGGTTCCTCCAGAGGCTGTTAGAGGTTCCTCAAACAGTTGCTGATTGACCTCCCACTTGATGATGCCTGCATAGGTCTTGAGCCAACACCACTTAACAGAGCCAGCTCCATGACTTTAATAATATTTTTGGTTGTCCTAAATGTGGTAAGCCCCCACTGTGAGGGGGCATTCCTTCAACAATTTTTAGGTGTTCCTCATGACCTGGATATTTTTAAGGGTTCTTTAGGTCTATCATTTAAGTCCGTCATTTTAATGAAAGCCACGCTTATATACACTACCCCCATTTAATCACACCACACTACACCCCTTAACTTACCAGCCGTTCCCTCCCAAAAACACAACGAGACCTTCTTGGACTGGCAAGCAGACATTTATTTACCAATAAATAAAAAACATTTTAATAATCAACACAATAAATAACCAGTAAATATAACCATTATTTAAATAGCATACATTAACATAAATTATCATAAATAAACATATAAAAAAGATAACATTAACATAGCCATTAATATATAAATTCACCCTATACTTTAACATAAAAAACTTTCTTCAACCAATTATAAAATATAAACCTTTAAACCAACCCCATTTAAACTACCAACAACCATTTCCAATTTAAAAAAACAGGCTGCAGGTCTAGGAAAGGTAAAGTCCACTCCAACCAAATATAATTATCATTTTATATCACATGGGCCCCTAGCTGCTCAGCGCCGCCTCAGGGGGCCCACTATAACACCTATAAATGGGCATCCTACCACCGAGTTTCTCTTCCAAAATTGACCATTAGGACTCTTACCCTCCTAAACCCAACCACCCCCTATGCCTACCAATAGAGTGGGTGGGAAATGTTCTTCCCGCAAAAAAACTGTCCCTCACTTCCGACTGACCTTCTACGTTATCCCTCTATTCTTCTCCTTCACTTCCGAGCCGACACTTAGCTAACCCCACTCCCTATCTCTTCTGACTCACATTAACCCTTTCAGAACCTGCTGGGGTTGCCCTCACACCCTGTCATGCAGGCCCTATGCTTAGTCCTCTGCTGCGCGCCTCACTTTAGTGTCTCATGTAGTTAGAGAGGAATAGGGATAGGCATACTGCATTCAGGCATGATACTATGACATTAGGAAACCTAAAGGTATGCTAAAGATTCATTAAAACGTGTGCTGCAAATTTTCTACATACTATAAAAATGAAATGTATTTGCAGATCTAGATCTTTGCAGAATTAGGATTTCACTATTACCAATTTTTATGGATGCCACATAAAAGTTTGGATGCAATATGACTCTGTCCTTAAAACATATTGCAATAATTAATTAGTGTTTCAAATCACTTAATATAAAATGTCTGTGGTATAGCTCCCATTTGTAAAAATAAAAAAAAAAAAACTCAACCATTTGCTCTTAAACTTAAATGATGTCAGTAATCTGTAAAACTTTTTTCAGTTGGGCTTTAAATGGACAACATTATGAACTGGCCCCATTTCCAACTAATAGTGTTTTCTAATAGTGTATGTATACATATGCATTTGCTGGAATTTGTGCACAATGCCAACCAACTTTACTAAAGAGTCATCAAAAACATTTTTGCCGGCAGCACCAGCAAAAACTGGACAAAAAAGCACGGACCTGCGTTCATGCTTTTTAAAGTGTAAGACTGGATTTTCCATGGATACTGACTGACATGAGTATATTTACACATATATGTGTGATCAAAGTGCAACACCAGATATGAAAGGGTGATCGCTTTGGTAAATAAATTCTTTATCATACGATAGAATTATAAAAAAATTGGCTTAGATTTTATTTTTTTATTATTATTATGATTATTTTTTTTACTTTACAATAAAGGAACAAGCTGTCCCATCTATGGGAATGTGGATTCAGATTTACCGAATATGGGTTACAAGCCATTACAAACGTGCATTCACCTAAGACCTGGTGAGCAAACTTAAACCTTAATAATGAAAATTGGCCCTCTCAATAGCAATGCTTTTAATTGGTTTTAAAACCACAGGGTTGTTAGGTATGGATTGCTTCTGTTTAATCTCAGCTTTTTAGGGATATTCTATAAAGCATATTTATAAGGATGTAGATGTGACATTCATGAAACATTCACAGGTGGTTAATTATTCTCTGTAATTAAAAATCTATGCACCATATTTACCTGCAGTGAATATTAGGGAATGACATATCACTGTTTTGTAACTACGCTCCCATGAGTTCTTTTGTTAAAATGTCCTAGGCTACTATAGAAGGGCAAAACCAATATGAGATTTTGGAGATATTTTGCACATGAATTTATTAGTTTTGATTTAATTACACTTATAGTTAACTACTGTTCTAAACATTTCTAAGCAAGACCAATTATTTCCCAATTATTTCCTGAGACACTAATTGGACTGGGGTTACAAGAGTACGTAGTGCATAGTAGTAGTACATAGCTACATACATAGTTAATTAGGTTGAAAAAGGACATTAGTCCATCAAGTTCAACCACAAGGGGTGATTAGGCATAGAACCCCAGTAAGAAACCAATTAATTATCCTTATCTAAAAGTATAAAGAAGATAAAGTAATAGAAGCTTTAGACATTCTTTAATTGTCTTAGTGTGTTAACATGTAGGATATTGTTATTGTCATACTCAGAATACACCTTGCTTGGACAACACTGCCCATTATCTAGTTTGTTTGTATTAATGAAATAGTTTCTCTTGTACTAAAACTTTATGGGATTAAATAAGATATGTTATATAACCTCAAGAAATCCTAATAACATTAACCATAGGCGTAACAAAACAGGACCATGTGTGTGGCTATCTTTTCTCTGCAACTGTTGCTTTAGTTTATTCTTCATTCTTCTTCAGTCTGTTTCTCCAATGTAGCTTTTTATTGTGCTATCTTGTCTATTTGTTCCTTGCTCCTTTTGTTTTTAGTTAGTTTTGGCTTGGTATTACTATGATTTTTCTTTTCAGTAGAGTTTATTATTAAGCTTTGCATTGATACTTAGAGTGTTTTCTTTCCTGTTGTGCTATGTTTAAAGTCCTAATATCCATTGGTAATATAGAAGGTTACCTATAGCACTAATGTAAAGTATAAATAAACACAGTCACTACAATATCATCACATGGTTATGTGATTTCAGATGTAATTTTCAATTTTCAAGATTGGAAGCAGCTTTTATTAATGTTAAACTTGGTGATCCTGCTATGAGGGTTTTTGTATTTTTTAGGAACTTTCTATTACAAGGTTACAACTTTCACACTCGGGATGAGCGAGAATGCCTCTGATTAACAAAGTATAGAAATCAATATTTACAACAAGGTTTGAAGAACAGTCATCTTAACAATAATCTTAACAACGAAAACATGGGACATAGTATAATCATATAGTTGGTGGAATAATGTGCTAAAAATTCCATTAGGTATATTGTTATGATGATGGATTTTGCTTCTAATGTATAGTTATAAATAAAGTCCAACTTAACATGTGAACATCGCTCACATCACTCATTGATGGTAATGAGTAGGGATGAGCCTCTGGCATTCTCTCAAACATTTCCTCGAACTTCCGATGGTTCTGCGAATTTTCCCGCGAACCGATTTTGCGAAACCAATCAGAAGTTCGAGGAAATCATTACGATCCCAGGCAATAGAGGTTAATTAACCTCTAGTGCCCCGGAATCGCAGTGGATTCTCAGGGCTGCATTCATTCATGCAACCCTGGGAATCTTCCTGTTTTCCTGATAAGTACAGCCCGGTGACCATAGGAAATGAACTGCAGATGAACTCTCAATGGAGAAACTCCATTTGAGAGTTCACCTGCAGTCACAGCTGGCACTCATGTGCCTCCTCCAATCAGCTGTGACCGCAAGGTTCCACTGTCACTGGGCTGTGCTAATCAACCTGTTGACCCTGGGAACTGAACTGCAACTGAACTCTCAATTAAGAAACTCTATTGAGAGTTCATCTGCAGTTCCACTGCGATCCCAGGGCACTAGATGTTAAATGGGGACAAGTCTCCCCATTCAAAACCTCTAGTGCTCTCTGATTGGCTGAGGAAAGCTTTCCTCAGCCAATCAGAGAGCACTAGAGCTTTTGAATGGGAGTTTTAAAAACTCACTCACTCATCCCTATCCCTGACACACAAGCTTATGATGGATAGATGTTCAGGAATGTTCTGGAATGAACAGGGAATCTTCCACCCATGCATGGCCCAGGGAATTACTGTTAAGAACCTGGGTGGCATCTTGCAGCATCACAGCCAAGATCTTTGTGGGAGGAGGAGCCCAAAAATTAAAAAATTGTGACCATACATGCAGGTTCTTTATTGTACAAGGGGTAGACAATAAAATAAACCTAACTGCCTGATAGTAATGTATTAAATACACTCACCTGTCCTGATTCTGTTGCGGCACTGCCATCTTCTTCCTGCTTCTCTTCCTGCTTTTACTCTTCAGCTATCGTGATTTGCAGGGCTGGAATAAAGTACCTCATGAGTAGGCGTGTGGGAGTTCATTCAGTCCAGGAAGGCATAAGGGAAGCTGGGATGCACCAGGGATCCTGGCATCCAATGTTGGGCTGCACATGCGCAGCTCCTCGATTTTTTGACAGCTTAGGATGCAGATTAGGCAGGTAAGAATGCTTTTTGTAAAAGAGCTTATTCTGCAATAAAGCCTTGTCTGATCCTAAATTTTAAAAGCAAGGATAATTAAAATTACAGGGACCCTTTATTAAATAAAACTCATAACTATGATACATGGACCATGGCTGTTTCGCCCATTAAAGACCTTCACAGTCATACCCATAATACAACATACCTATTCTAAACACATTGGAAACTTGGTACTGTTCCTCCAAATTGTCCACTTTTTAGAGGAATACATACTACAATAAAAATGATCATGTATTTATGCTGCTATTTAATTAGCAGACCTACTAAAAAATAAATTAGCATGAAATACATGTTCAGAAAACAGAAAAACAGAAAAAAATGAACTATATTTTGAGAGTGTCAAAATAAAAAAAATGCATTTAGCTTTCTCTTAATTCCAGGAACATAATGTCTTCTTCTATATTTAGCTCTCAGAATATGTTGATGTAGAAAAACATGTTATAGTCAACTGCTAACATTGTAATTTAATTAACTGCTTTTGTGTGTTATGTTTTACTATTATCCTGTTTCGAGTGTCACGGCTTTTGCAGAATTCTCATTTATTTTCCCACATAAATGTGCCCTTTTTATCTTCTTCCCTTGGACATTATTCTCTGTGCCGCACACTAAGTTTTCCCTAATCTCTCCGTGGCCTTTTTAAATTCTGGTTGCCTATTTTATGGCTAGGCTTGTAATGGTTATCTTCCAGCCCTGCCTCTGGCAATCACGTAGGGAATAAACAGAAGCTGACACAGTAATTTACTTAAATCTTCTTCGCACTTTTGCAGCATTTTACTCTAGAGGATACTCCTGAAACAACAATTATTTTAAATGTCACGCGTTTCTGCCCTTAGGCTACCGACAAATGAACATTAAATCTATTAACGACAGCCAAAAAAAAATTAAGTGTTTACTTTTTAGAGTAGGTGAGTGAAAATGAGAGGCTGCTTCTATAAATTCTTGTTCAATAATGAAGAGAAGTACTTAATGTTTCTGTAGGAGACAGTCTGCTCTGGGTCTATAAGGATACATGTGTTTGTAGGAGCTGCTTTCTTTTTTTTTAAATCAGTAAATGTAGTATGCTTTAACATCTGCTCGTCTGATGCCTAGTTCGATTTATCTTGAGTTTCTTCTAAGAAAAGTCACAAAGAATGTTTTTCTCTTTTTCCCCTTCTTGTCTTTAGTTGGGTTCTTTATTTCATTGGGAAAGTAATCTGGTGAGATAATCAAGTCTAACTTCAGGTCTAGTCCCCAGAGGTATTGTAAAACAGCCTTAAACTGTGCTGTGCCGGCTGCAAGATCTGGCAATAGAGACTGTAAGCTTGGCAGCCATACTTTCACTTTCCAACTAAGTGCTTTGGAAACTATGGAGAGAAATAATGTTTGTTGTTGTTGTCTATATTCTGCATTTGCAATTAAAATACACAGCATTTCGTCTGTATCATGCAGATATTTTACATTTACCAGAAAACATTGCCAGATTTTAAATTTAATTTATTTACATTTTATTTTTTTAATGGGGACCTTTTATGTATTGGGAAAGCCCATAAATAATTTTATTTTACATTTTTTACAGCCTATTGATGCTTTTTTTTATCTGAATGAACAATATTCTATTCTGAACCACCAACAGGTGGCAATACAGGTGAAATGTGAAAGCCCCATGTTTTATAGAAAGAATAGGGACTTGCCAGAGATGTGGACTCCTCTTAACACTCCTCTTTTTTCAGTAATTGCATTATAGAGCTAATTGTCTTAACAGCACTTAAATAGGGTAGCTAGAAAAGGGATATGGGAATTAAAAAGGGGGTGTGATGTAAACACCAATCCCCAAGCAGTTTGCAGCATCTTATTTTCAGGCATATGTTATAACAAACATATTTGTTCCCAATATTTCTAATTAGCTTTTAATGTCCAAACATCAAATATGTATCCACAATGGGTTGATAATAATTGATATAAAAAAAAATTGAGAGGGCTGAGAAATCATAGGGAGGCATTATAGGTCTGCATGGTATGACTGATGTGTAGTCATCTGTAGTATGGCAGAACCAAACAATGGCAGATTTTGTTAGGTGGGCATGCATGTATAACTGAGGGATCATCCAGATTAATAAAGGGTAACAAGCATGCCCATTGGCTTCCTGACATACAGGAAAAGTATGGAAAGGTATATTTTCCACTGGACAATTTTACCAGCTGGCAAAGTAAGCCGAGTCATACCAATTGCAGATCAACTTGTGTTTGGAGGAACCATTTGTTCCTGCCAGTTCTCATTTACCCAAACCTACTGACCTATAAATCTAAATGAAGTAAAACAGCATTGTGCTCAGAATTTATTGTGAATTCCCCCCCCCCTAATTTAGTAAATAAAATAGAGCTATGTCTACATAAAGGGGGAAAATGGGTTTTGCTATACACAATATTAGATGATTGTAATAAAACTTTACTTTAGTCATGAAAATGAATGTTTTCTGTCCCTTTATCAAATCAACCCTAAGTGTTTGGGCCCTATTAGTATACCCTTCATTTATGTATTAAAATACACAATCGTATATTATATGGATAGGTCATTTGAGTAATATAATAATACCAATGTTACATAGTGTGCATAGTACTATCATTTACCTTCACTTCATGCCATGTTAAATAAAAATCTTTTTAATGAGCAAATAAAAAGATGTTTCATTTTTATAGGCAACATGGACATTTTATTATTAGATTCACAATTAATATTATTATAATTTACATTTATAATAGAGCCAACATATTGCATTTAGTATTAAGTCTATGTTCACTGTTTCTATTTTAGTGACACTCCATATTATGGGATATTATGCCCATTTATTCATACTGAAGATCATGTTAAGTACTAACTCATATACAGGTTATCAGGTTACTGACCTTGCTGGATGAATTAATTGGCATTATATGAATATTATGTTTATTCAATAAATGATAAGAAAAATATTTATTGCAAGATTGATTGTCCATCTTTTTATATCCCAGCAAGGAGAACAAATACAAACCATACTGGGTACATACCATGTACCTCTAACCATACATACTAAATATTAAAATTCTACGCTTGGTCCACATATCCAGTGCAGTCTTAAAAGTAAAAACATCCCTTGCATATGATTGGCTGGATTAAGACACAGATTCAAAAACTTTAACAAACTGTTGTTTTTGTAGAATAACACGTTCAAAGTATTGCAGATTTTTCAAATCTGACTGCTGAATAAATCTTCAAAATGAACAAATTGATATTTTAAACCATCATTCAATTGGATATATACAAACTCTACATGTAGACGGTGCATTGATATCAGACTTGGATGCCTTGGCTCTCTAACATGGCTATCGAATAGACGTGTCATACAGTAAACATGGCAATACAGGCATCACAGCTTTGATCCTTATGTCTCGCCGTTTTCATTCTGCATTGTCTCAGATTCCTTTAAAGTCCTTTTCTTTATTTCCATCTCTTTTGCATAATGAAAAAGTTTTTTTTTTGACTCTGACAGAAGTTAAAAGGAATGCTTTAAAAAATAAATAAAAGACGCTGTTAGAAAAAGAAATGTCACTCTTGGATTTAATCCTGTTTTCAGTTCCTGTGTCTGTCAATTGCTCTCCTGCCAGTCTTTTTGTTGCTGTCTTTTCTCATTTCCGTGTTTCTCTTCATGGTTGCGTTGTTGGAGGTTGCTAAGGAGAACGGAATGCCGTGCGGTGCAGACTGGATTTAGGGTTTACGTAATGTACGTCACATCTACTAACTATACTCAAGGGTCAAGGTTCAAGAAATGAACTATGTACAAATGATTTCCCCAAAACTCTTTTGGAAGCAACTCACTTTGATTTAATGATGAGAACCTTTTTAGAACACTTAGTACCTTCACCCCACAGTATTAACCATTTCAGACAATCTTTGAGCAACCTTTCCCAGTAAAGGCCCTAAATTCCTCCATTTGAGAACAGCACTGATGTGCTTAAAAAATTACATTGACTTGATCATACATTTGTGTGTGCATATTGGTGGTTTTTGAAAGCCTTGCTCCATTGATAATCTTTGAAAAGCTGACTGGTGGTCTTTTCTGCATATAAATACAAAATGAGCCATTCCATTTATCATATATTAACAATAAATAATTAAAACTCCAACATATATTTATACTCAGTGTTTTCCTAATATCCATTGTGTTTTTTTTCCATTGTGCAACAATATCCTACGATATCCTTACCCATGAAATCCCTCGTTGTCCTCTTCTCAGCTGCTGCTTTCCCATGGCAGGTTCTATCCCATGCTGCCATCTTTGTTGGGAGCCTCTTGTGTCTTCCTGGTGTATCCCCCTCCACACCATAATGTGTTACTAGATGTAGCATAGGTAAATAAATTCTTGCACATACTTGTTTACATGTTGGCAATCACCAGAAAGGTATTTTTTTCAAGCTATGTTGTGTATTTTAAATTACCAACTGGAGCTGTTCTTTATGAGAAGAATAACTCAGGAAAACCAATTATTTAGCAAATAAGAAAAAATTCAAAATACATTATATTTAGTATTTACTACATACCCTACCCCCATATGCCTATGTACTTCAGTAGGACAGTCAAATTCTTTATCTACTGATTGTGACTATACACACAGTGATCCTTCTAGATCTGTATTGAGTCTATGATTGATTTATTAAAGCTCTCCAAGGCTGGAGCGAAAACACTTTAATCAGTGAACTTGGGTGATCCAACAAACCTGGAATTAATTTCCTCAAAGTCATTTGCTATTTGCTAGCAAATGTTTTGAGCCCTTGACGAGATGATGGTTTGCTATGGCATGCTTGTCATAAAATATTTCTGCAAGAATGCAGGCCAGCGATCCAATATATCATTATGCTTTGGTTCATTTTCATGGGTTAACTGAGCCCCTACAAGTCTTTGTTATCACTTATTAGTAATTCCCCTGAATTGTTTCTTGGTTTCTCCAACAGGAAAACCCCCTGCACTCTTTATTACTGACTCTTCTACTTTCCACTTGAATGTTTCAGGTGTGCTTGATCATTTATTCTAGCATCTTTTGTTGCATTCTGTGTATTTTTAAATGAATTATCTAACTAAAATGTCTGTTTTGGAAAGACTGAATGGTTAAGAAGACCATAGAAATAGAAGCTTCTGCGGATTCGACCCTGGCCAACTGAAGAATGAATTGGCTGGGTTGGGTTGTACTAGCAAATCGACACCAAGTTCTCTTATATTCAAGAGCACATGTGTATGGCGAGGTCTTTGACAAGAAAGATCTGATTGGTATTGCAGACAAGTCAGTGTGTATTTAGGATCTTTTTATTATATATACCTATCATAAAATATCATATAAATATATATAATATATATACCACTCAACTAGATGGCTGCTGCTGTGGAGGCTGATTTTAAATGAGTTATCATTGGGTTTGGGTTTTCCCTGGAAATGGTAGTGTCCCTTTTCTATTTGCATTATTTAAATCCTGTAGGCCCTTTGCTTAAGAGATTACCTAGGGACATAAGCAGCTTACATCCGAATTTGCATATATTTGGAATTAGTTCAGACTGGCACAAAGGAAATGTTTCTTGTGGCATTATGTAGCTAATTGCATTATCATAGGGCTAATCTTCTAAGATATGTTAGTTTCTGCTGTCAGTATAGTTTATCCTAAAGCGGGTCCCTATTCTAAGGTGCATTTAGTAGATAACATGACAACCATATAAGCTTCTTTTAAGTGTGTTGGTTAACATTGTGAAATAAGTGGAATAGAATGCTGAAGTTTGTACCTAAAACAAATCAGTTAAACTGACTATTGTAGGACAGGGGCTCAGTTATTTTTGTTATACTGCAAATTCTTTATCTTATTGGTTCATTGTAGTAAATGCCACATTTTTCTGTAATGGAATCTGATGTTTTGCTGAATCATTGGAGAGCACAAAACTAAAGCTGTGTACACATGTGCAATTATTATTGTTGGAAACGAACGACTAATGACCGTTCGTCCGATAATCGTTAACAAAAAAAGTTCACAAGGACCCCGATGAAGGAGAATCGTCCCTGGAAAAGAGCGACCGTCCCTGTGGATCTGATTGGGTGACGATCATACGCTATCTATTGTGTGTACGGTCGTTCAGTGATCATGGATGGTTCTGCAGTACACTTTCTCCTTTACATTCACTTCCTGCATCGTTCAAACGATAGTATCTAGCGTGTGTACATAATTGGTGGATTATATTTGAACGATCATATTGTTACAGCATGTACAGAATTGTGCACAAAACGATCGTTCAAAATATTCGTGCATACACGTTAGTCGTTTGTTTTCTAACGACAATTATTGCACGTGTGTACCTAGCTTTAGGTTACTTTTGTGTCATGTTGTTGCTGCCTCTACATATGAGAAAATATAAAGGACTTCAATGTATGAGTGACTATTTGAATTCATGATAAATGATCATTTATCATGATTGTATGTAGATTGGATTTTATAAATAGATTAAATGTTATAGTGGCTATTTGAATGTAAAACAAATCAGAATAGTGAATGGCTGCTGCAACAAAAGCATTTTCAGGCAATGGGCCTGATTTAATCAAGCTCTTCAAGACTGTAGAAGAGAGACCATTATAGCAAAACCTGGGCTATCCGGCAAATCCAGAATTTATCTACTCCAGGACTGAAAATATTTGCCAACTAATACCAAATGATTATGAAATCCATTTTGCTGGATCACCCAGGTTGACCTATGATACGGAGAGCTTTAATAAATCAGGTCCAATGTAGGAGTGATTTCCTTTTGCTGAAAGCAAAGTCAGATGTTTGTCTTCCAGGATATATTTCAACCTTCAATCATCAGATGCATTGCCATACTACTTGGATCTGCACATTTTGTTCTTTCAGCCTGATCTACCACATTTGATGACAGTCACTTTCTCTTTACTTTACAGAAAGGGAAACAACTGGTATAAAGCTGTCATATACCACTATATATTTTTATTAATGTAGTGTAGAATAAATAAAAAACAATAGATTTAACAAAGATCTGTGAAATAATATGATGATCTGGAAAGCCTACTCTTTGCTGCATACCACCACTTACCACTCCTATAAGCCAATGTAATACAGCAAGTATTGCTCCCTAACAACTAGCTGCTGATGGGAGCGTTCCCTATAATTTGGCATAAGTCAACTCTGCAGGCTCTGTGGGGTATGCTCCCATTGGCTGCTGATTCTTAGAAGTGCTCCCTACTGCTATTTGGTGGAGTGAAGCAGCACTTGATCTGTCTGTCTGATAGGTGCACAGTGCTTACAGAGAGATAACAATTATTTACCTGGCCATGCACTCATTGACTAGTGTATGGGCACCAATAAATTGTGCAATAGTGAGCACTCCCAAAAAAAAGTATTTGTTATTGAATTACAGATACTCTTCTTAGCCTCATCTTAACCTGGTTTCTGAAGATGTGCTCAGGTCCTTCCATAACCTACTTTGGATATGAACATAGGAAGACCAGTGAAGAACAATCACTGTGCTGACATATTAAAACTCCATTTATATAAAATTGTGTATGTAAAGCACATGCAAATCCAAATTTATTAAAATTAAACAAAATGAGTGTCCCCTTAACTTTATTGTTTCCAGTATATCAGTCCAGCTGATCTGCTGGGTTTCAAAAGTGGCTTCATGGCCAGGATTCTGCATTTCTACCTTGCCAGCATTCCATCCATAGCATTAGGCTCTCAAGAATGCACTGCTATATGTTTCCTTCTAAGCTTTGCAAGTGTCAGTTTTCCCAGGCAGCTTGGCCTGTTACAGCAAATCCAGTATAGTAAAGCCAAATAAGCCGTCATATGTTAAGCCTGCCAATAATTTGGATTGGAAACCTTCAACATCTCATTTTTTTCCATTGTTTATCACCATATTGATTCTCCAACACAAAAAAGGGACATCAAAAACAAAATGTTTGTTCATTTTTTTTATAACAAAGATTAAAACATTTTTCTCCATTAAACTTAAACCCTGTTAGTTGTGTGAACAAACAGCATTAAAAATGAGAAGAATTATTTGCTGTTGAATACATCTCGAGTTCTAGAAATTATACAAGTGCGGGAAGGGGGAAACCTTGGATTTGTAGTTGTTATGCTGTCCATAAAAGCATTGGAAAAAGTACCTTGAGATTATAACAAAAAACCTTATGACATATGACACGTTATTATTAAGTAAGATGTTGTTGGATAACAATTACATTACCTTAAAATGATGTGGGTGAGGCTTCAGGTGACATTACTCTATAAGGAAGTGGGTGTGGCTTCACATGACATCACCTTATATGGGTGTGACTTTATGTGCCATACCTATGACATCATAGGTTCTGGCAGTTATAAACAGCAGAACAATACTCGGGGCTACTTTAGGTCACCTCTGGCAGCTGAGCTAAAAGAATCTCTAGACAATCCCCTTTATGGAGAACAGACAGAAGGACCCGTGTCCCCCAAGTACAGTAAAGCAAGAAAAATAACAGTTTAATTCTGTGTTTGGGGCTAAAAATTATCTTGTAGACCAGAGATCTCCAATTTTTTTTCAGCTTGGACTAGTTTCAGACAATATATTTTTTCTATGGACCTTGGGGGTGGAGAAGGGTGGTGTTGTGTGGGGTAGTACATAACATAACTTTCTTGCAGGAAACCGGTCATGGGGAAGGGGGGAGGAATTTAAATCATACAACATGCTTTCTGCCCCTTGTACTCACATATTGAACACAGGATGTGAACAGATTTGAAGAGCTCCTTGCTGCCCTTTTTTTATGTAACAAAGACAGCGTGATCTGAGTACAGAAAGTCTTGCTCCTAAATTAAAAAATTAAAAAAAGCAAAGAAAGCAAAAAGATGGGCTAAAAGATGTTATTTTGGGCCCGTGTATCTCCACAGATTTTAAGCTTTTCTGGGCAGGGTCCCTTCTCCTCCTGTGTCACTGTCTGTAATTGTTTGTCATTTGCTACCTCTATTTAATGTACAGCACTGCATAATATGTTGGCACTATATAAATCCTGTTTATTAATATTATTATTAATAATAATAATAATAATAATAATAATAGTTTTCTCTATTACAAACCTGTGGTCATTGTAACAATTTAAGTTGACTCGGGGACCTCAACGTTACCCCAAAGTGTCTAAAAATATTTTTCTAACCTAGCGAGATGTAAGGTTTTCCAGTGCTAACACCTGGGAACTTTTAACGTTTAGTGCAGGACAGTTACTTTGGTGGAAGCAATCCATTGCACTGAAACATGTTGTCATGTATGTGGTGTCAAAAATATGGTGCAATTCTGACTTTTTAATATAAGACTCATAAACCTGCACAAAAAAAGCATGTTTACCCACCTGTGAAGAATGGGTTAAGTGCCAATATACTCAAAAATATTGACACCGAGGTGGGGGAAGGAATGGCATGAGTATGCTATGTTAGAGCTAGTAGGCAAACCCCAGCTAGACAGGTCTACAAGTGATGGGCTAATGCGGTACCTTTGGCCTCCAGGAAGGGGTTGGACAGCGAGCATACAGTCTTATTCTCCAATACACTCTGGTTAAACAGGCCTATTGATCCCTTAAGTACAAGACGATAGATAGATATATAAAAGGAGTCATTGAACTCATTAAAAGTAGCTCTGAGTGCATTACTCATTCTGATGGGTCCAAATGCAGCCAGTAATATTGAAACTCGGATTGGGTCACCATCATCTTATAGGCAAAACTGGAGCATTCAATGGCAAACTGCTCTTTACCCCTTTGATACCAATGGGGGCATCAAAAATCAGCAGAGGTAACACTGAAGGTCCTGGATACAGAACCTGCCTGATCACAATTTCTACATTTTTACCAATAGTTCTGCTTGAACAAAATATGCATAAACATGTGAGATAACATGCATTAAAATGACGCAACCAAATGGAAAGGTTTGAAGGGGCCCCTAACGTGCAATTACCCTCGGAATCGGTGCCCCCCACTGGACTTTTCAATACCATTGCACACTTTACATACCTCTTTGAATTATTTTTTACCCCCCTTTCTATGCCCAAACACGGCCACATTTGTTATTAAACATAAATAAGCCAGATATTGTTTTTCTAGTTGGGGATTGGAGTTCCTACTACTGAAAAATTTGGATTTATTTTGGGAAGTCTAAAATGTGTGTTTGAGGGAAGAATATATAATGCTGCAATTCGAATAAGTCAAAACTTTCCTAAATCCCCAACTTACTACTAATATTAATATATATTTTTTAGTTAGATCTAGTATCCCAGCAGAATGTTCCTAGGGTCTTTGTATGATCCATATCTTCCTATTCAGGAAATTCTAATGATTTGTCAACAGATAAGACACAGTGATACATCATTTCTTGCATAGGTAATTAACTTTATGTAGAGAACATACCTCATGGCAGCAAAGAACTCACATACATGCACAGTGCGGTTTGACAAAGCATGTCCCAATCAGTGACTTTTAACCATGTGGAACAGGTTCATTGTAACAACAAACAAAATAAATGGCAGTTGTGTCACTGGTAATAATTCATTTCAAACTATTCAGGGATTGGCTGGAATATGACATGAAAGGGGGCTTTTTCCATTTACCATACACGGTGACAGTCTAGGGTTCTCTTCCGGCTTCTCCTTGTTTTCATGGTAACCAAAAAAAAAAGCTTTGAGCAGCAAATGTTCTGCTTAATTACTCCCCACACCATTTGTGAGAACAAATAAACACATAAAAGACAAGCTTACATACAATAGTATGTATTATTGTGATTGATGTGTGAAGTTAGTGCTATGAATGCAGACTGTAACTTTTTAAAACAATTAATTAATGGAATAATTTACAACGTGATCTACCTTAGGGCAAAAAATACTCCTGATCTTTTAACAGGCATGGCAGTTGATATACTAAAAAGTTGTGTTCAGGGGTAAACAATACTTCTGCTTACACCGGAGATCATTTTGAGGTTTTTCACAAAATAAATCAGCCTATCTCAATCTATTTTCCCAAAGAGGAACCCTTAAAATAACTTTATGTCTTAGGGAATCCAATTTATTAGGAATCGGTATAAAAAACATATTTTGTATTGGTGATTAGAGGGAAAGCCATTCTTACAGGCTGCTAAAAAGATCTCCGGTGCTATGCTGCTGGCTCCGACAAGTTGTGATCACAGGTCAAACAGCCACAGTTTCAGAACCTGTAGCACAATTTTCGGAACTTGTTCTATGTAATGTGTGGGAAAATTAATGTTTTCACATTTTGTCTTGCAGGTGACTAGTTATTCAAAGTGAACATAGCTTCACCTTTATAAATAAACCACATGGACACTGCAAGGGAGTTTTACTCATTGTGTAGATAGATAGATGATAGATAGATAGATAGATAGATAGATAGATAGATAGATAGATAGAAGTCTTTCATGGTAAAAATATGCACTCAGCGTAAGGCAATGTACACGCATTCAATAATTGTTGTTGGAAATTATCTTTTACGATCTTTTCCAAGGACAAACGACTGCACGATGCATGAACAAGCTCTGTACATACAGCACCATTCTGCTCTATGGAGAGGGTAGAACGACGGAGCGGCACCCCGCTGCGCTGTCTCCCCTTCACTTGCATTAGGATAATTTGTCGTCCATCATCTGTGGATCATCGATCAGATGATGGACGATGAATAGTGTTGAGCGAACCCGAAACGTAAAGTTCGGTTTTGATTACGATTTTGGGTACCCGGACCTGAACTTTGAGCCGAAGTTCGGCCGAACCCGGCAAACCCGACTTTCTGTGTGTTCGCTCATCCCTACCCACTAACCATTATTATTATTGTTGAGCAAACCCAAACTGTAAAGTTTGGGTCCGTACCGAACTTTACGATTTTGGGTACCCGGACCCGAACTTTGAGCTGAAGTTCGGCCGAAACCTGCGAACCCCAACTTCCAGGTGTTTGCTCATCCCTAACAATGAACATTGTACACACGCAAGTCCAATATCGTCCCTGAGCTGATTATCGGTCAAGAACCTTTGCACGTGTGTATATGGCCTTAGACAATGAACATGCCTTCACTTCCCAGCCAAAAGACATTAAAAAGAAAATAGAAGGAATACACAGTATTAGTTATTGCCAGGATGGCAAGGTTTGAACAAGGTGCTTACTGCTCAACACCACTTAGATAATATGGACCAGTAGAGAGTTTTGACATCATGACAAGAAGTCCTACCACCTACCCAGTGCACGCTGCACATATTAATTAGATGGATGCTTTGGATCCTTCCTTAAGTAAATTATTCCCAATGAATTCTCGCAAAGAAACTGTATAAAGTGTTCATTTATAAATCAGAAAAGGTAAGAGAATCACAGGTGAGCACCCATGTCAGAAGGCCTATAATGGTTTGCCATAAACTGTACACATCAGTGCTCTAACTATGGATGATAGGGCCCCATAGCAAAAGCAAAAAGGGGACCAATCTCTTTATTTATTTTATGTTTATAGCTGTTGTATAGAGGTTTTAAAACTAGATATACATTACCTTCATTCAAATGCATATGCTAAATGGTAAAATAGAATCCAAAGAGGTGCAAATGGCCCATGTGATTCTGCGTTGCCATGGCTATAGTGTTTCTCTTGGTACCTATGTATGCATTGAGAGAGAATGACTGTATAGTCATGAAGTATAAAATCTTAGGGATGGGGGGTGGGGATTACATAGCTACATAGGTTCTAAAAGGGAAATTATATCTGCTATTAAGGTGTATTTGTTGAGGATACAAAACCTGTCAATTTTACTCTAAATTTTCCTGACTGGTATGCCTTGCTTTACTTGTATCAGTGGTGAAACTGTCTTCCTGAGCTAATGGATTTCAGTCATCATCATTAAACCTTTACGAAATGTACACAACCTAAAAAATAATTGGCAAACCTGTTTTTTTAAGGTGTTTCGTGTTGAATATTATCGCCTATTAAACCAGGATGGTTACATATTTAATAATAAACTTTAATGTAATAAATATCGCGAATCTTAGTGTCCCTATGGTTATTCCATGTAATTGTTTTTTTTAAATATACACCAAAAGGCCTCCGAGTCTTACCGTTTTCTTTAGAGTCCTCTCGACTTTTTCCACAACAATTGACTGAATCATCATTAAACAATGAGTGGGCTGCAATTTATATCTCATACTTCAGATATTAAACACATGATTTTACCATGCTGCAAAAGAGCGGGTCATAAACCGCACAACCCTCCTGTTTCTCTAGTAGGGAGCCGGTGACCTCTATAGATCTTTTATCCTTCAAGTGAGCGTACCACAACACATACAATTATAGAGGAGCTATCAGTAAGACTTCCAGCCTGACATCCACTCCAAACTGTCAACATGAAAGTGATTTTATAATTCTGCACCATTATAATATTGTCATGTTGTCTATCGTAAAATCAATGCTTTTTTTAAAGCAGAAGCCCTATGACAAGTTTAGGAACAGCCCACAGGGCTAAACATTACAGTTGGCATTTAGAAAGCATTAGGACCTATAGTTTGTTTCCATCTTGCTGCCTGCAGTCTTTAGAGGTCTTTAAGTGAAAGAAGATTCACAGGCGTTCCAGGGTAGGGTGCTGTCACCTTCTTTCTCTTATTCATATTATGGACGGTTTTCAGCCATCTTGATTGACCATGTCAGGATGACAAAACTCCCATACAGGCATGCAGGAGTTCATTTAACCCTGCACACACAAAGGAAGTTGGGATTGCTGAGTTTACCTGTTAAACCAAGCTGACGCTGCCCATCAGAAACCCTGAGCGATCGGGTAGGTAGGATGCATTACATTGCCTGTCCCTTCTGACCTGCCTGATCAGGCAAACCTTAAAGTGGAACCTGCAAAAAAATAAATCACGTACTTTTTCTTGCTGAAAGCCTTTGATGGTCTACTTACCACAACCAGTGAATCCCACGCTGTGTAGCCTTTTGTCTCCCAAGGCTCCATGTTATGTCCCATGATGTCATCTTCTTTCTTATGGGTTCTTCATGATGTTTCTGGATTGGGCACTGCACGTGTATGAGATTGTGTGATGTTAGGATGATCAACATTTAAACCAGTTTTTCTCTACCAAGGTTTGGTGGAACCCTAGGGTTCTTCCAGAGGTTGGTAGGGGTTCCTTGAACAATAAGTGCCTCCCAGGTCACTTAAGGTTGCACTAATGATCTTTTTGGCTATCTGTAAGGGTGACATTTTTCCCAATGGCTAAGAATGTAATGGACATTCTTCCTACGGATCACCACACTAATGTATAATGAACTGTGGATATAGTAATTATGGAAGGGGTTCCTTAGGATCTGAAAGTTTTTTAAGGTTTCTCATTGTTATAAATGGCAGGAAACACTGTTTTAAATATTTCTGCACTAGCTTTCTTGGCCCAGCTCCCTCCTGTTATTTAGTGGGTTTCAGTCAATGTGGCTTAGCATTAAAAGTGGGCATCACCAAGGCCAGTCTGAATAAAGTACAGTGCTCATAAAGCACCCTGCCAGCCCCTACCACCAGCCATGATCTTCCTACATTTCACGGAAACACAATAGACCTGATTCATCAAAGTTCTCCAAGACTGGGGAGAATTTAATGGGAGAACCCGGGAGATCAAATAAACCTGGAATGCATCTGCTTCAGGATCACCCATGTTCTCCCAGGATAATCCGGGGGGGCGGGGGTTGTTATCAGTAAGAACAAATTAATGTGCGGATCAGGGCACAGCTACACAATTGGGTTTTTTTTCAGAATATACTGGACTTTTGATGCCAAACTATACACAATACTGCCGTAATGGTAAAGATGTAGACCTCCCTAATAAATAATTTAAAAAAAAACATGTTTTTTCCCAATTATATAAAAGGGATAGCCACCCTTTTATGAAGTGTTAGAAATGTTTAGTGTTTAATAGGCCCAATTTACTTGTACGCTGCAATTTTTGTCATCTCTGACTTCCACAGGTAGGTGGGCCCATCAGATGTTATCATTTAGAGTAGGATAAACTACACATGCCAGACTACATTTCCCATAATCCCTTTTTCCATGAACGAGAGAAGCTTGGAGGTTCTATCCTCTCCTACCCCTCAGCCGCATGATTTCCTCCCCTTCCTTTTTTAGTCTTTCAACTCTGAATAAATACACATACCATATCTGCAGTTAAATTATCATAGCAGCCATTTTATTTTATCAAAAAAATTTAAATACCAGTGTACAACCATATGAACATGTGAACATTAATAAGCTATCTTTAACTTCTGTAACTTAACCCCTATTTGTTGAAAACATAGTCCACTAACCCAAAGACAAATACAGTGGAGATTCAGTACAAAAAGTGTGTAGACTGTTGGTCTTCAAGAAAATACCCACTGGGGTCAGGACGTCTTCTTGCCATTGGCAGCCATTTTCTTGTAGACCAGTAATCTACCTATACTTTCCTGGGAAAACTCAGAGACAGAAAATTGCATCAACCTGGATCTGAGTTTTTCTCTTTGTCATGTGACAGGGTAAAAACATCTACTAGGTGTTTATTAATATTTGAATATGCCTCCATGAAAACTGTCCAATTTATAATATGTTCTGGTGTCATGGGAATAAAATATGAAGGAAAAAATGCCTTTGCTGTCACAGATAGCAAAAAAGTGAGCGCCTTACAAACAATGCTGTTTTTTTGAAGTGGAACTTAATTCACACTTTACAAAATTAAGGGTCAGGCAGGTGGTTACTGCCAAAGGGACGGGCGATGTCCTTTCTGTAATAACCTGGCATATCTGCCTGATCATGCAAGTGAAATGTATTTATGATTTTATATTTAAAGTTTTAACTGTATTTGTAAGACAATAATGACATGGCTGTATCCTGACGAACAAACAATGCACCCAACACCACGAGCACATGTCTTCAAAGAAGAATAGAGCCATGTTCCTCCCTCTTCCACCCAGATATCTGATTCGCCCTTCGCTCTGCCTGTCATTCGTGTACATACTTATATTCAATCCAAAGCATTTCCCTCCTTAGAGGAGCCACATGTGGAATAATAGAGTGGTTAGTGATTTAAAACCCTTTGGAACGCTTGGTGAGTATACTGGAGGCAACACAGATTAGGAGAAATATCTAGATATTATGTAAATGATATCATTGCTGTATATGATAAAACATGTATTTTGATGTTGGGTGGCGCTGGGATCCATTAGATGACAGATAGTCTAGGGGTGCCATAGGCTCAATTACAAAATCACTGCTAGACGAATAGATCAAAATTCCTTAATGAATAAATTCCTCTGTGTTACATTACCAGTTATAATTTAATGTTAAACTAGAACATTGTGGCCCATGAGCCCATACACTTTCAAAGCTTCACAAGACGCATTATCCACAATCTTGTGATGACTTAACAATGCTGCACAGTTTCTGTATTCAAGGCAGAGTAGTCACTCTTTTGTATGCTGTGGCTGCCTTCTCTACATTGGAATACAAATTGTTACAGGGGCTGTAGTTATCAGCATTGTTATTTCATATTCACAAGCCTGTAGCTTGCCAATCAGCACCTGATCACACTTAGTCATGCCCACCTCTTCCAGGATTGGCAGCACTGCTTGTGTTTCTGGAACCCTCCCACTATGAGCTGCAGTGTCTGGGAAGGGAAGTGGGTGAGATACAAATGGAAGAGGATTTGACTTGGTCAGGGAAGATGAAAAATGTACAATTCTTTACTGCACATTAGTGTAAATTGGCCCTAACTGAACAACAAAGATAGGTAATGTCATACAATATATAGCACACTCCCTTATTCTAATAACATATCAGTATAGTCTGGACTGATTCCCACCACCCAAAATATTATTTATTTTATTCTTATTTAAGCTGTATACCCAATGAATGTAGTAATTTTTGTTTTTTTTACAAACAGAATCCTTTAGAACAGGCAGAGATCACTCCAGATAACAATGAACGTATATATGGATTATAAAGGAGGTTAAATACAGCTTTTGGACAATATTTTGCACACAAGTGTTTTTTGCTTGATGCTTACCACATTCATTATATTTCCTGTTTGTTATAACAAACTACACATTCCAAATCCTTTGTTGGTTAACAACACTAAATAAGCCATCATTTTTCATCAACAATAGAATACTGATGACAGCTTGCTATCTAATTGGACTTTACTGCAAACACTGTGTCTATTTTTTTGTCAGTCCAAACCAAACACATTTTCTAAATGCTCCGTTGGCCAGTGGTGGTATATGTTGTGCAATACAAATATAAGCCTTATGATTTATGTTAGAATGATAAAGCGTATGGGGACAGGGTTATTGGTCAGAGACCCATAACTCAGCATTTCCAAACTTTTATTACATTTGACGTTGACCCATAACACTCCCTTGGCATCGTTTTTTTAATGAATCGTCCTAGTTAGTTTGTACATCATTGCTTTCGCTGACAGTGCTCTGCTGGAAATAAAATACTCCACTTTCCCACTAAACCCCATTTGTTCTCTCCTTTTTTTCTCTCTGCTTGTTTCTCTTAGACTAAATTCAATGGTATGGAAAACGCAAAGGTAAACTCTTCTGGCAAAAAGAAATAAGGATGCAGAGCTTACGAAAGTCATAAAAGTAAAATCCTTATTAGAGGAGAGAGCCATTAATGGTAATTTAGACAGCAGCGTCCAAGTGCAGCTTTGGATAACTGAGCCGATTCCCAGCCACATGCAGTGTGTAGCAACCCATATGAATTGGCAGGTTACCGTCAGCATTGTTTATCCACGATTACAGATATAGCAGGCATACTCCAACATGGGCTGCATGACTGCCTCGGTATCTGGGGCGACACACAAAGTGTGGGTGAGCGCTGTTTAAATGTATAGAGAAAAAGATTATATATTAAAAAAGAGGAGGTAAGGAAGTGAATCAGGGTCGTTTCCATTTTAATTGTAAAACAGATAAGCACTAAACACTTTGAAAAAGTAAATGACTTGAGAATAATTACTATCTATTACTCTGCATCCCAGGGGTGCAGTTTGAGGAGCCCAGATGGCTACAAAAATGGGATTTAGCAGAAAATTGAAGACATTATTCACCGTAACACATTATCAATTACCTTCATATCAATTACAATAACCCTACATTAGAAGAGGGGCCAAGAGACTTCCTGTAGCCCCATAGACTTAATGGTAATTGTGCACTCCATGCAGATTCTGCAAAGGAGACAGAGGGGAGGGATAGTGAAACAAGTTGAATCATTAAGCCGCACTTGCCTGTGTCCCTCTCCTCTTCAGCTCTACATTACCTTCATTACTCCCCCTTCTTTTTTTTATGTTCACCTCACTCAAAGTTTCTTTTCTCCCTGCTTTTTTAGATCTCATTTAATAAATCGACCAATCAGGTTGCTGCTTTAGTCAGTGGACTATAAAAAAGAATTTGCAACCTGCTTAAAAAAATGTGTCTACAAGGTAAAATTGCATAGGTAACTCAGGGGTGGCCTATATACCTAAAAAAGTCTGCTTTTAATCCGATTGGGGTGCCTTTTATTGTAGAAGCAAAGTCCAACCCCCAGAATTAAATATTACTCTGAGACCCATACTAGTGAATCTGAACTAGCAGGAAAATGTACCTGATTGGGTCGCAGTTGGCAACAACATGACATTCTGTATATACTGCCAACAGCCAGAGAGGGTAACACCATGTACCATTGCACGCTTTGGTTTAGTAGCTTGCAATAGAAAAGACAAAACTAAACTAATATAAATGTATAAAACAGAAATATGGTCGGATGGATTAGATGTTCAAAAAACTCAATAAAACCCATTCAACTCATTGAATATAGTCTTCTAGTGTTTGTGTCTGCCTGGCATACCATAATGATATCTCCCATCAACTCTATTAGAAGACAAGTCATACTGATCATTGGTCATACTTCCTCATGGACAGACCCAACCTGAGTCAGGGAATACAAAATATAGGGACCTCAGTACCAACTATGGGTGACCCTTTGGTGATGTCAGGGTCTGCAAATTATATATTTCTTTTACAAAATGCTAAAGAAGACTGTTGGAAACTGCAGACATACTAGAGGAGTTGATGGTCAAGGACTGACAACATGTAAAAGCTTTGGTTGGAGATAAATGGAAAAATGGTGCAAAAGACTATGACCATGACTGGTGGCATCAGGATAGTAGGGGTCACTGCTCTTAAGGCTTCTTAGATCAATGCTCCAACTCCTTTTATAGACCACTGAGGTACAGAGACACACAACAGGCTTAACTTCTCAGCTCAAGCTCATATTGAATACCATTATTGGTTGTGGGAGGTAAATCATGTCAGTAAGTCACAGAACTATTTGTTCAGATACACACTATCTTACAACCACTTCTTGGGTTGTGGATGCAATGGGCGGGATCCAAGACTGGAGAATATAGAGTATCATGGGTGAACCTGGGTGATCTAGCAAATGTAGAAGGGAATTCTTAAAATCATTTCTTATTATTTGGCAAATGTTTTCAATCCATCACCAAATCTATTCCATGTTTCCTTTATCACCCAGGTTCACCCATGATAATCTATATTCTCCAGTCTTGGAGTGCTTTGATTAATCTGGCCCACTGTTTCCAATATTGGCATCAGATCTTCTTGCGAGGACCAGAATTTATTATACTGGTCGGGCACATTGCTACAAAGCTTTTGATAAGAATTGTGATCTTTGTTCATTTATGCCAGCATAGTGACATTTGTACTAACAAAAATAGGTATTTTAAATAGTCTTCCAAGCAAGTATTAAGTAAAAATCATAACATACAAAATTTCAGGAATAAACAAATTATTAGGTGTAAAAATTTGGCTTTCACTAACTTTGTATTACTTTTGACCCAAACCCCATTGCCATTTCCAAGCCAATAGTTTCCATATACTTAGGAAAAATTACTAATGTAAGCAATCCAAAGTTATTTTTCTAAACTTTTGGAATATCTCCTGCAAGAGTAATATGTCCTGGTACATACTGACTTCAGTGCATCTGGTGCAGATAGCAAATTGAAGGCAGCAAAGTTGATTGACAAAGACACTACAAATTTTGATGGCCTTTCAGGACATTAAGGGAAATTAGCCATTATTTGTAACCATGTTTCATCTTGCGAAAGTACAGATTTGTAGCCTGATCGGTGAACCATTTTGACAGATCAGCTTGGGATTGATTCCCAGATCTCCTAATTGGAATGATATTAAATATGAAGTGTGCGAGATGGTTTTTCGAATCAGCATTGACAAATTGTGTGACAGCAGTACAGATAACAGGCTGAGGTATGAGAAGATGCTTGAAAAAAAAAAAACAGATGTGACTTTAACAATAATTACATCCAAGCAGTCCTTACAAAATCAGTAGGAATGCCCTCCAGTCTCTTTGACATATGCTCTAATATTGCAGACACCAACTTTCAGTCGTTCAGCAGATGTAAAGTATTGTAATAATGGTTAAGTTAGGAAGCCACATACAAACCAGGAAAGCTTGCCAATGGCTGTGCTACATTTGTGTGACTGGTTTTGTAAACCTGTTATATAATATCCTTATGTAGTCATAAATTGGTGGTTTCTAAAGCATTTGCCAGATTTGTAGTTCACAAATGCAATTTTTAAAGCCTAGCTGTAATTTAAAGTAAAAAAAATGGTTAAACTCAGGGTGCTGAAAATACTTATTTTGAAATTCAGGAGACCGCAGAGAGGACCTTTGCTATTTATGTGGTCTCTCTGCAGAGGTCCAACATGCCTTCTGCAATCAGCATAGCTTATTCTACTTGATTGCCTAGCTTTGGTTCACTGTGGGGGGTGGACATGTTAGACCATTGTGAAGATAACTGTTCTTATACACAATGGTGGCATCTGGCCTCCAGCCTTTCCAAAAACTTGTGTTTCTCAAAGAAACATCACCCTAAGTCTGTGAAAGTGATACTGTATGACATTATTTCAATGAAGGAAAATGCTGCTGGAAATGAGTTTATTGTAAAATAATTTAAAACTTATTACGTATATATATGAATGAATGAAGATAAGCTAAAACCCATTGCACAAAAATGGGATGGAGATTGAGAAAAGAAAAGTGTTTGAAGCACCGATGACTAATGACGTTCAATTGTGTGAATATACTGATCAATACAATGCGTAAATCATGTGTGGAGGCCCTTTTGTTATGCAGGTACACATGTCCTCCTTGTTATAGTGGTTTTATCTGAAAACAGAATCTCCTATGTTTGGCTGGGAAAAAAAATAGAAAAAACATCCAATATGAAAAAGAAAAATCAACCAATATGAAAATAGCTTGGTGGGTTTGGCATGGAACACCACTTGGGCTGTTAGGATTCATGAACCAGCACAATGAGGAAATGAAACACTGGTTCAGTCCCATTTTTAAAAGAGAACAAATCAACATTGTGTTCTTTGATAAATGATAAATGATGGAAACCATTTTCGTTCTCTAGGATCCAAAAGGTTTTCTGGTAAATGGTTGTCATTAACATATTATTACCATTAATATTTTCACTGTTCAATATGAACATAAATTGCATGGAATGTCTTAACTTCATGATCATATGTTTTTTCATTATTTGAAATGATCTTTTTCTTTTCTGATGAGATTGCACAATGTACATTTAATTTACATAGGGTTTATTTGCCCATAGTAGGCCTCAATCTGCTTCCAAATAGGGCTGAATGAAAATTAGTGATCTTAAAAAAACTGGAGTCACTGTCCCAGGCTGGCCTGACGTTTGTTGTAGGTGTAGATGTGGCTTTATACCCAACAAGCCATTAGATTTCACCTTCATCATATTAACCCACAGATTTCCAAAAACAATTTCACAAGTCTGTAGGGAAGCCAAAGTTTATATGCAGTGTTACTTTTATTCCATAATTGAATCCTTGTGTTATGTGAACGTTTTAGGACCTGAATGATGATCACATAGGGCCTGATTTAGTAAAGCTCTCCAGGCCTGGAGAAGATAGACTTTTCATTGTGAAACTAGGCAATCCTGAAATAGATTTCTTAAAAGTCTTTTGCTATTTGTTGGCATTTATATTTAATTCTAGACCTTATTCATTCCAGGGTTGCTTGATCATCCAGGTTCTTCTATGATGGTCTATTCATCAGTCTTCGGGAGCTTTAATAAATCAGGCCCAAAGTGTGTATAGTATGTCAAATTCCCACACCCCACCCTTGAGGGCCATGAGGAAAGAGGGAGGATTGTTTGGCAGATAGCTTATTAATTCCTAGCAAAAGCGCAAAGATGAGACTGGAACAGGTCTGTATATACAGTTATACACATTCATGTTATTCTGAGCTATGGGCAAACAAGGGTCTTACAGTTGTTAAATTATGAATGAAGATCAACAGCCAATCTCTGGCCCTTGTTCAGTCATTCTACTGGCCAAAAATCCCATGACTGCTGTCACTGTGACATGTACTACACAGAATTTCATGGCCACAATTAATCATGCATGATAGGGGATTGTCATAATCAGTCACAATTAATTGTAACTATGTGCTACTGTGTGGCATTCCTGATAGAATCATATTGTTTCAGTGACAGCAGTCAGTTGCTGATAATTCAGTGATTGATCGCAGGTTGTTGTGATGAGTAAAGTGTTCTTGAAAATTGCAAGTGTAGCTTCCTTAGACAAGTCCCAACCAGCACCTCATTCTTTATTAGTGGAAATGTGCTTTTTCTGAAAAAATCCATATTGGTTATATTCCCAGCAAGGGTGTACAAAGCAGACAAGCACCAGCTGCTGCCTGCTAGAAGCTAACACCTATATTCTACTGGAATACTATATACTGAGTAGGAGGTTTTCTTATGAACAACCACATGATCATGCTAAGTGCTACAAAAGAAAATGCAGAAACAAGGTGAGAGCCAATTAAGAGAGCAGAAAATTAACATTATGGGCTCAATTTATAAAACAGGGAATCAGAAATTCCCTCTTAGGAATCTTCCAGGCCCATGTGTTTCAATGGCAATTATTGATTCCCTGTTTTTCCCGTTTTATAAATTGAGCCCTAGGTACACCTTTTATATATGGATATTATAACCTTCCAATTTGTCATTGTAATAAAATGAAGACATGATTTTTTATACCATAAATTTTTTCAGATTTTCAGATCATTGAAATTTGTCCAAATTAAAATACCAAATATGCATTAAAAATATGTTGCAAGCAGCAAGAATGTATGTCTTGTACACAAACACATCTCCCGTGCCAGGTTTTCTCTTACAATTTACATACTAAGCCATATGGGGTTAACCCACTGGCAGGCCCTTCCATCCTGCCATCTCCCGAAGAAGTGTGTCCACTGGGTGAAAGGACTAATTGCTATTAAAAGCATTTTATCTGGGAGATTAGTGCTGGCTCCAGGCACTGTTTTCACAGGATGGAGATGTTTCCCATGCAAGCTACGAGAATTTGTCCTGCTGTTTTGTTGATAGAAAATCATTTCCCCCTCTCCTTTTCTTCTTTGTTTCCCTCCCTCCCTTTCCTTTCACTAGCTGAAATCTCTGTTTATTAGCTGTATGTCAGAGTCTTTACCTCAAATTATAATTAATAGGCTACTTTGCGCTAGTTTGTATTCAGATTATTGAGCTCCTAGATTGGCCTTCTTCTGGAGCAAAAAAATGTGCCTTAAAAAAAGTTGGCTTCTGGTTGGTTTGAAATATTTCAAATACATGGTAGACATGCTGATATACATGATACATATTTTTTGAGATCATAAGATTTTTTATTTCTGCTTTTTTATTGTTAATCTCTAGTGATTAATTTTCATATTTTAATATGGAAACAATGGTATCACTTATCAGCGGAGCCCCTCCTTACACTGCAGCCCATCAGTTGGTAGGGGTAAAGACTATGCCATAAACTGCTTGTCTAGTGGTCATGCAAGCTTGGGAGCCAAACTTTAAATTGTAGGCCCACAAGTTAGTTGTTGGCCCTTAAATAGCCAAACAAATGTCAAGGTTGGCATCCAAGCCAAAGAAAAGATCTTTGCCTTGGTACTGATGATGGGTGAATGTGCCAAACTGATGATGCAGTTTTTGAACTAGTTTGCTTATTATGCCTAAATAGGGTTTGAGCAGACAAATAATGTATGTCTGTAGACTGGTAGAATGAGGAAATCCTTTATACTTTTAGAAATTAAATAACATCTTTAATTGTGAGGTATTTTGTGAGTGATTCCTTATAATGTTCATAGGCAGGACATTATGTCCTATTAGTCATTTTTTATGGCATTCTGTGTTTTGTTACTTCTTCAAACCTACTTATGAGGGTATACCTACTTTAATTGATTTTCCTAAATACAGTGGTACCTTAGTATAAGTCCTTAATCCATTCCAGATCCTTGGACTTATAACAAACAGGACTTATACCAAACAATTTTTTTTCCATAAGAAATAAAAGGAAAATGATTAACCCATTCCCATGAAAAAAAAATCCTATTGTTATTGGCATATTATACATTAATATGGCCGTATAAAATAATGTAAACACTGCTTAATACTAAAATACATAAATACAAAAGCAATTAGATGAAATTAATGAAAATTTAACCTCACTTTACCTTGCTGAGAAAAGTTGAGTGCTGGGAAGGCAGGAGAAGGAGATGTCATGTTATTCACAGAGAGTTATAGAGCGGGTTGTTCACTGAATGGTAGCAACTGGCGTGCTGACGCTCGTGGGCAGTCGTGGCTTTGTCTCGAGAGAGGTAAATAAGGGTAGCGCGTGGTATTTTTACTCATTTTGACCCATACAAGTTCTAGCACAAAGGTTGTATACCAAGCAAAATTTTTTGTGTCCAAACAGGACTTACCGAGTTGGACTTATTCCAAAGCGGACTTATACTGAGGTACCACTGTATCTGTAGAATTTGTCTTTTGCTTTGGTTGAAGTCTGTATTTTCCCATCAAGATCAGAAGATGTACTGGCTTTTATAGTGTGTTTGGTTTGTATGGGTTTACCTTGTCGCATATGGGACTACTCATATGCTGTGTGCGTATTTAAAATGGTTGCCTGCAATGGATTTCCCACCAAGCGGACAAACATGTTTGGCGAGTTTTGGTGGGCATTCCAGCTGGGTGCTCCAGCAAACAGTTTACCAAGGAGTTTATCCCCTGCTGCATCCAACTGTAGCAAGTACCATGGAACAAAGCTGGACAATTCTCCCCTTACTGCATTCTGGATCATTTTGGATATTATACTCAATGAAGTCCTCCAGGCTTACCTACGCACAAACATTGCCCCTGAGAGTCCTTTGGAGATGCGTCCCACACTCTAAACTCCCCTGAAGGAGCCTAAAACAGGTGAAATGTGTCAGAAGTTGGGACTTCTCACTTTAATGTTACCTCTGGACTCTTGGACTTACTTTAGCCTTTATATATGACAAAAAATATATTATTATTTTCATTGGATAAATAAACAATTGTTTATGGCAAAACTTTTTGCCAACAAAAAACTCTCTTTGATCATTCATCCTGAGAACCTTGATTTAGTTTTTTTTTGTAAACCTGTGATTAGCCTCCAATATTAATTAGGAATATTCATTTAAAAAAATGTATTTTTCTTTCCTTTTTCTCATGATGACTACACAGGTTAAAACATTATTTTACTTGGCAAAGGATCTTCAACCCCTGTCAGAAAATAGGGCCAGGTCTGGGACCTCTGTTCCGGTAACAGCAGTGCAGCATGGTCTTCACAAACCCCCAACTTGTTGATCAGATGGTGAAAATCGAGCACACATATAAGCTAATCCATTTGCTTTTTCAGTTTCTTCCTCCAATCAACAAGTTTCCTGATAGCTGTGCCATTTTGGCGACTAAGGTAAGTTCACTTTCTTCTAGTCCATGTGCTGCTGTTGCTTTTAAAAATTCATGTCAGTAATAAATAAATACCTGCATTAATTGTTGTGTCCGAATTTCTACCTGAAGGCTTCCGTAATCATTTTTACATATTACCATAATCACGTTATTGCAAAGCTCAAAGACATTATAAAGAATGCATGTAGTAATGTTGGCCATGAAAAAGCAAATCATTTATAAACATGTGAAGACAGGAGAACCCTTAAAGGACATGTGCACATGACTGCCTTTTTATTAGCTTCCCCCTGTATAGTGGTTAAAGTGCCAGCTTCTCCATTATACACCTGTCAAACGCTGGAACTAATAAGGGACAGTTATAAAAAACAGTCATCTGTACATGTCATACGATGAAACCAATATGCATATTGAAAATACCATAGTGATGTATTGCAGTCATGTCCAGGGGGCATTTTTATGAGGCTGTAATAGCTTATTATCCATTTTCTATACAGCTTATAAAATGCGTTTGAATTTTTGGGCAATTCCTTTAAAGGTTAACTATAGAGTATTTTCAGTGAGTTCGCATTTTATGTAGTTATTGTAAAGTTTACTAGAAACTGATATTTAATGTGACATTCACTGGAATGCAGCAAGTGAATATGACTTTCCATTCAATGTTCATTATTATATGTTCTATGTAGATGGGTAGATTCTCTCTTTAGGGTGTCAAACCTGATGTACTTTTTTTTACTTTTAAAGCCTAAATAGTATTAGAACTTAGAATATAGGATTTATGCATTCACTAAAAAAAATAGGTTATGTGTTGATTGCAAGCTCATTAACTATGTTTTTCAATATAGCTAAATCAGTCTGATTTATTTAAGCTCTCCAAGACTAAGGACTGGAATGGAATTCTTAAAAATCTTTGTTTTCAGATCCTGGGCCAGATCTATTCCAGGTTTACTAGAGCAAGTATGGAGAGCTTTAACCTCCCTAGAGGTAACCCCGACTCGGGGTAGAAAAAAGTTGCTAAAAGCGGTAACCCTGAGTCACACTCGGGGTAGGTAATCCTATGGGAGGTAATAGTAAATAGAGCCTTACCTGATCCGCCGGCGTTCCGCGTCGTCCATCGCTGCAATCACCGTCTTCTTCCTTCTTCCTCCGGCCGGCTTCTGCACCTGATGAGTCACTGGGGAGTTCCCGGTGGGTTCGTCGGTGCGTGTGTAAGTTGCCGGCAGGGCGGGGCGGGAAATTCAAAATCCATTTGTATTGCATTCAATACAAAATAACTGTATTGAATGCAATATATTGGATTTATATGTGTAAAAGCAGTACATTGTTTTCAAGAACATTTATTTTACAGTATATATAATAGTATGAGTGTAATATATATTTAAAAAAATATATATTTTTTTAAATATATAGATTTTGTAATTTATTCAATTTATTATTTTTACATGATTTTGTGTTTGAAACTTTATTATACTCATACTATTATATTATACTGTAAAATAAATTTTCATGAAAAACAATGTACCGCTTTTAGACATTTAAAACTGGAAAGAAATGAACCGCTAGGGAGGTTAATACATCACGCTCAATGGTCCTGATTTATTAAAGCTTTCCAAGGCTGGAGAGAATGTACTTTCCAGGTGTTCCATTCCAGGGTTGCTGGATCACCCAGCTTCACTGATGAAAGTGCATTCTCTCCAGCCTTGGAGAGCTTTAATAAATCGAGGCCAATGTGTCTACCTGTTCCACAGCAAGGTGGGAACAGGAAGACTAGCATTGGGAGCCAATCAGAGTTTGCTGCACAGCACATGTTGCTGACTGCAGGCATGGACAAAGGGATGACTCATCACTGCCTCCTAAATCAGCCAATGAGAAAGCTGGTGGGTTTGGTGTTGACCATGCAGCAGCTTCATTGGAGGTCAAAGGTCTGGCCAATCGATATGGAATATATCCATTTATACACAAATGTATGCCTAGTACATAAGTCTATTTGGAAAGCTCAAGTGGAGCAATATAGACTTGCAATTGTACCTGGATTTATTTTCGTTGGATATGTCGGATAGACAGTAGATTAATTTACATTATTGTAAATTTGATAAATATTGCAAGCCTGTAAAGAGTGTAAAGAATGAACAATGGAATATCGTTGGTGTCAGACACAGGTTTGGCAAAACAATAGAAAAAAAAATATTTGACAAATAATTCTCAATTTCTTGCTAAATAAACAGGAAAACAGAATGTAGTGGCTTTAAAATGATGTTCAGCCCAGATCAATGGCAGACCATAGTACTACATGATTTAACGCATAATACACTCTATTAAAGGTGGATATTGATTTATGTAAACAGCGAATGTTGCCTCAATGCAGTCATTATTTACAGCATGTTTGTAAACAATCACTGATTATTTATTCTAATGTATGTAAATGCACAAATTATAGCATTACTCATATGAAAAGTAAATAGCTTGGACTATCCCTGTAAGGACTGATTTATATCCTTAGGATTACTTTCCATACAACTATTAGGCCCAGCTGAGCTCAGATTAGGAAGAGAGAAAAGCATGCCTTAAAGGCCCCATGTGTCTGCCTTCTTAATCATTCTTTTGTAGAATGGAATAGGAAGTATGTATTTATGTATTAAAGAAGAGGAAAAGGTGGAAGATTCTGACCTTGATTGAACATGGGACAGCTAAACATGCAAATATCTGACTTTACAGATAAAATATACGATTCTGAAGATAGACTTGATGGTTTGCAGTGGGAACAAGACTTAAGTGTATTGAGTTGAGTTTAATATGTCTATGTCAAAGTATGAAAATGTTAAAAAATCCAACATTTATTTGTTATTGGCAGAACAGAAACAAAGCGGAGAAACGTATTCTGGGAACAAATGTTTCAAAGATAATTTTGCTCACGCAAAGATTTATTCCTTTTTCTTGTTGTGTCTACTGGACAAGAAGCAAAGGAAATGATCCCTAATGAAACGAAGGACCAGGATTTCAAGATATAGAAATGGAGCTCTTTTCTTTTAGTTTAATATTTTTTATATTTATAAGTATAAATGATCTAAATTACAACATCTTTGAGTGCTGATCTTAGCTCACATTGATGTCTATGATGGTGCCACTGCTGGCCAGGCACCAGGCCACAAGCATTACAGTGAGAAATCTGTGTGCCCAATAGGACAGGAATGGCAGGAAAAAAAACTAAAATATCAAGCAAAATTGATAATATCTTGGGCCTTGCATAAACACTGAGCTTAGAATACAGGAGTCATAGGCAACGGGCTTGATATTGAATACAGATTTCTGATATAGTTATATAAAAGTATAGTATTCTGCTATAGGCACAATGATTTTTTTATCAATAACCCTGTCACTTGATGAGCAAAGAATAATGAAAAAATAAGTGTCATATGAATCTGGTTTACATGCTGAACTAGATTTAAACTATACAATCAATAAATCAATCAAAATAGTCATAATGATTATACAGTCCACCCATCAATTACATTAAAAAGTATTAAGTTTATCCTGTTATCCCCAGCAGTATATATTTACATATCTTTCTTGCCTAAGTAATAGAATAACATGATTTTGTATCTCAGCTGAATTTAAAGATTGTACAAAACATTAAAACCATATCTCTTGTGTGGAGTGGACAAAGGTAAATAAATTTATAAAAGATATAATAATAATTTAACTTTTTATGCTATCAAAATAAGTAAATTGTCTGATCTTCTGAAAAGACTCTCTCTCTCTCCATGCATATATAGTATATATAGGAATGTAGACAAATAGGCCCATCTTTAGTTTAATGCTTTGTTGTGATACATTTATATCCAATGTGTTTTTCATGATCTAGCTGTCTTTTATACACTGGTTTTGAGACTTGTAAAGTTGCTTTCTGTAGGGACGTGTAATCAATGCTATTAAATAGAGAGATTTTATTGCACATTATGGGTCTAATAAAGAGTTTGCTTAAGGGGAGTGGATGATTGTTGCAATGGGTGTAATTAGTAATAGGCACAAAGATTCAAAAAAGAAAGGAAAAACAAGAATAAATTTAGAACATTAGAAAATGTTCCTTATTATGGGAGTTCCCAAGATTATTTTGCTTATGAGCAGAACAGAAGAATAGAAGATGGTAATGAGCCATATGATGTATAAAGTAAATAAAGATAGTGCTTCATATTAGAAAACTAAAAACTTATGAAGAAGTGACAAATATGGAATATTTGATCCAAGATCAAGATCAACAAAACCTGAACCCAGAGTTCCACAGATTTCAGTTCAAATTCCTAATCTCTTCCCCATAGCAGTCAATAATGTTTGACCTTACAAAGAAATCCAGAAATCTGACTGCTTACCTTAACTGCTAACCGTTTAATGGTTTACCATCATCGCACACAAATTTGGAGTTGTATTTGCAGCTGCTACATTAATTGAAACACCCAACCACATAACCACAAATAGGAATCACTTGCACGTTACTAGGAGATTCAAATCCTGCATGTCAATATTAGAAACCCCAAGAGGTATTAAGTAAAAGAACTTAATCATTTCATTATGTACTCAGTTCCATATGTCTCTCGTGACTACTCTTAGTGAAGTGTCACTGCTATATCCCCTGTCTTCCAGTAATTATCGCAAAGATTGATTAGCAAACTTTGCTAACTATAGAATTCCAAGTTCAGCTTTGCACCAAACTGTCGTAGACTTTCCATAGTACATCAGGCAAATAAAAAAGAAATCCATTTAAAATTAAAGCGTGCCTTCCCTAACAGTAGAAATGGGGGGGAATAATAGATAGCACACAGCGTTTAAATAATTGTTTATGATGCAAATATGTTTAAAAGAACAGCGTTGCTTCCCCTGGGAAAAGGAGCTTAAAATTGAAGTCTAATGATAACAAATGATTGTTAATGAGTTGTCTAAACATAATAGATGGTAAGAATTAAAAGCCCAGAATATGCAGTGTTTCATTAAGACACAATAATGAAACAACACGGGGTTCATAACAGGGAATAAACAGGCCCCCCTGCTGAGAAAAGGAGAATATGGGGAATTTTGGAGCAATATCAATTCATTAGTGTTAGTTCAATATTAAATTTCACTTCTCTGTTAAATGGGTACTATGCTGGCTAGTACAACACCTACTATATAAAGTATATGTATGTATATATATATATATATATATATATATATATATATATATATCAGATAATAATACAAGATGAAAGCAATTTAAAAAAGTAAATGTGGGGACATGTAATACAAGTAAACTCAGTTTAGTTACAAGTCTACATAAACTAATAAAACTTTAAATGTAGTATTTACTAGAATACTGTAATACCAGCAGGGTTCAGACGTGCCTTAGGAGTGAGTGATCCTGGCAGCTGGCACTTTGCTCACTGCCGTCCCCATTCATTGCCTATGTGTCTGTTGTCGGGAGAAGCTACATTAGCTACACAGGCAATGGTTCCCTGGCATGAGGAAGTGGTGAATGCACCGCCTGAAGATAATTTATCATTGGAGAACCTGAGTTATTCAGCAAACCAGTAATAGATTTATTAAAATCATTTGGTATTATTTGGCAAATGTTCTCAATCCTTGACTATCAGATCCATTCTAGGTTTCCTGGATCACCTAGGTTCCTCCATGATAGTCTATCTTCTCCAGTGTTTCATAAACCTGTGTTTATCCAGAGTTTTAATTAAACATTTTTATTAGAGGATAATACATCAACAAAAACAGTGTACAATATACATAATAAAACGGTACAGGGGCATAAGAGATGTGATGCTAACAATATCAAAATTAAGGTAAATAACATAGAAAACGTAAGTAGAAAAGAGAAAAGTTACACATGCATAGATTTATTAATACATCCTCCTTTGTGTATATAGATCGCTGCCAGAAGTCAACGGAGATAATCTAGGTAATAGGGCTAAGCGTAGATCGTCATTTGGAGTCACATACACCAGAGGGTCATTGAGAAGCAGCCTATACGTGTACTAGAATGTGAATTTGAAAGATTGCATATTTCTGTGTTTCGTGAGGGAGGGAAGAGTATCTATAAAGGATTCCTACTGTTAAAAAAAAGGTTCCCCTTGTAGCCTGGAAGACCTGTAGGTCTAGAGATCCCAAAATGGCAAATTCTGGAGTGTAGGGGACGTTATTTACAAGAAAAATTAGCAAATACTGTGTGACCGAGCGCCAAAAATCTTTTATCCTTGGGCAGATCCAGAATGAATGGAATTTGTCTGCATCCTGTTCCCCACACATAAAGCATTGGGGGGGAAGAGGTCAATGTGCAGCATGAAATAATGTTTTCTGAATTGTAGGATGACAATAAGACTGAACATTATGGAAAAACACACATTGTTTGTGAAAATCCTCATCATACATTGTGCTATATATATATATATATATATATATATATATATATATATATTTTTTTACCAAGTCAGAAATGTAAGTGGGACAATAACTGCCAGGGGTGGACAGATCAATTTGAGTGTCATCAGCATACAGATGGTACTGTAAGCTAAAGGAGGATATGAGACTACTGAAAGAGGAGGTGTACAGAGAAAAGAGAACCGGTCCAAGGACTGACCCTTGGGGAACACCAACAGGGGGGAGAGTCGGTGAGGAGGTGTTACCATTGACAGAAACTTGAATGGAGCGGTCAGACAGATAGGAAGCAAACCAAGAGAGAGCAGTGTCACAGATACGTCCACATTTGTGTATATAGATCGTTTCCAGAAGTCAACAGAGATAATCTAGATAATCTAGGTAATAGGGCTAAGCGTAGATCAGTCATTTGGAGCCACATACACCGGAGGGTCATTGAGAAACAGCCTATACATCTACTAGAATGTGAATTTGAAAGATTGCATAAGTCTGTGTTTCGTGAGGGAGGGAAGAGTATCTATAAAGGATTCCTACACTTCAAAAAAAAAGGTTCCCCTTGAAGCCCAGAAGCCCTGTAGGTCTAGAGATCCAAAAAATGGCCCATTCTGGAGTGTAGGGGATGTTATTTACAAGAAAATTTAGCAAATACTGTGCGACCGAGCGCCAAAAATCTTTTATCCTTGGGCAGATCCAGAATGAATGGAATTTGTCTGCATCCTGTTCCCCACACATAAAGCATTGGGGGGAAGAGGTCAATGTGCAGCATGAAATAATGTTTTATTGAATTGTAGGATGACAATAAGACTCAACATTATGGAAAAACACACATTGTTTGTGAAAATCCTCATCATACATTGTGCTATATATATATATATATATATATATATATATATATATATATTCTGTACATTGTGGAATATGTTTCATATTCCAAATTGCTCCACAGTTGTTCACTGTGCTATATGTTATATACACCATAGGAATAATTATCGTAATATTTTCTATTGACACATTTTTTTTTGTATTGCCAAGACTTGCATTCTCCAAATAAACACTTTTCTTATCCAATTAATGATCCAATTTTCATGCAGGTACCACATCATGATTTTTAAAATCCAGATAACATGAATCCCATTGAAAACACAGGAGCAGAAGAAGAAAATCACCTTTATTATAAAAAAGAAACATATTTCTCTCTATGTTTAAATTCCATTCCCACTCATTCTATCTTTTTCCGTCTTCACTTTTCCTTTCCAGTGGTGATTTTTTTTTCAGATCATCAAAACGCTTCCAATAAACTGGTAGTTGAAACTATTTTTTGCTGATGTTAACCGAATTGTTAGATTATCAGGTGCCACGTCAAAAGTATTCTACTATGAAATCATAAATAACACCCAAGGCTTTATTTAGCCTGGGGGTATAGAACTTGATATACTAGAACCTAAATCTACAACACAAAATCTTACATCATCACCACAGTATGAGGACTGTAAAAAAGGGTTATTTATCTTCCAATGGCTCCAGTGGCTAAAAAATAAAATAATATCTATGCAACATTTTGCTGTTTGGATTCCATTAATGGACTTTTACCCTATAAAACCTAGAATGTGCTGATGTGAAGAAAACAGCTGACGTTGATGAATCTCATCGTATTTTTTTTTTTTTAGGCTCTAGGACAAGGGATGGAAAGAGAGACAAAAGGGAAGCAGACATTAACTCCTTTGTCATTATTTCCTGTATTTTACTAGTCCAGGAGGTTTGCACATGGGACCAGCAAGCGGCGGCCTGTCTCATGTTGTCAGCTGTCACATGAGAATCTGATTCTGAGGATGTAACTGAGTGATGATATAGTGACAGGCTTTGCGCTGTTACACTAACGCCTACAGCATGCCCATGTTAGCATTGCCAAACAGAAAAAAAGGATAGCTATTAATCAAAGACATTTCACCATGATGGATGGATCACAAACATTCCCAAAAAAATTAAATCAGAGGGTGTCATCTGACGCATTCGATTATAGCCAGTGCACCAAATACAAGGCCTTCATTAATGATGAAGATGCATTCAAATAAAGGAGCAATAACTCTACATATGCAAACAAATACATTACAGATAAGTACCTGTGTTATTTTGAAACGAAACACAAAACGCAACAAAAAACCACTTGCTAGTAAAATTAATACTTTAACACTAAAACTCTTTTATGCTGCATAGAACATTCTGCCGGTCAGAAGGTCCATTTGAGGAATGTGGCGAGAAGATATGGAAAAGTGAGTTCATTATTGGTGGGTAGAATTAGACAGCTCCAGTCAATATTGGCCAAAAGCCCATCAAGAGATAGTAGAAGAAGATAGTACGGTTAGATTTTTGATTTCCTATATTACAACCCTGAAGAAGTTGGACTTTCTCCCGATATGTGATGGTGGTACTTCTGTTGTCTGTCTATTTCTCATCCAGAAAGTCATTTTTATTTCTTACCTTTTTGTGTTGTCGGCTGACATCATAGAGTCAAAAACAAAATTCTTGACTGAATTTCTTTTCTTTATTTTTCGGGAAGCAAAGGAGTAAAAGGGGGACTTTCAAGGCAAAATATACATCAGTTTCCAATAAATACCAATTCACATAATAAAATGTATAACTTTAATACAAATCCTTAAAAACAAACCACATGTGTAACACATATGCTTTTTAATCTAACAGTGTGCAACTAATAACATAACCACTAAAACCTCTACGCGATTGAAGAAGTGGGCGAGTTCCACGAAACGCGTAGAGGTTTTGGTGGTTATGTTATTAGTTGCACACTGTTAGGTTATTAGGTAAGTTATTAATTTTATTATATGAATTGGTATTTTTTTGAAAACTGATGTATATTTTGCTTTGAAAGCCCCCCTTTTACTCCCTTGCTTCCAGAAAATTAATTATATTGGGATGTGGCAAGTAGATTGGGAATTTTATCTTAGATATTCCACCATCTCTTTTTCTTTTGTATGTGATTCTTTTCTTTATTGTCAAACATTTCCCTTATTTTCACCTGGTGATCCCATCATTACTACACTATCTATTCTAGATTGACCAGGTTTTCTTACCGTACTGTATCTATGAAGAAATAGTGTTGTCACCCGAGGGCAGGAAGTGTTTTAAAATCTTATTAATATCATTCTATAATACACAGGGGAGTGTAGTATATCTCACAGACCATCAAGGCCTTCATTATCAGCTATATAGTTATTAGCTATCAGGAATTCTAGCAGGATCAACGTATTTTTTGCATGTATTAAATAAATATATAAAAAACATTTCATTGGAGCGTTTACCAAATCAAAAGTGAGCAAATAAAAGTAGTTAATTGAAATGTACACAAGAGAAACCTAAGCACATTTATGAAAACAAGCTGCAAGGCATTTTAATTTGTCTCAGTTACTTTGTAAATAGCCATAATGAAGGCAAAATATAATTGTGGATAAACTAGGTTTCAGACAGTGTGAATGAGCAGACCAAGCCCATATAGTCTACGCTGACCTTTAAACAGAACATACATATCATTTCATTCACTTTTAAGTTACAGGGAATTGCAGATAGAGGTACAACTTGTCACCAAGAACTAGTCTATATTAACTGATCACCAAAATTTGACTTATTGTAAAGAAAATAAATTGCCAGCTTTAATACAGGTAAATTAGATCATATTTTAAGGGGAAAAAAGTGCTTAGAGATTTAAAAAAAAAATAGGTTTGAAGGTTTGCATGCTTTTAAATAACCAGGCAAGGGCTTGGCTTTAGGTGGAACCAAAGTCATTGGTCAGAGATGATCTTTTGCCAAAATTGGCAAGTATGTTGGTGTTCAAATCAATGGTGTTCGAATTCGACATTCGATCACCCGAACAATATCTCACTATTCGATCGAATAGCTGTCGAATCGAATAGTGAGATCAACACTAATGTTGGGCACACACTTACATCTTTGTAAGTGCTCTGTAGTGATGACATCTACATCTCACAAAGTATCCCATGTGCATGCACAGGGGCTACATTGTCCCTGGCATCTAGCTCTATTGTTGATATTTAGCCAGGCTCTACACTACATGGCACACATGAAGCCAGTGGGGTATAGAAAAAAAGTTTTAGGGGAAAAGTGACTTTGCATGTCTCTTTTTTAAAAATCACTGGTTATGTTTTTTTGGGTTAAGATCTTTTTTTGGATTATTATGCATTATTTAAAGTGGAACTAAATTCGGTGTGGGTGAGCTTCTGCCATAATCAACAATTTTGGCACAGACATACCTGTTTGCAGACCCCCTGCAGGAACTTGTTTTCGAAGGTGTCCCAAGACAAGAAGGTTCAGGAGATCAGCAAATCTGAGATAAGTCAAATATTAAAGCCAATATTTAAAACAATATATATTATTTTAAAAAATATTTTATATTTTAATATATATTCATTTCTTTGCAAATGTATAATTGCATTATTACAACAAGTTTTCCTTTACTTTCACAATACTTTCCATCTTGAAGCAGCCAAACAACAAATCCCCATTTCTGGTGAGGGTAATATTTATCTATACTGTCTGCTTGGTTAGATCTGACCCAGATCTGATATACTATAATTAGTTCAGAAGTCTATGTTCTTGTCTTTACTAAAGTCTTATTTTGATGAATGATTATATACACATGCCAACAAATGTTCTCTTTGGTTTGTCCTACAGAGAAAAGTGAAGTTAAGGAATGACTAAGTTTAGACTTAACTCTCATTGGTTGTTCATCATCAGGGTTCCATATACCAATTTACCAATTGTGTTTTATGTACATTTTGCATTGTATGTTTTTTAGAATGATTCATTTGGGCCTCATTTATAAAAAGCTTTTCAAGGCTGGATTAGATACACTTTCATCAGTGAACTGGGTGATCCAGCAAATCTGGTCCAGGATTGAAAACATTTGCTAACAAATAGCAAATGACTTTTAAGAAATCAATTTCTTGTTTGATCACCCAAGTTCACTGAGAGTTGTAATAAATCAGACCCATTGGGTCTACAGAGTGCAGGAATGTAGTCAAGGCATATTTGGAGCTGACAATAAGGTAGGAAGGTGGCAATGCACAATATAATCCACACCTGCTATTCTTATTGTAGATACACCCGAACCCTTAAATTTTACTGCTTCCATTACAGACTGTGGATTTGTTATTTTAACCTGAACTGTCTTAGCTTCAAGGCTTTTCCTTATCCTGTTTGCCCTGGTGCAAGTGGCTATGCCTGATCGCTTTCTATTGCTGACTGTTTACAAACACATTATTCTGCCCAACCTGCAAACACCCGCATAAAAAAAAAGTTAATTTGGATTTTGGGTTACTCCCAGGATGCATTTGGGCTCTAGCCCATAATGATATGTATAATTGCAAAGGCCTGCCAAAAAAAGCAGGCCGGATTTAATTGAGTCAACACACTGCTATTAATAATAAAATGGCAGAGGCTTTGCTATTAATCACTCGAGCTGGCTGCAATGCAGGCAGACTCGGCTATCTGGCTACCAAACAAGACCCTTAAAAAAATGAATGCATTATAAAGCTGCTATGGGCAGACACCTGCTAAAGCATAATACTGTAATTCATTGTAGAAGATATCTAGTATCTTGCAACAGCTGAAATACTAAATGTCATGGAACTGGGGAGCTGCCTATCACTAATATGCTTGTGATACTTCTCAATTCTATTGCTATTAAGGCAAACATAGAGAATGTCTCTAATTTGAAAATTGATCCCAGAATTGTGTTTAATATCTGCATACATTTGATTTACATAGTAAACTTTATAACATATCTAAACCAAAAAACATAACATTTCGCAGTTCACTAGTCCCTAGAGGTGGTGGCTGTATTAGCTTTCAGGCTAAAAACATTTCCAGCAAATATAGAAAATACCTGTTGATCTTGCCTGCAAGGCCCTGTCCTTGTTTTTCCCTAAGACCTGGAAAGACTTTACTAACAATGTGATCTACCAATACCCATACTCCATGTAATATAGAGATGAACAAATGCAGAAAAGTAAAGACTTATTTCCGTAGCTGCCTCCATAGACACAGTGGAATAGTGAATGTAACTACAAAGGGACTAAAAGTATGTTATGTACAGGATTACTAGTTAAAGGGGGAAAGAAGTCTGAAAAAAATGAAAATCAAAGCAGCCACAACACCTAAGGACTATGTTTGAAACACCATTTAATACTCATATATAAAGGGCTGTCCCAACCACAACTAATATTTCCAGGTTAAAGTATTTGCTTGCTTCTGTCTCTACTTACCTGTCTTGGCAATTACAGGATATTTCATTAACTTAGTTGGGTTATTCATGTATTGCACTGTAGTAAGAGCCTTTCAGTTCAACACCTAGATCAAGATCAAAGGCTGGCATTTACAGAGTAATAGTGTAGTGTTAAGCTAGTGTAGTTAATGCACCAGTGGCATGTTAATTTCTTGGATTGTAAATCCTTGGTCCAATTCATTTAAAGAAAGATCAAGTCAGTCTCAAATCCCGACACATTTCGCCATAAGGCTTCTTCAGGGGAGGTTAAGACATGTAACACATGTAGAAAACAATTAGGGTTGGCATAAACTTGGTAAAAGATTACGATACAGTTTGGAATCTTTGATATATTTCTTTATAATACACGTATTACACAGTATTTATGTGCATTTAGAACTTACCACCTACTGCATCAGGAACATTGGAGACCCAGAAGATAGGAGAAACCAGTAGACCAACCTTCACTCAGGGTGTAATGACCCTTTCATACAATACTCATTATTCAACTGTAGATTGCAGGCTGGTAGCAATAGATTAGTGCTTATCACAGGTCTTTATGCCACATTACTAAATACTAGCAATCTGTTATCAGATACTCACATTAAATCATTTTATTGTTTCTATCATCCTTGTAATATATTTTATTTCCTATATTTGACGTGAGCCTCAATCCTTATAAAGATAGAAATAAGTAAACAAAATGCCCAGAAAGCTTGGACATGGCAGTATTCCCATCCACTTCCTGCCAGCCCCACGCTGGCTCCTGGGAGAAAATCACATCATTGTTAGAAATAGCTGAAATTGGCTTGCAACTACTAAAGATGCCAGGAATTTGCACCTTGCTCTGTGACCTAAAGCAAAATGACATGAACATTGACAAATTTGACAAGGAAATTTGTGCAAAAAACAACTTCTATTTGGCTAGCCAAGCAGCAAATATGTCGGATGATATGCTTTATTAAGCAATCCATTTTTCAACAGTAGCTGCGCCATCTGCAAAGGTTAGTGTACATCAGAATTTGTACAGAATTTCATCTGCGTTTGCAGCTCGCTGCAACACACGAACACATTTTTCATGTACATACAATTTTGAATGCAAATAGAATACTTGATGAAAGAGATGACCTTCCAGCCCGACTTCTCAGTGCAGTAAAGTCACACTCGGGCATTGGAGGAAAGCAGCAGTTAGACATAGCTGAACATTTCTTGTCGAATTAACCCTGATGGTGCTATAAGGAACCACAGAGAGGATGGTAGCCTTTATTCTGGCAGCACAAGGGTTAGTGGAAAAACAGATTTGGCATTATTACTGGAAATAGAACTGTAAAAATACATTGCTTACAGAATTAGACTAATTTTATTTCTACATCTGTCCTCTGTCATAAACAACAGACAATTTCTCTTATACTTGAGCAGTGGTGATATAATTAAAGCGGAATTACAGTCTGGCATAATGTACAATAACAACCTTTCTCCTAACTCCCTATCGCCCATATAGTTATCCTACCTGTCTTTGTTCCAAAGTAATTTCATCTCTGTAAAAAACAATCCCCCTATTTTACACTACAGTGATGTTGGTAGCAGCCATTATGCATGATCAGGTCATATCCGTTTCGGAGGTAGAGCTGTACCACATGTACAGCTCTACCTGTGAACAGGATATGACCTGATCATGCATAATGAAAATATTTTGCTGGTTAGGATTAGTTGATCTGTCAGACAGAATCATCCCATTCTTTTTACCTAGCAATTAGAAGCTTAACTCCTGCTCTCTGTACATCAAAGCCAAAAACTTCTTCGCAGTGGGTAGGCTTAATACAACACACTTATTTCTGATACCAAATTTTGGATTTAATTCCACTTTAAGGACAAACCCAAAAGCTCTGTGTAAAGTGCCTGTTATTAGTGTTGTGCTAAATCATCATCATCTGTGCTTAAAGGGACTTTTTTAGAGTGATAACACCCCTACTTGGCAACTCAATTTAACCACACTGTTTGATAAATCCACTTATATTGACCATACCAATGTAAAACATTACAATATAACATCTTTTCCAGGACCAATTTTTATTAAAAGGAGCAATGCATGTTTTCGGGATGTGAAAAGAAACCCACGCAAACCTAATTCCGATGTTATTCTAGCCTGGAATAGAGCCTAAAACTCTATATGGCTTTAGTTCAACAGTTCTATTCACTTAGCCACTATTTGGCACACAACAAGAACAAACACCATGTCCTATATATAACATGCATTCAATACATGATTTCCATCATATATCATATTCCTAATACAACAAATGCCACCTATACATTTCACTAATAACAAATATAAATAACAAGTCCATACATCATATGTTATCTTACTTAGAGTGGCTTGACTGGCATAAATATCCCTTTCCATCCCCAATCCCCTCACAACAAGTTTTGGCACTAGCAGTGGCATCAAGATTAGGGATAAGCGAGCGATAATATTATGTTCGATCTCACAGAGAATCTGGCCTTTGTTACTTACCAAAAATGTAAGCGAGAACGGCCCTCTTATTCGCTGGGAGGTCGAGCTCTCGTCGAAAAAGAGGAATCCTCTTCTCAATGAATCCACAGCTGCAATAATTGAGAAGACGCCCAGCACAGGAGAACCTCCTGACATTGTAATATAAGTATCTCCTACAAATGATACATTTGTATCTGTATTAAATGTATAATTTGTAAGAAATACTTACATTACAATGTCAGGGGATTCTCCTTTGCAGGGACTCTTCTCAATGATTGCACCTGTGGCTGCATTCATTGAGAAGAGTGTGAGATCCCTGGGGAACTAAAGGGTAATTAACCTCTAGTACCCAGGGATTGTGGGAACAGGAGGATTTCCAGGGCTGAATGCAGCTCTGGGAATCCTCCCGTTTTAATTTCCTCATCCAAAATCCGTTCGCCTAAATTTCGCAGAACCATTGGAAGTTCAAGAAAATTGCATTCTCGCTCATCCCTAATCAAGGGTCTGTTCAGGCAGTGGCATCATGCACGTCATCAACACAGTTGAGAACAAGTTTTGGCTGGGGCATTTTGTCTGCCTCTGCAGCTTTGTGTGGTCACCATGTAAAAACCATCCCTGGAGAGCCAGGGTATATTCTGGGATGGCATGTATTTGATTAAGGAATGGGGCATTTTGTGTGGTATGTAACTACAGAGGAAGCTGGGCTTTGACATATGACCATTTACTTGAGTATTGAGAGCTCTTAAATCCGACCAGTGCAAGAGTGTGTATGTTCCATTGTCACTGAGCTGCGTTGGCCCACCCCAGGCTCCTGAGTTAGGCACAGGCAGGTGCAAAAATAATAAGAGGGTGAAGATTCCCTATCAGTGGGTGTATATATATTGGAGGAAAGTCATCTTTAACATAGCTAGAATGATCTCTGTTTTATCCCTGCAGAACAGTGCTGGATATACTGCCTTTGCATAAAGTATGGCATTGTTCTGTCTTGAGAACCAGTAGACATGTATGCCCTGAACCCAACACTTGGTAAGAGGATTGCCTTTTAGTGGCTTATTCAGTACACTTAACCCCACACCGGGATTTTTTCATATGGATCAAAAGTTCCACATACATTGATCTCAGAACCCCTTTCTGAACCTGAAAATTGTTTGTGCCATGGTGTATCCAGCCACATCAGAAACACCAAGAGAATACATCAATGGTCCACTGATTTACACTATACATGTAAATGTTACATTCATATTATCTTCACCCAATTAAAGAAAGGTAACATGGAGTTTGTAACAAAAGTACCATGGAAAGGGTGGTGAAAATAATATAGTGAGGTAATATAGTGTTTTAATACTGCTAACATCACATCACTGAATCTTTCTTTTTAGAGCGATGTGTAATTGATAACCAGAAACACAACACTTTTTTATTTTCAGCAGGTTGTGATCCTCGGAACAAGTGGCTTAAATGGTCTGGAAAAGCTATGTATTACACCAATGAAAAATGAATCACAACAATGAAAATCTGTGTTCTGCAGGATCAATATAACTGTTCGAACTCCATACTGCAAATTGAGACCAGAGATTAAATGATAACAGCAGAGCTTTAAGCATGGTCAAGGTTGGGTGATATGAGTGTGTTTCACTGATTTTATTTGAAAAGA
>NC_092867.1:35011463-35025038 GCF_032062135.1 Pyxicephalus adspersus | reverse complement strand
TCACAAAGATTTACCTATACTTCCTGCAGTATTATCAGTTATACTGCTGGTTGTGTTTTGTAAAGTTGTTCAAGGTTAGTTACTCCAAGAAAGCTGAAGCAACTAGATGAGAATGACAGCTAGACATATTTTTTTAGCTTATTGGTAACTGGTATACTTCTCCCAGTACATAATACATTTAACATGATAGAGCCATTTTAACTATTCATTCAGAAAAGCAACCTGCACTTTAGCATCCCCATTCCTTAGTCATCATTTTCTTTTTTTTTTTTGTACTTTTTTTAACCAAGACACCAGTAAAGAAAATATTGTAGTTTTTCTTAACCTTTATGTCTGTCTCGAGATCAGGTAGCTTCAAATTTTTAAACCAGCTGAATGTTTTTGACAAGTGAGAATTCGAAAACAATATTCCTTGTTCCCTGTAATGAGAGTCTGATGGTAATTCTGCCCTTTACATTTACATCTATTTCTTGAAACAGAAAAGAACATTTCCATGCAAATGCTGGGTAATGCAATTCTTTCACCATACATCTACATACCATGGGCCTTGGCTTTGTCTGTGGGTGTTTAGAATGAATGACCTTACATTAAAATGAACTTATCCCTCTCACCATTCCTGCCTAATTCATTCATCAACTTCACTACATTCCTACTGATGACACTTTGGTCCTACGAGGAAAAGAAAGATACAATTGCAACACTTTCGTGTCTACCTCTGTGATGGTTGATGAGTTCTCTTTTATTGAGCAGAGTTGACCCAGAACATCAGCGTTTCCATGTTTGTAACCTCCAGGTCAGAGAAATTTTTCCAGTATTACTACATCACCCAATACTATTTATAGGGGTAATAAGTAGAAAAAAAACAAGTAAAATGTTTGTATATATTTATATAAGCATTTGTCAGATCACTCAAATTAGTTATGTGTTGGCTCCCCTACAATGATTAAATTAGACCTACATGCATGCATAGGACCTGATTTATTAAAGCTCTCCAAGACTCTCCATTTGCTATTAGTTGGCAAATGTTTTCAATCCAGAGCCAGATTTATTCCAGATTGTACCTGATTTATCTTAAAGCCTAAAGCTGCATACATACGTGCTATTAAAATCGTTTGAAACGATCTTTCACAATCCTTTCCAACGATTAGGGACTGGACGATGCATGAACGAGTGCTGTACATACAGCACCATTCTGCTCTATGCAGAAGGAAAAGGGGGGGGGGAAACGACAGGGTGGCACCCCGCTGCGCGCTCTCCCCCTTCCCTTGCAATAGGATAGTTCGTCATCCATCTTCCATGGATCCAGCAGGGCAGCCACTCAGACAATGGATGATGGGCGCTGTACACACGCCAGATTCTCACCCGATATTGTCCCTGAGACGATTATCAGGCGAGAATCATTGGACGTGTGTACGTAGCTTAACTTAACCAAAACAATTAGATTGATAAATGAATACAAACAGTTGAACAAGCAGTGAAAGACCTGTTTTATGGACCTACTGGACAAACCCAATACCCAATCCCATCCCCTGATCATTACACTAGGCATTCCGATGTATTAAATATTCTGTGCTTATCTGGATGCATCCAACAATATGCAAGCTTTATATATCATTGTTTGTGAATTTGTATTTCCTAAACTTTTAAAAATCAGCTTAATTGCCTTTAATCAAACCACTGTAAACAGAGCCAAGATTTATTAAAATCGATCCTATGTATTAAACACCAGGTAGGCTCCAGTTGTTCAGGGATATCTCACAGATAACATCGACAGCTATTTCTTGTAGATTTGTAACCCATTATAGGGATTTCCTCTGACTTCCTATCCCATAGGCACAATAAAAAATAAGTGGATGTTTCGCACCATGTGAATTGAAAGATTTTCAATTTTTTTTTCTATTACTTTGCATGTAGACAACAATGGTCACTAGGAAAAATAAGGAGAGTAAATCTCTATATCAGGGGCACAGATACTAATACAAAATTCACAGGGATTTAAACTATTCCATAATGTATGAAAAAAGTTTCAGATGGGGATACACTTTTTCGTTAGTGACTCGTATAGTGACAGCCAATTAAAAACAAACTGAGCTATTTTATTATTTATTCAGGACAGAATAATATTTTTAACCTTTATATTCTGTTATATTATTGATCAGATTCTGTGCCCACATTTTCATTTGATATGGCCATCTGATGAGCTGTCAACCTTTTATTAAATCTTGTGATAATTTTGTAGTATTAGATACCGCCACAGAATATACCAAGCGTGCCTTTACGGCTCAGGCATCTGTTAATATTGAGTACTATATCCAGTAGGATATATTGTGATACTGAACATATGAAAATAGTGGATCACTTTTACTATATATAGCAAAAAATGATCTTAACATTAAATATAAATGTATTTAAATATATATTTTGAAATAATAAAAGTGCTAAATAATAATCAATTCCAAAACCATTACAAGGTATTCTGGTAATTTATGTAGGTGTTGTAACCTATATTTACACCAATGTAAGAATTCTACAGATATTGAAGTCAAAATCGCATTGTTAGCTCATTAGCAGTTATACTGCCTAATAAAATAAACCTAATTTTCAACAGCTGCAGCATATGCACCTCCAGATCGAGGTGCTAGAAGAAGTTAAGATCCACATGTTGTACTTATGTGGCACATACATTTCTTCTCTGAATACTGGACACAAGTATCTATTCATAATCTATATTCTAACACTTGAATGAACAAGGCTGAATCCTGACACTTCCCCTTCATTTTAGCTTTAAAAGCATTGGTGCATTCAAGCACTGAAATGTATAATCAGTGTTTAAATGTGCCCATATGAAAGCAATAGTACTAGAATATTTTTACATTTCTATTGGATTAGTCTGTGTATGCAGGATATTTTTTTTCTCCACAAAAGTTCACTTTTAACATAAAAAATGACCACTTTGTTAAATAAATTTTTGGTTGGCAGCAACAGGTTTGCTGTATATTTGCCTTATGACATCTTAGAACACGTGTAAAATAATAGTCAAAATGTGTTTATTTGGCTCAGCTTTCCAATTACTAATAGGGTAGCAGTCAGACATATTAGACATAAGGGCAATATATTATTTTTTTTTCTAAATATATAGCACAATCCAGTGCTGTTGGCAACCAATTTACCCTTTCTTTGAGCTGTAAATGATGGTGGATGTTGACATTGAATGTCAGAGAAAGTGAGTGTAATCTGGTAAAAAATCCTAAATAATGAGCGGCTATGGCGCTGGCATGTCAAGAGGCATCCTACCTTCCAAATTTTTTAGTAATACTTAATTAGTATTATTAGATAGTTCCTTTCAATTGCTTTCATTCAATGATGATTGGGTATCTATCGTTTGCCTCCCACCTGCAGAATTTGGCATCAATTTCACACTTCAGATTTCAGCCTTAAGAGCAGGGGAGGAAATTGTGGCCTAAAAGGCAACACAAAGCCTTTCATAGTAAGAATTGTTTCCTGTGGGCTAAAAAAAGTGTGCTGCAGTGCAACTATAATAGTTGGGCACAATGAAAGGTAGGTGTGGTTGTGTTGTTGTAAAGAACAACACAACCACACAGTTTTTATTTTTAAACCCTTACTTACCAAAATGTCGAAGAGGAAAAAAATACTCATCCTCTGATTGGCAAAATGTCGAAAAGAATAATAAGATAATGTCGAAAAGAATGGAAAATGGAAACATTCCACACTGGCCTCCTCTGCCTCTTTCTGGGGTTTTATGGTATTTTCATCAGGATTAGATCCTAACATATTAAAATAGTGAGATTAGTAATAAATGTTTAGCAAGCCAGTTTTTATCTGTGGATGGCTGAACCTCATTTTCAAAATTTGGGGAATGTTCCTAACTCAGAAAACAGATAAGTAGGGATACCTGCAGATTAGGCACTTTCTTGAGGATTACCCTATTCGGGAAATTACGTTTAGAGGGTAAATTAGAAAGGGCTTATTATTTTTAATGGTTGGGTTATTGAAAATTGGACAAATTTACCAACATTTGTTCAAGAATGGGAGGAAGTCCCAAGGAAAATGTTCTCAGCTGAGTGATAGTTGAAGGTATATAAGTTGACTGATAAGACTTCAATGTGAACCTAGATACAAGAGAATATTTAAAAGGTTTTCTGTAGATGGAATTATACCCCACTGAGGTTAAATAAGTTTTTTCCTCGGGCATATAATGAATGCTGGACATATAAGTAATCCTTGGTTCCACTCTTTGGTGGGATTATCCCAAATTATACCAAATTTGGACAACAGTGTTAAGAAATATTATTATTATTATTATTATAGAGATAATACGTAACAGTAAAATCCCAATGGAACCAGAATATGTTTTGCCTCATATGAATGAGTGTGAATTATTAAAAAAGATCTATTTTGGCTCATACGGTTAACACAGCTAGAATGGTCCCAAACTTCAGGAAACAACTCTGCCTTTAATTAAAGATGGAATAGATGAGATGATTCACATGTATGAGATGGAGATTTTATTTATTTTTTTAAGACAGAGAATCTAAATTCCTAATTATTTTGATGTCATGGATAAGATTTGGAGAAGCTCCAGTTACAGTAGAATAAACAATATTTAACTAAAGAGGTAAGTAAAGACCAAGGGGAAGGTATGTGAAGGTCCTGACATTGACTAGTATTGCTGATAGTATCTTGTTGAAAGAGAAAGACACTCTTGGACAGACATATATTGTTTTTTTTAAGTATTTGGGGTTTTTTTGCACTTTTTGATATGTATGGTGGGTTGTACGGTATGTTTTGTATTTATGTAGATATAGATTTTCTGTGGTTTAAATAAAAGTAAAAAAGGTACAAAGAAAGTATAGCTAGAATAAAAAGTATTTGAAATGAACCCAACATCTGGGTTGAAATATTCCATTTATAATCTATACAAAATACACGACCTGTGATTCCTCTGAACTCTTCTAGAACATGCAGCTTTCTGCAAGTCATCAATGATAGTCAAAGACCAATATGTACCCAGCCTGTGGTTATTTGCAAATATTCTTTGTTTAAGAAGACATGTGAAGGGCTTCCTCTTACAGTATGCAACAAGGGTGTGAAATGTAATTCTAAAGCTGCTCCTGGATGACCTTCCACTGGTGAGTGCTACATGATGTGATGTTCTAACACAATAGAGAACACTCAGGTCTTCTTGTACTTGGCAAGGAAAGAAACAACTTTTTTAATCTCAGTACATGAATTATTGGCAATGTGTTTGAAGTGAATCCAAAGTTTCATTCTAACTGACTCGTATTTTCTCAAGAGATTTGTCATAGGCTTGGGATTTTAGAAAGACTATATTAGAAGAGTAACAGAGGGCAAGCATTTGCTACCTCTTAGACTTCACAGCGCCTGACTCCTTACTAATATGTCTCAAACATCAAACATCCTATTACAGAGCTACTGCATGAAGACATATTAAATCATTACCTGTATGGAAAACGCATATATTTACTTGTTTCAGCAGAGGTTTGGGTTCACGTGGGCTTTTCTAAGTATCAGAAATAAGATCAAGTGACAGCCATTGGAATATCCCATTTTGGATTTACATGTAATACTTCATTGCAACTCTTTGAATAAAGGACAGACCTGATATTTCAAAATTTAGGGTCTTAAGGTCAAAATGTATCTAAAGCCATTGTTTTTGTTTTAAAAAACATAACATAGAAAGGGATAGAACCTCTGTTTTATTTTTTCTTCTGATTCACTTGTGTTAAGGTTTCTCCCTGGCAGGTGACATGGGATTTCCTGGGATGCAGAATCTAAGTGACTCCTGGTACTCACCTGAACACCCCACAGCATGTATGGACTGGAAACCCTTGTGGCCACCAGCATACTTTGCTGCAGAGATGTCACTAGGTCACAGCCCCCAGGCTATCCTCACCAGGCATGAGCTTGATTGGACAGTTTCAGTATAAGGACGTCCGGTCAGTAGGTACAGGGCAGGCTAAGTCTCAGTAGATGTTTTGGGAGCAAACAGGCCGAGGTCCATGCAGACAGCTGATGACAAGCAGGGTGGTTGACAGGGCAGGTGACGGGTGGGAATCGATGTCAAGACGATCTTATGTCAGGGTAGGCGACAGACAATAGGGTCAGGATAGGTCAGGAGAGATGAAAAAAAAGAAGCAGAGGCAAGGTCAAGCTAGGGTCAAGATCCAAGAGGTCTATCATGCAAAATATTGCTTGGCAGGGTAACACAATGAGGATCCTGCAACCTGTGCCTAGGACTGCAGAGACTTAAATGGACCTCGTAGGTGCACATTGAGTGCCCTTTTTATACTGGAAAATGATTCTTAACATTTATTCTGTTTTGTTGAAACAGTGAGCTCTCATAAAAACTTAAATTTCCGCAAATATGCCAGGTAAAGTGGAGCTAGAAAAAGATTTGACATGCAATTGATAAAGTTACTGATGGGACAATTTTAAAGCATTGTATTAAAACATTACATCTCAGACAGAAATGAAAATTGTTATAAATAGAGTACATGTGAGATTAAAAAATAATGAATCATTTTGATTTGAGCCTAGCTGGGTGACCACTGACAGGCAGCAATCAGTCTGCAGGCTGTCAGTGGTCCTCAGACCAGTGCTAAAGGAACACTGGCCTATAGCAGCACTGTAGGACATTGGAGAATTTCAGTTTTTCATTGATTATAAAACTTCATCTCACACGATGCCATGTCAGTATTTTGCAGCATAGCTAGATGGGTTATATAGCTTAGCATCTGGTGACATTGACAAAGATAAATTTATAATATTCTCCCATTTGTTTTTTCCTTGGTTTATAAATATATATTTAAGCATTAAAACATCTACATAGTAAACCTGTATGATACCTTTTTAAAAAAGTTAAAACAAGAACAGGCCGTTTATCTTGTGCTTTTTTTATCACCTTCAAAGCCAATGAGGGAGAGCGTGGAGTGTCTACAACTGTAAACTGCACCAGCAGCACACGCTACAGTAACCAGGAATGTGTATTTCTGCAGATGATTAAATCAATACAATTTTGACAAGACTTGTTGGAACATGCTTCTTTATTTTACGCAATTCCTTCCCTTTTGTCGAGGGCATTTATCAACCTGCCTGGCTGTCAGCTAATGGAGATTGTTCTTTAGACTGCACTTGATAGAAGGACGTGGTTATGATGCGTGCCAATAGTTAGCCAAGATATCGTTGGGGGAACAAAGAGCTTAGCTGGGGCTCAGGGCCTTTTAGCCAGGGTGAGATTTCCTGACAATAAAGCTTTAAGACGGAAACATTTCCTCACCATATAAACATGCTATTCAAGCTGAATTTTACAGCAGAATAAAATATATCATTTTCTAGAAGTCAAGGGATGAATGAAAAAAATATTTGTCTATACTGATTGCATGCAATCTTTTGTACTATGAGGTCACAAGATAGGATGCCATCTATAATTGACAATATAGCATTGGCCAGTTATGGGAATCTTTGGTGGATCTCACAATTATGCTTCCAGAGATGATTCCCAGAGACAAAGATAGTAAACTCAATAAACTGTTTTGCATTTGCTCAGAACTACAGGACAGTCACACCTAAAAGAGTTTATCCAAAGGTAACATTTTAGTTTTAGGTGGTATCTTATATGATTGGCTGAGCCAGTCCCTTCCTGTATAGTATACTTCAGTAGAGGGATGCCCATGTCATAATCCCCAACCTGGAGTTTTGGGTGTTCCTACCTTTTTTTCAAGTTCTAACTTTTCTAGAGCTTTATTTTTAATATAAAATAATAAGAAAGGGTAGAGCCCCTAATAATGAGTGCAACAAATGTGCAAATAGCAATCATGGGCAGGTATATTTCCAAGAGAGATTTAAGAGATACAATACATTCCCACAGTGGATAACATGCAACAATGCCTAACCCAAACCAGAACCCTAATCTGTGGTCTTACTAATTTTTAGTAACCCACTTAAATGAAGCCTATCTCAGCTTCCATTGTGTAAATACCATACTTGCCTTCATGGATAGCATTGGGCTATTGTCGATGGGTGTTGACCCCATTCTGACCTGAAGTTGACCTACCTCAAGCAGATTCTTTTACTCCCATAAACCCATATGCAAACTTGCAAGCATGGGCCCTTATACTAGTAACTTATACATATTGGTTGTTCCCATAAGTAGCATTTCAATAACACCTGCAGTGGACTCCCACAATAAAAAACAATAAATCAGTAAACTAGTCCTGCCACCTCTTTACATGTACCAGAACATGGTTATTCTGCTTATGACACAAACTACATTGTTTCTTCATTAATTATAAGATCTTACTATGACCGACAAGAGAAAAGGGAAACCACCATAATGAAAAACCATATTTACACTCATTTATATAAACATGCTTGGTAAAATATTCTACTTTGGAAGGAGAACAGATATGTTTGTGTAGAGACATTAGAAAAAAAAGGCCCTATTCAAAAATCAAAAGACAACTTCTAATACTGACTCAAGGAACAGAATAAAATAAATATGCTGGAGCTTCTTCCAAAAGTAGAATTCTTGAGTATATCAAACAATGGCTGTTGATAATCGTGGATTGCTATTTATACTTCCACACAAAAAGGACAAGAATAGAAGCCCTCTAAGGCTTTGCACTGCTATGCCCCCCATGCCACAATGCTGAACACTCAGATCAAGGATTTCTTCAGTAAGATAATACACATCATCATTGGCATTGTGTGTATAGATGACCATCATTCCTTTATTATCAAATAATTAGTCATTGTATCATTTTTCCATGCTTCTCAATATCAAGAACAACCAGAAAAGCCACTACAGAGATGGAAGCCACAATGATTCTCTAAATTTGGAATACTTAAATTATATTTAGCCAAAAAGTCCATTCTTCCAAACAGACACATGAGTTGCATAGAATATTTTCATCTGCACAACTATTAGGAGACTATTAACTGAAAAGTAGAATATTTGTCATTAATACTGCCAATATACCATAAAGCAATTGCAGAAAACCTGAGCAGTTCATTTATCCTAAAAGGCACACAGTGCACAAGTTTTGTATCTATACAGAGGATCACGTAGGTTCAAAGACAGTCAGTAATGTAAAACAAAAATAAAAATAAAAGTGACAATATCCTTTAAATAATAAAAAAAAAAGTTAAATTTTCCAAGTTGACAGGGTGCACTGAAAAGAACCTTTTTGGTTTAGGATTTGGAGGATTTAGGAATGGATTTCCATCTTTGGAGCTTGTAGGCCCACAACCTGTGTTGGTCAAGCAAGCCCATGGTAGGATAATTAATAGAACATTTTCTTGTTTCAAAAAAGTGGAAGGAGACCCAAGTTAGGAGGGTTTTGGAGAGGTGAAGGAGAGTGGCAGGGAAGATAATGGGAAGGAAAGTGGGTAAAAGGTGGGCAAGGCCAGGGGTATAATATCCTACATTTCAGGTAAAGCCTAACTCCAAGCTCTGGATTCCCCAGTAAGGACACCATGGGTCTACCCATAAATGGAGTATCAGATGATGGAGGCTGCCAGGAGAATGGTTAAGGCAAGTAACACTTACAACTTAAATGTATTCTTTTCAATTCCGCTTTAAAGCTTTTTTATTTGGTAAATATTTTGGGGGGAATGCAGAGTTTAATTCAAAACCATACATACAACTTGGGATTTGGGAAAAGATTTCTGTAGAATGGCCAACAGTTTTTCAAATCTTCTTTTTAATAAGAAGTTAAAGGCTAAAGTTGGGATCGTCAATTTTCTGGGGTTAGCTACGTTAAAAGCAACACTCAAAAGGTTGTAATATTACACTAGTATATATAACCTGATTAGGGTGTGAAAAGCAAGAAAATGTTTAAAATATTTTTTATTATGTAAAGAAGTGACCCAGCAGATGGATGATGAATTGGTCGCCGAAGACTGTGTGCCTACATGTTTCAGTAATAGAAATCTGACCATGGTGCCATTGATTAAGTCCTATTCTGCAGTCAGCTTTATTCTCATTTCTGAGGTTCCTTCATTCTCTGCTTTTAAATTCTCTGAGATACCACATTTGCAAATAAATAGCTTCTTTTCCATCCAGACACCTGAAAGAAACTTATGTCAGGCCCTTTTTAAACTTGAATAGGTAGCTTACGGTTACGGGTTCAGCAATTGCTCTTGGTAAAAATATTTTTTTAGAATTGTAAAGCATCACCTATTTCAGCAGTAGACTAGGCAGAAAGGTATTTGACTGCATACATCTGTTATGCTTTGTTGTGATCCCCCCCCCGCTCTTCCTTAAATGAGACCCTGGGATAAAAAATAGTCAGGGATACAGGGACAGATCACATTCTCACTGGAAATGCATTAAAACAGAATTAAGAAGAAGAATTACGCAAAAGCATCATCTTCCTCAATGTCGACCTTCTTGTGGGCTTAATGAGTGCATAGATATAGCCCTAATGGAACGAGGAAGAAGGAGAGATTTATTTTCAGGGGCACGGCAGGTCACAGTAGAAAAGAAGATACACATTGGAGATATTTTATATATATTTATATGTTTATATTACACATACAGACACACAAACACATACATATATATCTATATACTTATAAACATATATACACACCTACACATTCATATATACATATAGCTATAGGGAAATCTAGTAGGCGCTGGATTTCTGCATAGGCCTCTGATTGCCGCGACGAAGCTGCTCACTCAGCTGTGACTTTACAAGTAATCCTGTTTGTAAGTTATTATTTATCTTCAAGAAAGTTTGTCAAACTCTGGCTTTGATTTTTCCCCCTGATTTCCCTCTTGTGGCACGCTCTCGCACATGCTCCCCATATAATTTATGACTGCCTCTGGTCCTGATGACAGATTATTAAAAGTAGAATTAGTTTTTGCGCTGAATTTTTCCACTGGGAATTGGGAAGGCAGGCGCTCTCCGTGGAAGGTCTCCTCCGAGGTCTCCATTACTAATAGAAGTTTTTTGATGGGGTGAGGAGACTAATGATTTGAATTTACTGTGGCAGCAGTCACGTGGGCTGCCAGGCATCAGCAGAACAGACAAGAGGTTAACTTCCTCCCTGTGGAGAGGTTTATTGCATTGTTTAGCAGCAGAAGGATAATGCTTTTGTCATAGACTGCTGCTGCTATTGCTGTGCAGCACAACAGCAGCCAGCTAGCCATGGGAAGGAGGGGAGACTTACATGTCATCATCAGTAATGAGGATGAGCAAAATGATAGGTTATAATTTGTATTTAGATGGACATAATGTAGTGTGGTGGTGTAACACTATTACACATCTCTGCTCTAGTACAAAATCGATGTTTATTGGTTATTCTTTTTATACACTTTATTTATATTTTTTAACCGTCCAATCAGATATCACACTTTATTGTAGTGAGTTAAGAGGAGGTCTCTGGATGGCATGTGTAGTTATGAGGACCACAGCCATCAAATTCAACTAATGTCTGTGATATGAATACGACCTTGTAATAGAGGAAAGGTGCTTGAAGTCACAACTATAGATGGTGTCATGTAAAACACATGGAAACAGTATCATTTAAAGTGGGAAATAGATAGAAGTGAGACAGCTTTTTTTTTGGCACAAAAAAGTAGATTACCTAAATTATTCACTTGAAATGTTCTAGGCTAAACAGAGGTGGACTAATCTATGTGCAGACATATGACAATAATGTGATATGTTACAATATCAATCGTAACAGTCAGATTGGGTGATGATATAAGTCATAATCAGGTCTCTTTCCGACGCGTTTCGCCTTTTGGCTTCTTCAGGGGATTCTTAGAGACTGGTTAACAAAGTATAGAAATCAATATTTACAACAAGGTTAGAAGAACAGTCATCTTAACAATTATCTTAACAGCGAAAGCATGGGACATAGTATAGTTGCTGGAATAATTGGCTAAAAATTCCAACAGGTATATTGTTATGATGATAGATTTTGATTCTAATGTATAGTTATAAATAAAGTACAATTTAACATTGCTCACATCTGTCATTGATTTTAATATTGGTAGAGTCAATATTGGTAGAGTGGTGATAGTAAGTGATTGCAAAGTGGTTGGAGGTAAATTGTATCCTTCTGTATTCAGTGGTAAGATTGTGAATGACTTGATATGGATACATTCGTATGAGACATAAGGCATTGTTGTACATGATAAGGGGATATTGAAATATGGAACTTACTTAAAGAACAAAGTTTTAATATTGTTTTCTATACTTTGTTAACCAGTATAGGTCTTTAGGAATCCCCTGAAGAAGCCAAAAGGTGAAACGTGTTGGAAAGAGACCTGAATATGAGTTATATCATCACCCAATCTGACTGTAAAGATTAGTATTGTAACATCAAATTATCGTTACCTGTCTGCACATAGATTAGTCTGGCTGTGTTTAGCCTAGAACGTTTCAAGTGAATAATTTAAGCAAACTACCTAATTGTTGCCAAAAAATCTGTCTCTCTTCTGATGTCTGGAGGACGCATTGGCCAGAGCCGTGGACCACGTCCCCCTTACAGATCCAAGGCTCAAGGAAGTGAGCTCAGACCTGAGATAGGAGAGTGGGCAGGGTTCAAGCATCATGACATCACTATGGGGGAGGTTTCTTCCCCTTTGAGTGACACCCGGCTCCCCACGCATGCATGGTCCGGAGCTGGTAGTTATAGTGCTCCACAGGACGGAAAAGGTTAGCGAGCAATGCTCAAGGCAACATATTGATGACACGTAAATATGTTGTGACAATGCTTTTATAATAACGCAAGAATCCTGTACTTTGGAGTGTTGGTGACTTTGTCTTCTGTTTCCATCAAGTTATATGAGAGTAGATTCATTTTTAGCAAGGTAAACAATGCTATGAGAACATGTAACTCACAAAGCCAATAAAACCCTTAAGACAGGAATAAAGAAAAGAGGTACTTAGGTGGCAATTACATCAATGAAAGTAAATAAAATACATCAGCGACTTTATTAGGTATCAAACACAAAACCTTCTTAAAAACACATTTAGAAGGTGAATCTCTTTTTAAACATATCACAAGAATATATAAAGAAAGAGTATCCTTATTTGTGTATACCATGTTATCATCTCCTCAAATGTTGTAATGCGTTTCACAGATCTACTGCTTCTTCAGGGGACAGGTAAGTGGCCAGGTAGACTTTCATTCAGTATATATCTATGTATATTTAGAGATACCAGGTGGAGCTGGACAGGATAATAAACAAATAAGCAAAATGTTACCTTAAAAAAGGGATATAGCTATTCCACTATCATGTGCAGATCAATGCTTTAGAGCGTTCACTGCCCACCATTGATTCAATTCCCACCTGCATCCCTCTTTTCATTATTCCCTTTGTAGGATATTATTGGTTTTCTGATTTTCAATTTAAGGGATGCGGTAACTCTTCCTTTTTGAGGGCCCTGAATGCCTACTGTGTTTTTGTTCTAAGAGAGCATGTATGCTGCTAAATGTTATTTGCTTGATTGTTTTGTTGAAAAACTGGGCTCAATATTTCCTTAATCTGACCTTGGACATTTATGCAGATAA
>NC_092867.1:34859773-35010691 GCF_032062135.1 Pyxicephalus adspersus | reverse complement strand
TTTTTTATTTAAGATGAAATTGTCAGAACTTAAGCAATCTTGTTAAAAAATAATTAAATTGCAAGATCTCTATGTGCAACATTGGTAAAAACTTACCTCCAATCAATAAGCTTAGGCTTTTTGTTTCTTGTGCCACAACTAAACATATCACAAAGAGTGAAAGATCTATGTTTGTGTTTTATTGCTTTTACTATGAAGCTTTATGCCAAGAACTACCAACCAGACACATTCTTTCATAGTTTACTTTAACGAAACCTATAAAAGTTTAATGGGTGCTGTTACATCAGTGTGAAGTTACCAGTTAGGGGCTGTTTTAAACATTGGTTATTGTATTGACAAATTGATGGGAAAACTGTTGAACTAGGTTGGGAAATTCTTGTGCATACTCTATATAAAAATTAAATTTGCAGAAAACATTTACTGTACTGGCTTCATCTGGTATAGTCATATAAATACAAAATGTATATGGAACCCAATGGCTAGCTTGTTAAATTTTGCTGTTTTGAGAAACATCTGGGAGCCTCAGGAATTGGTGTTAAGTTGGCATCCAATTGTCCCTTGGTCAATATGGTTATATAGGCATATTCTTTTAATTCCATTGTATGAAATACTCAAGTTATGTGCTATAGACACTGGAGCAAAAGCTAATGTCATACCAAATAAAAATGTAACCTTCACTGTGATCTAAAGAAGGACCAGAATTATGTCTAAAGCATGCACAGAAATACAAGTAACTACTTTTTTTATCACATGATCATTTTAAGAAGGGAAAGAAAACCTTGTGCAAAGATTTACCTGAAATGTTTGGATCCCTCAGTATTACGTGTGGCAGGAAATTTCCTTTTGTCATCATCTTGGGCAAATATTTACGGAGGTTAAATGGACCATTGTTACAAGCTGCTATAACCACACTACTTGTAAACAGTAATGCCATCACTGAAAGACACAACAGAATTTTTATGTTTCCTGCCCACTTAGAATGTACAGTCTATGGGGCTGATTTATTAAATCAAGGCTCTCCAAGGCTGGACAGAACACACTTTCAGCAGTGAAGCTGGGTGATCCAGCAAACCTGACATGGATTTCTTAAAAGTCATTACCTATTTGTTAGCAACTGTTTTCAATCCTGGACCAGATCCATTTCAGGTGTGCTGGATCACTCAGCTTCACTGCTAAAAGTTTATTCTCTCCAGCCTTGGAGAGCTTTAATAAATCAGGCCCTTTGAGTGGAAAACAAATCTTGATTGGGGGAGATAGGTGCTAGCAGGTCAATTTGGATTAACACCAGACATTTGGTCTGATTTAATAAAGATCTCCAGGACTGGAGAAGGAAGACTATCATTGGAGAACCTGCTTGATCCTGCAAACCTAAATCCATCAAGAAAGTTTGGTTTTCCAATGAATAAGCAATCAAAATGAAAGTTCAGTTTTCTAACTGACCCTAACTTCTCCCTTTGCAGATTGCTATCTTATGACACTATGGCTTCTCCACTAACCCCCTTTAGTAATATACGTATTATCACTTTGTTATGTATGTTTCCCCTTATCATACAACATATATCAGAAATCTCCACACAATTTATAGGTTTAAAGCAATCAATGTATTAGCACCTTGCATTGCTTGTCCAACAGAGTGAGGGAGAGATGCTGAAAGGAGAGAGCAGAATGACAAATAGGTAAACTTATTTGTTTGCTCCCTTCCTTGTCTAGTTAGAGACTTGGGAACAAGGGACCTTTACATGTTACTAAACTGCGGCATAGAAAAATCAGTTCACCTGCTCTGCAAGACAGCGCTGTGCTAAGTCACTGAGTGGTATAAGCGTCAGTGTTAGTTGGATAAAAATACAAATAGTATTGCAGGTACAAAAAAAATGTTTTGTAAAATTTATGTTGTTTATCTGTGTTTTCAGCTTTTCAACTCCAGAATTTATTTTAGTATAAGTCACTTTTATAAAGCACTATCTACCTTTGTTTTCTATAGTGGAAATCATATTTATATTGGCTTGTTATTTACTAATGTATACTGTAATATCCTAAGTATTCAGGGCGAATCTCTATATTGCCTTTGTCTGGGCTATGAACAATTTTAGTGTATTTTTTCTAAACATCTGCACACATATCATGTGACTAATATAATCAATACATCAATACTTTTATTATTTATTATTTAATTTATGTATTATTTATTTTCTACGTCTAAATACATCTTATGCTTTCAGAAAATAATTTCACAATGGATTATCAATAGCAAAGTCTGTACCTGTATGTAAAAAATAACAAAACTGATTTGAGTATCTAAGGGACAAAATGAGAATTATTAGCAAACAGATTAATATTAGGAGGTTTTGGGGTTATGTATACTATATTTTAACAATATTGTAATATTTTCAGGAGTGTTATGAAAGGAGAAGAAAAAGAAGACCTGAAACATAGGGAAGGATTGTAAAGAGCACAGTATAGAAGGATTAGGAACCAATCATACGCTTGCTTTCACATGGTAATATCATTGATGATTTTTTATTGGTTGGTATTTTATTTTAATTTTGAGCTGTATCAGCTGTGTGATGTTTTTATTTTATTATAGGATGATCTTATGACATGATTGCTATAACACACTGTGTACTCTAGTGTCTTGGGTAGGAGGAATCTTTAATATACCAATATGCATGGCCCCATGAAGAAAAAGAATAGTATTTGAAATCTAGAAAATTGCATAATGGTATATTCTAACAATGGATAAAAATGTGCTGAATTTCTGAGAGTGGGGTTAATAAACACTGTAACATACTTCAGCAGAGATCTAACAGAACATAAATATATGAGAGTGTTTGAACACAGCAGCACACAGCATGGATAATGAATACTTGTCATAACACGGTGTTCCTGTGTTTCACCTGCAGCAAATGGTCACTCAACAGAATGCCATTCAGACCAGTAACCAACTAACACAAAAATAAAGAAGGATGAAAGCTGAAGGAGGTGGGGGGGACTTGGGGGCGAAAAATGAGATGTTAGCAAAATTCACCTGGTTGTCCGTTTGGAACTTGTACTCCCAGCATGCCTTTACAACATGGGAACCGGAGGGGAGTCACAGCGCAGCTGAGAGTCTCGGCTTAATCTTATGCACCATTAAGCACTCAGCAGCAAGCCAGTACTGTTCATATACATCATCCACGCTTAATAAACATAATGATGACATAAGATGTAATTCTAGATGAATTTTCATTTTATAGGGAAATGGAGAATTCCAGTAGAAGGGAAAAAAGTAAATTATCTGGGAAGTACAAAATAAATGATTTTTCTCGGAGATGAATACAGGTGTTAGGAGAAAAGAGAAGAAGGGGAGAAACGAAGAAGCTTTAAGGAAATGGACTTGGAAGTGATGAGAGAGGGAGTGGGGAACTTTTTAATGAAAAGAAGGAATAAAAAACAGGGAAGATGGCCAGCTTTATTTTCTACTTTGAGCATTGTGTTATTTTCGCTATTATCGCAGGCTATGATGGACAGGCGGGGAGACACCGGCAAGCTCATCCATCACTGCAAGGAAAGAAATCATGTGGAGTTTGGATGGTGTTAACTTACGGGGAGGAAATTGAATTCTGATGAAAGTAGCAGAGGAAATTGGCAATGAGCAGCAGAAAGGGCAAGGAAGGCCGAGGGAGGGCAAATGGCTCCCTGTATGTGAAATTAGTGAAAGGGAGGGAAAGCCGGTGTCACTCATAAACTCTCTTCATTACACAAACCATCCCCTCCCAGAAAATGTTGACTGCCGCCTCCTGATTCTGACGTAGGCTCGGGTCTGACCTTGCCCATCCCAGTGAGCTCCATAAGATTCCCATTAAAGTAAAAGAACAACATGCTTCTGTCCCTTTGACAAGATATGTGTAGTTTGTCAACTGATGTGAGGGAAAACTGGCATCTGCAAATGCAGTTTGGTACAATGAGTTCCTGGGCTGCTAGGAATAAAAAAAGGAGAAGGAGCAGTGATGTTGATTGAAGGGAAGTGAAATGTTTCATAGGAAACATTGTGTAAGGTTTCTGCAAAGGCCCTGGGGGATAGATAGAGCTGTAGGCACACTAGCATCAATGTACACAACACACATTAATCACATTCTCCCACATGCTATGACCCCTCAGTCTATGCAGACACCAGGGATGATCAAAAGACAAATTTGATTCTTGGTGTGGATATGTTTTCCTTTTGAAACATTTTTTCTTTTAGGATTTCTATTTCATGTCAAGAAAAGCACTGGGTAACAAAGAAATGTTTTATTCAAACCTACCTTAAAGTCTATCCATAGGCAAAAATGAGCCCTCCCCTTACCACCCTATAAACCATCTTGCATGTTTTTTCCCTGCCTTGTAATGCAAGATATACGTACCTAAGTCCTCCGTTCACATTTTTTGCCATCTATGTTTCTTGCCACTAATCCAGTGCTAGAGAGGGGCCATTGCTGGCCAATTCCATACTGTACCCTTGCTGTGACCTCATTGCTGCAGACTGCTCTTCTTTTTGATCCTAAGAGGACTCTGCTGCTGACATACACATCCAAACTTAGATCCATCATCCTGTAAACAGAAGACGAGAAAAGACCGGAATATCATATGACCATGGCATTTAGATTTATTTGATAAAAGGGGCTTTAGATTCATTTGATAATTGCCAATGATCAGCAAAATAGTGCTGGTGATTTTTTTAACAGAGGCATTTTGTATGATCTTGCACATAAATCAGGTACAGTGTAACTGCAAACAATACAGAGAATGCAAATTTTTACTAGGTCCAGGCCATAAGGTCAATTCGGGAAAGTTGCTCCTGAATGGTAAATACCCTATTTGTGATGGACTCACATTAGATTGTGTACAAAGTAAAAAAAAAAAAAGTTTATTTCACACCACATTTTCCTATAGATGCTCATGGAACCCATAATCAAGTTCCAGGGATTGATAAAGGCATTGAAAGAGGACCAGGGGACAAAGTGTCTATGTTGAGAGAAAAGGTGTCAACCCCCTTCCTATAATTTTAACGCTGATCATACAAATGGCAATTTTTCAGACACTTTGTATCACAATTATATCAAAATTATGAATGTAACATTCAACGAACAATTTTGATAGACGTTGTAAAAAAATTCCCATACATTTTATGAAAGAAAGCTTATACATAAGAGCTTGCTCAGACATGTGGTTCAACACCAAGCTCTCCTAAATCGTGAAAACTAATGAGAGCTGGTAAAAAGGGTTTGTTTTGTTTTGTTTTTACAGGCTTTTAAGTGGTGATGTTTTATTACAGTTTTGTGGGTTGTTGAGATGCTACAAGCAGCATCTCATAGGTGGTAGACTGCTTAACCACTTTCATAGACATGAGTGGAGATCTTAAAATTTTTGCAAGTTTTCCAAAAGATTTGGAGGAGTTTGTTAAGATGAAGTACAAGCAATTGCAAGGGGCTGAAATTGTAGTCCAATGAATAGAATCTATTATAAACTCTAGAAAGTAAATATAATTTAAGTTGTTGTTCTAAATTTTTGTAAGTACAGTGTGTAGCATGCATGACATTTATACCTGATGCGCCTACCCTGTATACAATTATCTTGCCAGCGATCCCGTACTGGTGACCGCCGCAGGACAAACACCCTGCTTATTCTCTGCGTCAGTTGCAGCAGCAGGGAAGATCAGGCAAATAGCTGTAAGTCCTCTGCTCTGCAGCCTGTGACATCCCCAACTTCCCTTTGGATTGGAATGGTCCCTCTGCATCCCTTGCTCTGAGATTGTGCAGCTGAGACTAATGAGTAGTTCCTTATTTCAGTCCTGTGCTGCCATTGGCTGCTGGGGCTTTATAGCCTCTCTGCTCCCACAGCTCTATGACTGTTGTACTGTTTAGCTGGGCTAATCTGTGCTGGAGTGAGTTTTGTGTTATTTACTGATGCTGACCTTGCCTGTTCCTGACCTATCGATTGTACGCAGCCTGGACCATCCTTATGCCTGTGACCCCGACTCTGCTTCTGCTACTCCCTTTGTACCTTATCTGGTGTACTGATCGTTCGTGTATGACCTTGGCTTTATATTGTGAATTTGCCTTGTAGTTCTTGTTCCGCTTAATCTGTGAGCCCCTGGTTCTCTGCTGGCCCATCCCCAGACACTATCCTATGCGCTTAAAGTCCTGGGGGGCAACCGTGTGACGGGAAACACAACCAGTGTCCCGAGGCTAAGAGCACTTGCTAAAGGTGAAGACTGCTGCGTTAGATTGGGGGACTGGCATCTGGAGAGTACTTGTGCTGACCAAGGCCTTACACCCTGAGATTGGAGTTAGAGAACACACGGTATAAGACAAACCATGTTCTCCACTAGCCTAACTGTTTTTGCCAAGTTTCAACTATTTTCCTTAGAGTCTCTTTGATGTCATAGTACAGTAGTGGTCAACTTAAACATTATCTGAGACCTCCAACATTTCCAGAGGGACGTACAATAGCAGCACATTTCTTGAGGTGGATTGCATCAGGTCTATTCAAAATTAATGAGCCATAAAGCACCTGATTGCCCAAAAATTGGTGTCTGTGGCAACATTAGAACAATTTCTGCTAAATTCCTGTATGTTCCTCAGAATGGAATGCAGGAAAAATCCCTGAGGCCTGCTAGGTAAAACATGTACTTGTTTAATTCAAGCTACTGTGCCTTTTATTCACAAATGGCGGTGAACTACTTATGTCATGAGTAGAATTGTGATCCCAAAAGACCTAAGAACTAAAATGCTACAGAATGCTATATATAGCTCATTGGAGCATTCGTCACTAGGGGTAAGCAGGAACTCCAAATATTTCTGCAGAAACATGGGAATCTTAGTGGAATATAGTGGAGTGGAAATAGGGATAGTATAAAAGACACATGGGGAGCTAAGCATAAGATTTTTTTCATGCGGCTTTCAGGGCAACATGGATGCCCTAAAGCTGTAGCTGTGGAGTTTTTGTTATTACAAGAAGTATGGAGTTCCCATACAATTCAACCAGACCCTGTTCCAGGCATGTTGCCTTGGTTGCCAGGGAACGAACGGTAAAAAGCTTCTGGCCCCCTTTCCTGCACCATACTTAATTTCATGCCTTTCCTTTTAATGGGGGGGGACCCAATGAACCGGGACAGGACCTATTTTTCCCATCCCTATAAAAGGATGTAGAAATTTGTTGAAAGTTCCTCTAGTAAAATCCAAAAGCCCCCTTCATCAAGTACCAAATATCCACCCACCGTTAGGGTAATGAGTAAAGGGGTAGATTAGTACCCCTTACCCAATCCCACAAATATTTTATTGTGAATAACCATGCTACCCACCCACCATACCAAGCACTTTATCTAAATAAACCCATACTTACCTAAATGATATTTATGTCCCAAGAGCTAGCATCAGTCACTTTATGCAACAATGTATATCCATCATCAATTACAATAACCCAATGCCTGCTGATGCTTACCCATTGCAGACTCATCACTAAATGACAGTTCCCATGCACTTTGGTAATAGTACAGAGAATCCTCAGTGATGCCCTAGACCACATTGATAAGCCTTTACAATACCACCTGTAAAAAGTTAGTTGGAAGGTACTTTAAGAGGTGTTCACAAAAAGAGGTTCACAAAGCACTATTGGCCAATACTAAGAGGAACCTGACTCCTTGGAACTAAACCAGGAAGGAGATTACAGGGATGTTTCAAGAGGGTATATAGTAAATGCCCTTAAAGTGGATCTATCACCAAAGTGTTTACTTTACATAAAAAGTGGACAACATTTTTATGCAAAGTAAAAATGATTTTCTTCTCTTTTTTTTCATTTGCTTTAAAACCCATGGCGGTAAATGGTAGAGCAGTGCCTCCTGGCATACCGAGGTCAAGCATCCCCGGAGGCTTCTGACTGCTCCTTCTGTGCATTCCTGATCTTGGGAGTATGAGTTAAGGTGACGTAGCCAGAAAAAGAAAGATGGACAAAGATGGCGGCACCAGATGCTTCCTCTAGGACGAAGGAGGATTTCAGGACTACGCGGGACCCAATCCAGGGATCCGCTTTAACTGTTTACCAATGTGTAGGAGTATCAAACTAAGTGTCCTCAATCCCTAACCCACTGCAAGACCAATATATTGGAGTGGTGTTAATCTCTACAGCATATATTGTTAGCCCTGGTAGTTAATGCTCTGTCCCCAAACTGGGTTCACAGGAGAAAGGAACAGCTATGCATATGAGGTTTCCATGGGTGGATCAAATGGCCTGAGCGTGATTCGACCTGTAAATAGAAAAGTGATGCATCTCTTGATCCCGCAGGTGGATTTACTACTACATTTCTTTTTTTCTTTTTTTCCTCAGGCTAGAATCCTTTTTTTGAAGTGAGGCCTATATATATATATATATATATATATATATATATATATATTTACACTTGTTTTGTATAAATGCTTAAACTGGTAATGTTTTTTTTTTTTTACAGCCAAACAGCTAATGCAAAAGAGAAATCATTTTCTAGCAGCCTTTCCCTGCCACCAGGGAAAAGTCATGGTAATTGCAGCAGGGTGAAACCCAACATCAAAGGCAAAGAAGCTGTCAGCACATTTAACTTTTCAACAAACTCTTCAGCTAATGAAAAAAGGGATGACCTCGCCGTAACGTAGACTTACCGCTCCCAGGAGAATAATCAGCGTCTGCCTTTTACTTTCAATGCTCACTCCAGAGGCACAAAATAAAATGTCTAGTAATAATTCCACATAATTGTTGTTGGCTTCAAATGGCTGCATTGTGTCTTTATCTAGCTTGTTCATCTCACAGAAGATTTCAGTTTCACTATACAATTTTCTTAACCCTCTGGCAGCCATATTGCAAATACTAATTGCTAAATGTGGATGTGTCTTGACATCTCCGGTTTCATTTCTTAAGTCAGATAAGTAGATGGAGTTAATAAGATCTGTCCTTAGTCACACAGAATGGTATATAGTATACAGTTTAATACAGAATAATGATATAGGTTTATTTGTGGGGAAAAAACACAATATGTTATTTCTGCTATAGCATTCAAATAGAAAAATGCAAATGTAAACAATAAAAATGGATAGTTGGCAAGGTAAACAACTATGGGGCCTGTAACTATACACAGTTGGCAGATGTGACAACAGACTCACAGAAGCTTGCAACTAATGTAAATATCAGACTGTAAGCATCTCAGTACTGACATATTGATAGAAAAGAAATGTAACACATGGATGTTTAAACAAGGCTTTTGAAGTTGTACTAGGCCTTAATAGTTTACACATATATTTTTTAGGCATATAGTTAGTGCCAAATGATATTGTTTTGTGTGTTTGTGATAGAACAAAACACCTGCTGGTATGGTAGAATTCTGTATGTGGAGAACATTATCAGGGTTGAGAATGATTTGCAGAACTGCTGTATACCAACCCATGTTACATGTGTTATCATGTGATGCAGTGCTAAGCCACACATATGCCAGCCTGACTTAACCTGGATCTTATGGCTTAGTCAAACAATAGTGGCTTGGAACTTTCTGGTTGCTAAGGGTTGGAGATTTACAGTAGCTTTAGGCATTTTTGAATCTTTACCAATGCTGACAGGTTCTCTTGAAAGTTTTTCTGTAATCTTTACAGATAAAATAAGTTTTCTTTTCCCACAGATCTCTCGATGGTGCTGGACTTTTCCTCGATCCGGTTCTGCACCGTCCTGGAATTCTTCTTTGTCCCGGTGGGCATTGCCATAGTTGGTCTTCCTGCTATGTCACCCAATCTCGGACTGTTCAGGTGCAAGATCAGGTGATGTAGCCCACTGTAAAGGGGTAAAAAAAGAGATCCGCATGTATGTGATCGGATATGTGTAGAAGAATTAGCCAAGAACCTCCCAGGATGCATGATGTATGTATCCCCGGAGGCTATGCACTCCCATTAAGTCTTAACCAAGGCAGAAAGTGGAGGTGCTGCACCCTTTTTTTGCACTATAAAAAAATGTGAATTTTAACTTTATGTAAAAGGGTTGTCTATCCTTTCATGTAAAGTAAAAATTTTGAGTTAGGTCCGATTTAAATAACGTAATTGGCATTAAACCTGTACACATAATGTTAAGTGTAAAAAAGCATGGGGTTCCAAAAAAAATGTAACCATACTATTAACCAAGCTTGGTGACCGGGAAAAAAGGTTGGCAGTGAGCACATGCAGCCGCCCCTTCCCACTTCCTGTGCAATATTACCTTCCTCAAACATTGTGAGGGTGGATCCCAGTATTGAATGACAGGGCTTCTTTACCTCAAATTGATCTAGGGCCACTAAATATCTGTCCCCACAGTGAAATAGAACTACTGTAATGGTTAACTGTACTGGAAACAGTTAACCATTATTAACAACAATACACAAACTTTATTTATGTTCCCAGAAGTAATCCATGGTCAAACACATCATCCAGCAATTGAAATCCACGTCAATCACTATGAGTGAAGAGTGACAATGTTAATACCACAGGGATTTCCTAAAAAGCATTGCTGAATTTTTCCTGCACTACTCCAACAAACTAACAACTAGCTCCCAGAAACACCAACTTTTAAAGTGAGGGGGCTGGCCCAAAGCCCTGTTTACTGGCTGTTCTAACCCTTGTGAACATAAATAAAAGATAAGCCATTATGGGTCATTTAAAGCGGACCTAAACCGGCATTTTCAGCTTAGGATAATCTAAGTTATACTGATCTTTCTGGGTTTTACTTCTGTTTACACTTCCTAAACTTTCAAAATAACTCCACTGTCCCCTCTCCCTTCACTCTCCTCTGCCACGGCAGAGAAGAGGAGACTTCAGGGGCTCATGGGAGACATCATCAATCAAAGAATGTTTCATCGTTCAAAAAAAACAAACACTCAACTTTCTGACCAATCGGGATAGAGGTAGTGCTTTTTTCCTCTTTTTCCCTGTCATGTGATGATGCTTGAGCAGTGAGGGAGGGCTGAGGGTGAAGTGGATGGCAAGATCAGCCTGCCACACTCAAGATGGCTGCTTCCATAAATTCATAACACAGCCAGCGCCACTATAGGACATTCCAGTACAAGGAAGTGAAAATAGATGTCTAATTATAAGCCTGATATTAGAGTTTGGATCCATTTTTAAGTACTTCTTCATAGTTATGTGGAAATAGCATTCAGCAAAAGTTCATCTTAAACCCACTGCAGGATCAAACCTAAACCCTATGCCCAATGCTGAGACATCAGCATCAATTCACATTTTGAAGATTAATATTGAGTGGATAGTTGTCTTTGGAAATCCATTGAAGGGGAGTCTTTTTTCATTTTTTTTTATATACATCTAAATTATTCATGATGGTGTTATCAATATCAATGCTAAATAAATCAGAGATATATAATGGATTTGTACTACAGTAGCAGCAAAGAATTTACAAGCAATCAGCTTTAATTCCCATACTTGGAGCTTTTTTTCCCCCCAACACCTTGATAAATAACATTTGTCTGTGCTCTCAGATGCTTTGATGAGTAATGTCTAGAACAAGTTTTCAGTTCCTTGCGATGCTTTCAGTACCTTACAGCTTGAGCATTAGCAATGCAAAGATTAATGACCAGAGAAGATTTATGATCAGGCCCTATTTGTTATCTTTGATGTAACCATGGCAACATTAATTGCAAAAAAAACTAAACTGTGCGCTCATTGCTTTGGATTTGATATATAACTACACGATATACCTGAAGTCTCTAGATGCACATTTAAAGAAAATACATATTAGTTCTAAAACATTATAGGGAATGTCAAAGTAGAGAGCATCAGTGTCAGGGTCTTTTCTTGGGGGATTCAAAAAGAGAATTAGCCCCAGTCCAACCCAACCCAACCAGGACAGATGACCCACCAAGATACTTATGGGACGGTAGCTTTGGATTGGAAATTTTTAAAGAGGTAACCAGGAGGCAAATGTATGTGTATGTCCAATCCTAATATTCAAGTCCTATCCCTGAAATGTCTAACCCCTGTCTTTCTAACACTCATGACATGTTTAACCCTAGTCAATCTAATAATACCCATGACCTAGCTAACCATTGTCTGTCTAATACTAGCCATGGCATATCTAACTCTTGTCTAATTCTACTCATGGCGCATATACTCCTTCTCTGTCTAAAACAACTCATGGCATATGTAGCCATTGTCTGCCTGATACTACTCATGGCATATCCAACTTTTGTCTGTATAATTCTACTAATGGGGTATGTAATCCTTCTCTGTCTAATACAACTCATGGCATATGTAACCCTTGTCTGTTTCATACTACTCATGGCATATCTAACCATTGTTTATCTAATACCACCCATGGCATACCTAACCGTTGTATGTTTAATATTACCCATGGCATATATAATCCTTGTCTGTCTAATACTACTAATTCCAAATGTAGCCATTGTCTGTCTAATAGTACCCATGGCATAGCTAACCATTGTCTGTCTATTTCTTCTCATGGCATATCTAAACCTTGTCGGTCAAAAACTACTCATGTCATATGTATCCCTAGACGGTATAATACTAACCATTGTCTGTCTAATTTTTTCATGGCATATCAAATCTTTGTCTATTTTTTCTCATGGCTTATGTAACCATTGTCTGTTTAATACTACCCATGGAATATTTACCCCTAAAGTGTATAATACACCTCATGGCATACCCAACCCCAATGTGTATAATACAACTCATAGCATAGCTAAACTCAGTCTGCCCCTATACAATGCATGGCATTTCTATCCACTGTGTCTATGTAGTACTATTAAAGACATGTACTGGCACTGTCAATATTATTAACATCTTTGTTCCAGTTTACATAACCAGAATTCAGAGCAGGAACACATTATTATTTGGGGTCCATTATGTTTACACACATGATTCATACTGTTTCTATCCAAAATTTGCAATTTGCAATTTAAAAAATATTTAGTTAGAAATATATGTAAAGTTGTATGAATTTTATGTGGAAACATAAATAGATAGATATCTATTTAAATAGATAGATATCTAAAATAGAATCTTTTGGGTAAGTTCGAAAGCGCAAGGCTATAAATTTATTAAACGTAATAAAGATGTATACATGTGCCCTTTATTGTACAATATTATGACATTCTCTATAAAATTTACCATATAATTATATCACACATTGGCCCTGATTTAATAAAGCTCTCCAAGACTGGAGAAGACAGACTATTGTGGGAGAACGTGAATAGCCTAAAACAGCAGTCACCAACCGGTGGTCCGCAGCTGTGGCCGGTGCGCCTCCGACCGGGGTCAAGAGAAGGATCTCGCTGGGAGAGCGCACCGGCTAGAGCCGCGGACCATTTCCCCGTAAAGATTGCAGGCTCAGGGAAGTAGACGGGTTGTGTTTCTGGACACAACCCGCCCACTCTCCATCACAGGCTCAGACCTGCGATGAGAGAGTGGGTGGTTTCTGGCATCATGACGTCACTATGGGGGAAGTTGGGGGGGAGTATTTTTAAATACAGGAAAACTTTAAATGAAGTACTAACAAGAATTCACATGCATTTTCACATGCAGATTTCACATGTAGATTTTTAAATCTCAGGTTACAGTCAAGCTATACCAAAACCTAAATGCATATGAACTTCCTTGCTAGAGTTTACAGTCTAGGTCTCTTAGATTGTAAGCTCTTCTGGGCATGGTCCTCTCCTCCTCCTGTGTCACTGTTTGTATCTGTCTGTTTTTTGCAACCCCTATTTAATGTACAGTGCTGCATGTTATGTTGGTGCCATATAAATACTGTTTATTATTAATAATAATACGTATTACATTAAAAGGAAGATAGTGCAAACACACAATGCTGTTTTGCTTCTTATTGTTTTTTTTTTTTAATTTTTAATAATAGTAGATAATATCGCCTCTTTCTTTTTATGATGACTACCTTCCCTCGGTATGTGCTAATACATCCAATTCTCCAAGCCTTATGTGCCACTATCCCACTGCGTTTGCACTACTTGATATGTTTCCAGCTCTTCTCTAATGAGCACTGCAGAATTACAACTAATTACCGATGTAAATGATGCTAGTGAAGAAGAGGGGGGGAGTTTGAGGGATAGGACTGGATGTGTGCAACTTTGCAGTAAAGAGCTTTCTACCTCAGCAGAAAATTTATCTTAAGAGACAATGTCAACTTTTTTTCTAATTAACAGCCATTTTTTTTTAAACAACAGTTAACAGTTTCCTGACTTATCCTACACTTAATTGCTCTTGCGAGCCTTAAGTAGAGATTACAGTGATCAGTTTTAGTGAATGGGGCATGCAGTTTGCATGCACTGAAAAATGAATATAAGTGACAAAAATATTGATTTTAGTCAATTGTCTTGGATGAGGATTTTTTTCCTTGCTTTTAATTTTTAGCTAAAGTGTTACTTCATTGGTTAGATTAAGTAGACACAACTCACATGAAAAATTGTATTTAAAGGCCCAGTATAAGGGATTCTGACTTGTTTCATACAGAAACAAAAAGATATGATACAGTACATTTTTCTTTTTTGAACACATATTCAAAAAAATTCCAGGATAATAACCACCATTGTAAAAAAAAAGATTCTGTAACATTATTATTAAGTCTTTACAATGCAGGCAGATCATGATCATGGATAGTGCCAGTGGTGAGTATCATGAAAACAGAAAGCTTGGGTCATTCCAACATATAATGCTGAGTCTCCATGATTGAAAAACCTGAATTCCAATGAATGAAAAGGACTGGCCATGGACAATTCATCCAAGTTGGAAGGGGTTAGATGGTGACGGATTTCCATCGACCAGGAAATAAGGGGAGCTGTATCTGAGATCTGTCCAAGACCAAGGGCAAGTGTAGAGTTCAGCTTTAGATTTTACAGAAGCTGCGTTTCTTATATCTGTTAACGAGTCAGTAAAAAAAAGTTTAAGATAACTTCCCAAGCCAGTTCTGTATTTTATTTTCATTTTCAACACTTGTTTATTTTACTTTGAGTAATCAGCATGAGGAGTCTCCAAGGCTACCTGAAAATGGGGGTGTATTAGGAGGTCACCCAATGTGCAATTACCCTGCCACTGGTAAATATTCCAGTGGTAAATGTGTGTACATGGTGACCAATTTCTCAATGCCCCCTACACCTAACTAGTTAGCCATGCAATCTCCCAATGCTGATCTTGCTGGAAAAGGAAGATTTTCAACCTAAACAACAATGAAGATTATTCAAGGAAAGTAAGTCTTATTCAAGTAAAAAGTCTTTTTTTTTCAGGTGGGTAAAAAAAAACATGCTTTAGGATGTGCTTTTGCGTGTTTAGTGCTCATGTGATATTCTTGATTTCTGAACTGCAATGAAAATGGACAGCTTAAAATGTATGCAAAGCCAACATTAATAGCACACAAACACTAACCCTTCTAACACTAATAGAACACAGACAAAAAGAAAAAAAAACTGAGAGGGAGTTTTAAATACTCCATATTTAATTTAAAAGCCTAGTGATTAGATATACATTTAAAACTGACCCCTATCTAATGAGCAATTACACTTAATAATAGTAATAATGTATATTACTGGCAATCCATACCAAAAGACAGTTCACACCATCACAGCTTGTCAGCCTTGCCAGTAAAAAAAACGCTGTTCTTCCAAAACCAACAAATACAACTAATATTACAAGCATTTACATTTATAAACAATATAGATATCACATTTATTATAGACAATCAGAATGCGTGGTGTCCTTACAAAATTTTCAATGTAAAAAATACCCCTTCTGCTCTCTCATTGGGTCTGATTTATTAAAGCTCTCCAAGGCTGGAGAGGATTCACTTTCATCAGTGAAGCTGGGTGATCCAGCAAACATGGAATAAATTTGGTCCATGCTTGAAAACATTTGCTAACAAATAGCAAATTACTTTTAAGAAATCCATTCAAGGTTTGCTGATTCACTGATGAAAGTCTATCCGCTCCAGCCTTGAGGAGCATTAATAAATCAGGTCCACTGACTTGAAGACCCAAACTTGAAGTCACAGACCCAAAAAAAGTGTGGAAGCAAAATAGTCAAATGAAAGTCCAGTACAATTAAAGCCAGGTTCATCATGATTGTTAGGCTGCTAGAATAAAGTCATCATTGCAGCCAGGTAGCTTGCATTTGCAGTATAAGGGGGAACAACCTCTATAGGTATTTTTTTACATGGGTATCATTTATTAGTTATAAATCACATTTATTAGATATTTCTAACAATAACAGTAAACTGCATATATATATATATATATATATATATATATATATATTGTTTTTTTATTTACAACAAAATATTTGTACACTGTGATTATCATTTAACATTCATTAATATAATTGTGGATAACCCAGCTGAACTGACTTCTCTGGACAAAATACAAAATGTAAACAGGTGCAGACCAATCCAGTCATGGCAGAATACATCGATACCTTTTGCAGCATGAATGTATTTTCTACCTTTCATCAAATAACCCTTACACCTTAGAAAATGTTCACATTCCAAGAACGCTACAACAATCTATATATATATATATATATATATATATATATATATATTTGTCTCTCTCCCTCTGTTTCCTCAGACACATTCTCAGTTTTCTCTCATCATTAAGCCAGTGCCTGGGAGATGATGTACCAGCCCTATGTGGGCCTCTGAAAACCACTTCTAGGCGTGCAGGAGTCGTGCTGGGTGGCTCTGATAGCAGAGATAATGGGAGCGAATGGGATGCAACGAACTGTTCTAATGACACCAGCAAGGGAAGAGACAACAGTAAGAATAAATAAATGTTAACTATTTTCCTCTTAGAGACATTTGCATTTATTGCCATTAAGTTCATTTAACTAAAAGCAGATAAAAAAAAAGAAAAAGGCCTTAGCATTTGTATAATGAAAGTCTAAAATAAATTAAGACTCTTGGGGTGCACTTAAGGCAATTCTAAACCAGCCGAAACGTACATTTTGTACATACATGAAGATATGTACATATTTATATATATATCTATATAAATATATCATTTTTTTTTTTCATAAATAGGCAAGTCACAATTTTTTTTGTATTTCATGAAAACATTCACAAGCTTTTAATTTGGGCCGTGTAATTTTGGTACCAACGCTTGGTCGCTTTTCGTTGTGAAATTGGGAGGAATGCAAACAAGATTTCAGCTCATTAAACAGGGGCAAACAGTAGAGAAATTGCAGTTACTTATGGAAATGACTTTTAAACATGCACAGCATTTACTTGCATTGCCTGCGCTGAAATTTTGCAAAGATTATACATTTGAATAATTCACTGCAGGACAATTAAAGGGTTGGCTTCATTTCCAATGTCCTACTTTTCTTCTCAATGGGAAAAAATAGTAGTATATAGTACAAGGTACGGAAAAACTATATGGAAACTTTATTGTATGTGTATGATGTTATGCAATTATATGAAAAATAAAACAAAGTTTTCTTTGAAAAAACTAATGGAACAGGAGCAAATATTATATACTACTAAAGTTTCTGAATACTTTGGGTTGTAGGATTTCCTCTTCTCTCAAACCTAATTCTTAAAAAAATGTCATCCTAAACATTTGCAAGAACAGTATGGCATAAATTTACACACCATATTGCACTACATATACTATAAAATGCATGCAATGGTATATATATATTTGTATTAAGGAAATAGTTTCACCCACTTTAGGTACAGAGTTAGATCTAGAACAATAAACACTCAAAAAATCACTGCTCTTAGGAACCTCATTTTACCATTTTTAATGGATGGGTACACTTGCCCTTTTACTAGTCCTAGTTAATTATTCCAAACTATTTTTTAGGTGAACATCAAACAATGTTTTAGATTTTAAGATTTACAAACTCTGATCTTCTTCCCTTACCAGATTTCCTGAACTTTTTATTATGGGGGAATCCTTAAAATAACTTTCAGGTCTTCAAGAAACCCCTGCTATAATTACTATATTCACAGCTCACAGTGCATTGATCTGGTAGTCAATGGGAATAATGTTTCTTACATTACTGGCCGGTGGGAAGAATGCCACCCTTACAGATAGCCAAAAAGTTTATTGGGGTTAGTGGTAAATGAGAATCACAAATTTCTCAAGAAACCCTTAACAACCTCTGTAAGAACCCTGGTTGGGAAACACTGATCTTTACTCTATAGGCCTTATATTCCAACTCAGGTTCCATTTTAAATGAGGACCTCACTGCTAAATGTATTAACGTTTGTTATACATTTAAATGAATGGGTCTCAATGTTTTTCAAAAAATAAAAGCTTTGTCCCAAGCTACAACAAACTATTTAAACAAAGTATTTAGTTTCTAAAATTGCTGTGAAAATAGGATTCAAAATGCAACACTATACTATGATTAAGAAATTCTGCTAATTACAACAGCAAAAGATTTCATAAAAGTGCTGTTAACATATTTTCTTTTTATTTTATACTATATTCATAAGCTATTTTCAGATCCACAAAATGAATCCTTAACCTATGTCACAGTCATTAAAGTAAATGGTCAGATCTTATGAACAATGGCAGACTTCCTGGAATGTTATTAAATTTGAGTAATATGATTTGTCTGAATGATTATGTTTTTTTTCATCTGCACATTATAGTGCAAAAGGTGATTTAAATTTTATCATTTTTGTATCTGCAGAGATACTGCGTTCACTTTGCTCAAAAGTTCAGCCCCAATTTACTAGGACTATATTTTGTTGATTTTCTTGGACATAATGTATATATGTACATAATTTATGAGGAAAGAAGCTGTGCCAGTAGTTTTTTAGAAAAATAAATCACATTAGAGACGTTATAACCAAAAAATGTTTTAATTTTTTTGTTTTATGTGAGGTCTTTATAAATGTATTCTCAAAATTGAACATACACATTTATTATACATTCCTATTTATTAAATAGGTAAATAGTAAATAGTAGTTTGTTCTATTGGATTTTTGTGTACACGCTTTCACATTTTCTTACCATGGATCCAGGGAACATTCAGCTCACCACTGCCAAATTCATGCTATTTTCATTATATTGGTTTTCTCCATTAACAGATACCTGTGTGTGGTGGGGAGGTGTTGGGAAGGAAAGGTAATTTGGTGTGTACCTGGCTGGTGATTATTTAGGATTTTTGTTGCGCTTGGAAAAGCTTTAATAACTTTCAAGTTAAGCTATGCTGTAATGAATACACATTTAATAATGTTAAAGTCCATTTCTGGGATAAATGTTTGTCCCTTTTTTATGAAAAAATAGTTATAAGTACCATATTTACAGGTGACATCTGCTGGTTACTTTTTGACCTCTTCTTCTTCCAGGCAGTGGATCAAAAAAGCGGCAGAGACCAGCACTACTTTATGGATTGACATTGCTCTCCACAGTATTCTCCTGTGTGCCTTGGGCATGGGTGGACATTTTGACATCACATGACTATGATTGGGTTGATGCATCATGGAATAGCAATTTACTTATGAACAAAGGTCGACAAGTGATGGTGTTTTATAGAGTAACTTTTATGAAAAAAAAATTAGGATGGGGATCTCCATCAGCACACGCCCGATGAGCAGTTCAAAGCCTTTTGGGATTTGTGACGTATATATATCCCAGAAGGCTGCAGGTTTCCCCTTCAGTTTTTACTGCCATGGTGGTAAAGATGAAAGGGGTGGGCTCCTCCCCAAAAATGTAAAATATTGTCAATAAAACTTTTTAAAAAAAGTATTAGCCACCCTTTTATATAATTGTTAAAAATGTGGTGGTAGATCCAATGGTGTGGGGGTCCTACTAAATCAATTTTGTTTCCATTACTATGCCTCTCAAAAATGAAAGTATGTTTTATTCTTCTTTGTTTGAACAAGTTATTTCCCCTATAAAAGTAATAAAAAATTTGGAAGTCAGATTTGTTCCTTACTTTTTAATACATTCTAATTAAAAGTGGAAATATGAAGTACCCATGGAAAGTGATTGAACATACAGTGTTCTTTGCATTTGATGATACACACACCTTTAAAATATTAAGGTTTGTTTCCAGTGCAGTCAAAGAAAACTGTATAGTATTTTTTTTATTTTACTTGGGACGCTGGCATATACCTGATTTTATTTCTTCTAAAGTAAAATTGATGCTGATAATAGTTTTAGATACTTACTTGGCTTGGCACCCAAGTAACTCTCCCTCAGCCACTCCCCTGTATACACAGCTTTTTCTGGCTTTCTTCTTGTTGTTTTACAAGCTTTTAACACCCTTTAGTTTCATTGGGGGTAGTGAAGAATGGGAGTAATGAGCTGAAGACTTTACAAGGAAGAAGACGTAGTAGATGGTTCAACTCCTTACTTAGCATCCTACTGTGAGACCCTCATTTTGTTCCCAGAATGTCAATTAGAAGGGCTGTTATGTGTTTACCCAGCTCTGGCTTCAAGAGAACTCATGTTTGGGTCCCAAGACCATGGTAATGACCCCTTAAAAGGCAAAACGAGTCTTCATTGCTGTTGACCTTACATGAGAAATTAAGGCACATAAAACTTTTAGAAACCATATGCAATACTAAATGATTGACAACTCAGATTTATTGAAAAGTCACATTTGTAGAGTGTTTAATCCTCTTTATTGCATTTTGTGAATATCTCTGTATGCTTCTTTGGGGGCAACATATATATAAATAATGGAGATTAAAAATACTCAAAACCTTCTATCTACTACTTCCACCTTGAACCTGTGGGAGCCATAGAAACTTTTCTTTTTTTCAAGAGAGTTATGAATTTCAGGTTTCTTTCAACCAACTATTCATTTAGTTTTTTGTCTATAGGTATACCTCAAAGTATACAACCATTCCATACTTGCCTAAAAGTGTTATTTTATGTTTTTTATAATAATGTTAAATACTTTTGTAAGTTTTATTACAATATTCTATAACGCATGTCTTGTTTAATCTCTCCTAATTCTTTAGAATCAACCATTAATCTACCATTGAATGTTTCACTATAAACATATATATATGTTTATTTATTTATATATATAGTGTTGGTAATTTTAAAGATTTATTTGTAACTATATTAGCTACTACTGAAAGAATTAAGTTTGTCCTTTGGAACATAAAATATTAATACAGCCCAGTGCTAGATTTAACATTTCAGAACGTCAGTACATTATACAAATGTGCCATGAAAAAGCCCAATGCCTGGTAATATCATAAATAACTGTTTGAGAACACCCACTGGACTTTTAAGACCATGCAGGCTACTAATAATCCAGCAGGGGAATTTGTGGTCCCTGGCCCATGTGCAAAGAACTGAAACACTACACTATGGCACATACAAGTTTATTCCAATCATAAAGATTGCACACAAAGCCAACATTTCAGAGGTATTTCTGGTGCATTTTGCTGTTTGTTTGTATTGGCAAATGCTCCACTGAAGCAGCCAAAACAGCAGCCAACAAGCATTGTGCCAATCTATACAAATGGCAAATATACCAAGCAAATTACTTGCTACCAAGCCCATGTAAATTGTCTCCTATCTATAAAGCCCAGATGAGGGGGGCAGGGTTTATCTTCTGAAACATTTTGGCTTTGTGTACTTCAATCTGATTTTACAATTGAAGTAAAACAAAAGAGCTGATTTCTATACCACTCAGTAACATCACAGGTTTATACTCTGTTGACCAAGACATCTCATATGAAGTGTTTGGGAATTGGGGTAACCGCCCTAACTTATAAATAGTATAAACTTCAATGTCATATAGGAGGGTGTTGCTAGCCTTTGTTAGAGGACACCATCGATGATAACACAGCGACTAGCTTTGTTCCTTTAAGCACAATGATAAAATTGTTTTCCTGACTTTACTGCTCTGGTCAGATTGTACTAGGATCATTATTATAAAAAGCCAATAAAATAATAGATTTTATGTACTTAATATAATGTTTAGTGACACATAAAGAAGCACTGTTTAATTGTCTTTCAATTAAAGTCATCCCAAAAGCAGTCCATATTCTGATAGCATATATTAAGCCTGTAACCTTTAATGAGGGCGAATTTTGTGTTTTTGCAGATGTCCTTGTCCTGACCCAAATCTGCCTTATTATTCTCATATTTATGATGCTACCCACACTTAATGTTCTTAGCAATACAAAATGTGATCATCTTCTAGTAACAATAATCACCGAAAGCTTTAGAATATAATAACACTTATAATAATGTTCCTAGTAATGCACCTTTATAACTTAATATTATGTTTTACACCAATCTTCTGCACCTTAACATTTCTCCGTTTCCTTTGTAATTTAATTTACTATTAATGTTTATTAATCTGTGATATCTTATGTCGGTGAAGGAAAAAGTGGAACTTGCATTGCTTCCTGGACGAAAAAATCTAAATCTACTTAGCATACAAAGTGTGGCAATTAAAGTCTACAGATATCCCCAGAAAGTAATTCATTCCGCTTGTAATATGCATTCTGTGAACTTTATATTCATCTTACCTAAGATAATGCAATACATTTTCAGAAAGTCATGTTTGTAGAATTGCAATTATTAACATCAAATAGAGTCTGAGAAGGAGTGTTGTATGGAGAAGTTTGAGACTGTCAGAAAAAGAGAAGGAGAAAGAAGGAAATTAGGAGATTGTAAAGGGAGATTGTGAGAAAACAAAAGTCTGAGCGAGGTTGATGGTATTACAGTTAAAAAAAAAAATGCAAGATTGCTAATATACTTGGAAAAAAATCACATTTTTTAGATTTCAGTTTCTACCTCCACTGAGATATCACACAGGCAAGCCTGATAATGGTGACAATCTTCCAGCATCACAATAGCTAAGATGATATTTACTAGTCACTGTAAATTGCTCCCTTACTAAAAGTGGTGAGTGAAATAGAAAACAGCTGGATCAAATCTGGATAAATTAGTAGAGAAATAAAAAATTTTAAGACAGAAATCAGATTTAAAAAAAATCGTTGAACATGTTTATTTCTACTAGGAAAAGTATCCTAATCTAATTTGGAAACCTTGGACAGCATGGAGCAATCTGAAAATTTTATTTCTATTTTGCTCTGAGAGCTCAAATTCTGAGTTCAGATCCAAGGGTAGAATAGCTCTGAACCAAAGGCAAATTAGATTCTGGTTGGAACTAACCAACCACTATAACTTAAGCTAGGTACACACGTGCAAAAACTGTCGTTATAAAACGAACACTAAACGATTATGAACAATTATTTTGAACGATCATATTGTGCACCATTCTGTACATGCTGTAACGATACGATCGTTCAAATATAATCCACCAATAATGTACACACGCTGGATAGGATCGTTTGAACGATGCAGAAAGTGACATGTCAAGGAGAAAGTGTACCGCAGAACCATCCACGATCACTGAAGGACTGCACACACAATAGATTGCGAACAATTGTCGCCCAATCAGATCCACTGGGACGGTCATTTGTTTCCAGAGACAATCCTCGTTCATTGGCGTTGCTGTGCACTTTTTTTGTTAACGATTATTGGACGAACGATCATTAGCTGTTCGTTTCCAACAATAATTATTGCACGTGTGTACGCAGCTTTACTAGCAAGACCAGTAAAATGTTGTAAAGTAAGGGGTGTTTGGCAGCTTTTGGGTCCAATGAGGGAAAGCTTTTACTGCGGGAAGTGAATAGTTCCCCTAAAGAATTTGATGTATTGGTAGAATCCCTTTTGTGACAACAGCCCAAAGCTTCTGATGTTGGGGGAATGTTGGAACTATGTGGCAGTTGATGGGAGATTACCCATCAAGTCCAATATGCTCAGAAATCGACAAAAATCATAAAGCCAGTCCACTCTTTGCTTCTATTTCTTATATACATTGAAGTTTATGATTCTCCATACAGTTGAGAATGGTTGACCTGTGACATATTTTTTTCTGCTCTCTATGATGCTCTGGAATTTCACCTACTTCCAGTCCCTACTTGCAGTTAACACAACAGCAAGCAACAGCAAATCTCTCCAAATTTTGTTTTTTTGCAGTCATTGGAACACACATCTTTTGCTTATTTGTCTCACTTCCTGTTCTGATGAAAATTGTAAAATTTATATCACCCAGTACTTTATGACCTGCTGACAGTGGTCACCAGGACAAAAATTGGGGTGAATCCCACAGCATGGACACCGTCAGCAATTCAATACTCTATCCAAATAAAATAATGTCTATAGATACACTGTATGGTAGTTGGATGTTAATACTAGACCACATGACAAATACAATCAGCAAATCAGCCACTAGGCAATCAATATATACAATAAGATGGCATATTCTATTATTTGCTTCTGCCCATTTAATGCCTACACTTATTGAAAAACTAGCAATCTTCCAAATTTGTATGTAAAAATTGTTCTTCATTTCTGGTTGTGTTGGGCCAAGATGTAATGGTGCATTAGATAAATAGAAATACTCTTTGGACTCATTGCAGGTAAGCACGCACACATACTGTATAAGGAAATAATAATTCTATATTATCATTATATATTATTGAAAATACTACTAAGCAATATAGTTGTATACTGTGTACCCTGTACTGTAAGACAAATAAATGAATTTGCATAAATGAGGTAAGAACCATCAATAATTTTGCATGGATCAATATTTGCCTTCTCAGCCAGAATTATACAGATATCCTGATATCCAAACATCCATAATGAATTACTGTTGGCTGGGATGGAGTGCTATGTCCTATTCTGAATGGGCCTCATTTATCTAAGTTAAGGTTAGGAACTATTAACAATATATGTATAAAGCCATACATCTGGTGTCCAATGAATAATTACTACACAATGTGCTAGGAACTAATTTACCACCAGTGAATGTTTGAATAAAGTCACATTCACTGTTTTTTAAATTTGTCGCTTAGCATTGCTTCCATCCAACAACAATTTTCCCAGTTTCATTTATAGATACCTAATTGACAAATCAGTGACACAGTTTAAGCTACAAAAGTTTAATGGCCAAGACAACTCATTTGGTTCTTTACCATTGGCTTTGTGTTGGGGGTCTAATCCGCATACTTGTCCTTTAATTTGAAACAAAAATAGACAAGCATTTTAAGGTCAGTTTATGGCTGTTAGGTGAGTGTCCCATGTGTAAAGATTTGTTGCATGCCTACAAAAGCAGATATTTACTACAGGAAATAGGCTACAATATAAAAGCCTTAGCTCGGAGAACGAGCTACATTTTATAAGCACTTTCTTCAATATTGCTGATTGACAGCATTCTTACCTGAATTGCTACTTTAAACCTGCTAATAGAAACTGAAATAGTAGTTAGGTCAGGTTATAAAAGCCAGTTTATATTTGGATTTTTTTTTTTTAATTGTAAATTTAAAGCCTTAAAGTACATGTAAACCCTCCACCACCACTTTTGTGCATAGCATAAAAAAATACAATAAAACAGAATTGTAATAGTAGTTAATTTCTTCCACTTGACTGTCCATTATGGGGACAGCACTAAGAGAATTAAGACAACTAAGAGAAGTGAAACACAGTCAACTTTTTTGCAATAAAAGGAAGCTTGGTAAATGACGAGAAAATTATGGGAAATATTTTCAACAGGTATACAAACAAAAACTAGAAAGAATTTCATAAATAAATGTTTCTAGTGACAGAAATCTGTTTAAAGCCTCTGTCTTTAGGTAAATTAAAACCCTAAATTGATGTCAATAAATGTACTTATAAACTGTGTATCCAAAACCAACATTTTCTCTTTTAGAAAATACTATTTCCCCATTTTTCAGTGGCGATTGCTCTGGACTAGGCATAAATTTTGGGCTTAATTCTGTAGTGCAGTGTTTCTCACCCATGGTTCTGTAGTAACCTAGGGTTCCTCCAAGAGTTGCTTGGGGTTCAATGAGCAATGAGCAGTTTGTGATTTCCAAATACGTTTAATAGATACCAATGATTGTTTTGGCTATCTGTAAGGTTGTTGTATTTCCCCCCACTGGTCAGCAATATTGGAGGCATTCTTCTTACTGACCACCACACTAATGTACCGTGAGTTATGGATATAGTAAGTATAGCAGGGGTCCCAGGAAGATCTGAAAGTTATTTCAAGAGGTTCCCTCATGTTTAAAAGGTCTTCACTGCTGTAGTAGGTTTAAGCTGATCATCTTCTGTTCGACTTTCCTTATTTCAAAAAATTTTGTAAAAACACCATGTCATCACACCTGATATGCCCTTTAATGATTTTGTAATCTAAGAATGTTTTTAATATGATTACTGGACTTCCCGCCAGTGAAGGGAATTATGGTTATACTACATGCGGGTCCTGGTGAATATAAAGTGGCCATCAATATAAACATTGGTTTTTAGTTGGTTATCAGTATAACCATGCTTCTATTGGTTGCTGGCTGTCCACCAATAAGATGACACAAGAGCTATGGACCACCAGGTTTTATTTGAATGAGCTGCAGGTTAAAAATAGTGAAATGCAAATTTTTTAATGATTCATTTTAATGATTTTTATTGAGGTCAACCAATGAAAAGGGAAAAAAAAGGAAGATACATCACAAAAGGTAGGTAGTAAACACTGAGGTATGTAATATCAAGTTTAACAATATATTGAGCGGTACAAGCAATTCATAACTACGGTAGGAAAGTGCGATACAAAAGTTAGGCCTTTACTGACTGTAAACTCTTTAGCCATCAGGGAAGAAAGGTGGGTAAAGAGGGGTGGGCTAAAGAATGTAATCTCTGCTTAGCCCAAAAAAGAACCCAAACCCTTTATTAAGTTATTATATGAGTATGCACTGTATATGTCAGGAGAGTGTAATGGGAGGTTCTGTGAAAATACCTCAAAGTGTGTTGGAAACAAGGGTGAAGATGATGTTTGGTGGAACGGTTCTAAAAGTCTATATACCTTTCCCAGATTTGAATTGAAGAATCTCCCAACCATGGTGTTTTGTTGAACGGAGGTCACAATCTATTCTATTCTAAATAGGCGTTGAAGTTTGGTTTAAAAATGACAGATCATAGGAGGGGGGAGAGAGTGGCTGTAGTGTAGAATTGTCTTTCTGCCCACTGCAAATAATGGGAGCATTGCCCATTCCAGGGTAAAAGGTAAAAAAATCAGAAGACAGACTCGAATTTAGCCCTCCAGCTGGTGCTCAAACCAGTATATAATGGGAAAGTTCTATAGCTGTGAAATAAAATGTTTAAGCTTAAACAAAATTTTAATGATAGGACTAAACCTACATATGTTCTGCATACCAGGCTATGTTCTGATAACAAATGTGTGATAGGTATCAGTAAGCAAATAAGAAACAACCTGCATATTGGCACTCGTGGCTGACAATTACATGAATGATAGAATGCAACAAGACCACAGTTATCTTCTGTTTCAGCACAAAGTTGTCACTAAGGGATTGGTGAGATTTGGGAAGATATTGATATAGCTAAATCTAGAAATTAGCCTCATTTATTTCCACGTCCTCCTAATGACAGATACTGTCTCCAGGCATTAAATCAGCAATCCTACGGAGGAAATTGAGAAACTGTGCAATCCTCATTTATTGACATTGTGTTTGACACCTCAGCCAAAGTTTGCCAACTCCCAGAGGCCTTACAGATATGAAGCTCTGTCTGAAACCTGATTGTACTACGAGGCGAATGGTGAAGATGATAGAGTGATCAAATCCCTGTGTGTAGAAATATAAAGCCAGCACCAAGGCCACTGAAAATGAGACAGAATCAATGATTGGCATGTAGACAATTAATTAAGCTATAATAAATGTTTATTTTTAGTGTTTATGTGGAAATTGGAACATAACAATATGTTACACGATACTGCAAACATTAGTATCTAAGAACTATAGAAAAAAATAGCTGCACACACAATTGTATTTTTTTGTGAAAATAAAATAAGTAATAGGTAACCAGAATGTTGTGCATTCACAAGAGCTAAACTCCATTCAGTTTATGGGAAATAAGAATCCAAACTATTTTATTTACAGTTTTTTAGTATGCTATTGTTATATTGTAATGATCTCAAACTGATGTCATTAATAAAAGCCTTAATACAACATCCTTGCTAGATGAAAACAATAGTAGCAAGTTGAAGCTACGTACACACTTCCAATGGTTCTCGTGCGATAATCGGCTCAGGGCCGATATCAGATGAGAATCTGAAGTGTGTATAGCGCGCACTGTTCATTGTCCGAACGACCGTCCTGGCGGTTCCAAGGACGATGAACGATAAATAATCGTAATGTAAGTGAAGGGGGAGAGCCCGCAAAGGGGTGCCGCTCCTTCACTCTCCCCCTCCCCTCTCCATAGAGCAGAAGGGTGCTGTATGTACAGCATCGTTCATGCATAGTGGAGTTCTTAGTCGTTGGAAATGATCGTGAAAGATCATGATCTTTCACGATCCTTTGTATGTGGCTTATGGTGTTGCTGGATCCCCGAGGTTTGCCGGATCCCCAAGCTTTACTAATGAAAGTGCATCCCCTCCAGCCTTGGTGAGCTTTAATAAATCAGGATCAATGTGCACAATGTTTCACAATATTCACTTTGCTATTTGTGCACTTATATTTTAGTTAAGAAACCCTAATGTGTCACTTCCATGCATGCGTATAGAATTATTATCATACATAATAATAAAAATATGACTAACCACATCTCAAAATGCTAGTACACATTGATCAGATTATTTAAATTAGACTGATCACATTTACAAATATTGTATATTGAGAAAAATACTTTTGTAAAATTATTGTCTATTTGTAAAATAGGTGTTAGATGGAATGCATAAATGGTTTAGGATTTTTTTATTTGCCTTAAAAATAACTATTTGAAAATTAGGAACTTAATACAGGGCACATATATGCACAAAGCAGTAAATAAAAAAATCCCACGAATAAATACCTTACTGTGCAAAAATTTGTTAGGGGTCCAATCAAATGAGGGATGATATTACCAATCTTGCGTCTTTATGCTCCAAATTCTTTCTTAATGCATTTTGTGGCCCTTTCATAAAATGCAGGCAATATTACTATACAATATATATATCAGACCAATAAATACCAAATGTGTCTCGTGTTTCATGCATGCATTAGTGCCTAAGCTTATAAAACACCTAACGTTTCATTAAGTTTTAATATGTCTTATTTTTTTTACACCACTTTTTCTTTATTTTTTATTGTAGGTCATTGTACAAGTATTGTGTTATGTTATTTATCCCATAGGTTGTTAGGCTAATATATGCAGGCCATTACACTTTTTTTAAAATCTTACAAATGTAAGCAGCTAATTATATCGTTTGGTATGGCAAATTTATTGGAAATAAATACATGTATATCTAGATTCTAAAATATTATTCCTTGAATGACCTACTCTACAGAATCAGTCGGTTATACACATAAGTATACAAAAAAATGAATCAGGATCAAAAGAAATATTTGGTTTTGGTGGTTTTGTTTGGTGGATTTGTTTGGTTGTGTCACTCTTTTTGTGCAGAGGCAGACCATTCAAATCAACTATACATAATGACAAGTGTTAACAAAAGTCTTTATTTATTTCTCTTGTAGTGGAATTGTTGTTGTTTTAGTTTTACTGTCAGACATGTCAAGGTGACAAACACAGCAAAGAGTAAATGATACCTCACTGCATTTGTCACCAGCAGTGACATGTCAGACTGCACAGATTTATCTAATTTTTCACAAATGCTTTTCCTTTTCTTTGGCTAATAGTCCTCAGTCTGAAATGTAAACTGCTAAAAGTCTTCATTTTTTATTATCATCTGCCCAGTCCAAGATGCTTTGGTGGTCACTGTTTATAACGTGGAGCTGAAACTCTAAGATACTTTGCTGTGCTGCTGCAAACTGTAAAAAAATCTTTCAAATTATTATTTACATATTGTATTGTATTATTTATTTTTAGTTTTATCTGTTTCTCTGTCAATGGTGCTCACAATTCAAATTGTAATTTATCCCAATACCACAACATAACGTGGCGGAAACTTAATTAACTCACATCCAAAAGCAGACTGGCTGTACTGATGTCTGTTTTACTTTTTAGTAATTACATTTCATGACTGGCACACGTGGGAACCTATTATATAAATACAGATTCCTATAGATTAGTTTGTTCATGCATAAAACAATAACCAAGGTAAAACCAAAGGTCTGGACCTAATTCATTCAATTGGCTTTATCCAAGGGAAGAATAGGTGACCCAAGAGAGGTAGGTGATGGATGTACGGGGTAGCCAACAGAGGTAATGGAAGGTATCCAAACTCACCAAAAACACAGGATGACATGAGGGAGAAAAAAGTATCCAAGGGGGACAAGAATTGGAAAAAGGAATAGAACTGGAATAAAAAAAAGAAAATAAAAAAAGGAAAGTAAGTGAATAAAGAAAAGTCCAGGGACCCCAAACATAGGATAAGATTTATTAAAGCTTTTCAAGACTGGAGAAGACTTAAATAATGGTAGACGTTGAAAAACACAAGGTGCTGTCCATCACCTGTTTAGCCCGTCAATATAAAGAAAGGTGGCAGCACGGTGGCCTTTGCAGCACTAGATCCCAGGTTTGAATCCCAGCCAGGACTATCTGCAAGGGGTTTGTATGTTCTTCTGTTGATTTCCTCCCACATCCCAAAAACATCCAATTAGGTTATACAGCTTTCCCTCAAAAAAAAAAGTTCTACATTAATGGCATATAACTGACTGTTGATTGTGAGCCCCTTTGAGGGACAGTTAGTGATATCACTATGGACTTTGTAAATCGCTACGTAATATATGGGCAATATATGAATATTGGCTAATAATAATAAAGGTAGGTTTAGGGTTTTTTAAGAACTACTTAAGACCGTGTAAACTATTCGGTGCCCCAATATCCAGAAGCAGCTCATATTGCCATATTGCTCATCTGCTGCCTGAAAAGTAATTTAAATTAAATATCTACATGCAATGATTTATACATAACTAACTAAAAAAAGTAAAATATACTTGATATTTCTATTTTAAATTATGGCCCTAAATGGAATAGTACAAATCTAAACAATGCATTTCTTAACATAAAAAATAATAATGCAGAAATAATTCACCTAATGTAATTCCATGTTCTTACGTCCAGAAAAATAGATATTAATTGTAACAATTCCCAAAAAATTGGACAATAGTTTAATCATGGTTTTGACCCTTGCCTGGTTAACTGACTTTTTCACCAATTTCTATTTATCATAAGACATTGTATCAAAAATCAGCAGACACTTGCTTATTTTACCTTCCCTGCATCCTAAAACAATCTACTTACACCACACCATCTCTTTCATCTCTTTCATCTATGCTGCTCTCAGCATAAATCTCTACTTATACCCTCATACATCAAATTAGCCCCAGACAGAAGAATACGCTTTATTTTTCATCTACATATATAATATATATAGTGCATGAATTGTATTCTTGGCCCTGCAGCAAAATAAAATAGAGTCAAAAAGAAAATGGAAAAAAAAACATTGAACCATACTGGAAAAACAGTTGAAGACGAATAACTGAAGAATTAGGAAGTAGGAATCCAGGCAGGTGGTAGAAGAAGACTAATACTGACATTTAGAGAAAAGAAATACACACAGATTGAATTATTAAAGGAGTAGGGAGTGTTCAAATTCCCTCGAAATGAAAAAAAAAAGTCATATGTTGCAGCTTACCAATCCTTAGATATTGCTACCATCAAACAAACCTCTCCTACTAGGGCTATACTGCTGACTTGTCATACTGTATCACAACAAGACTACAAACATCCTTCCCTCGCTTCTTCTTCATAGCATTGAGGGGTGGAGTTCTGTATTTCTCATTTCAGGAAGTTAAAAGATATTTTGTACACTAAAGTACCAAAATGGACCCAAATTATGGCATTTACATAACTTTTAATTTAGTGATAATTGTGATTTTATTTGTACTTTTTCACATGATTTAATATTTGAAGCCAATTTAGCTGGTCGACATTGACAGCTGGATCTGCTAAACCTATGCCGCACCTGCCAATGACAGTAAAAAATGTTGAGTTTATTTTCTGTGATATAAAAGAAACAATTTAAATGGAGTAAAGCCTTATTAAAACTGGACTCTTGCAAAGGCTTTAGATATTTCTGGATGGAAATTGGAGGGGGATCAGAAAGTGTGTACTTTCCTACTGTCATAAAGGTGGTTAAAAACCTGGCTTGCTAGGAACCGGGGTAAAAGTGTGTGCCAAAACCAGACCTTTGCCTGACCCCCTTGATGACAAGAGCCATCATTGGGGAAGAGGGCCTCAACCCCACAAAAAGTCAGAGAGTTTTGGGGTCTCTGGGCAGGGAGTTTGTTTTGGAATTTTAAGCCTCCTTAACCTCCCTAGCGGTTCATTTCTTTCTGGATTTATTTGTCAAAAAGCGGTACATTTTTTTCATGAAAATTTTTTTTCATTGTAGGCCTGTAATTCTTAGGCATAACTCACCAGAATCATGTCCAAACAAGAATCTGAGTAAAATAAAGTTTGAAACACAAAATCATGTCATAATAATAATAATTAAACTTAATAATAAACTTTAAATAAAAAACACAAAAATCTGAGGTTTTTATGATTTTTCTCATAAACTAATAAACAACTAATAAACATCCCGGGTGTGATATATTTTGAAACAAGGGAAATGGTCAAAAGATGGTCAGTAATCAAATGCAGAGGTCAGTAATCAAATGTATTGGCAGGTAGGCAGTGCACTGTAACAGTGTATCTCTCACTCCAACCATCAGAAAGATACTGGATACTTTGTATTGGATTCAATACAAATATTTGTATTGAATCCAAAACAAAAAATTTGAATTTCCCGCTGGCCAGGCCCCTCGGCACATGTACAGGCGTCTCCAGTAAACTCCTCCGGTGACTCCTCAAGACACAGACACAGAGACGCTGTTGCAGGGGGAAGACAGGAAGAGACGAGCCTGCAGGAAGATGTGACGGCTGAAGCAGAATGGAGGAGGACGCCGGCAGATAAGGTAAGTCTTTATTTATCATTTATTTATCGCTGCTTTACCTACCCCGAGTGTGACTCGGGGTTACCACTTTTAGCAAGTTTTTTCTACCCCGAGTCACACTCGGGGTTACCGCTAGGGAGGTTAATAAGAGGGCTTCCAGATATCCGCCAAAGTTCCTTACCCTCCCAAGTATATACAAAGTACCCCTTACCCATTTTCAAAAAGGAAAAATCATGCCAAGTAATAAGCACATAAATAAACATTTTTTATATATTTTTTAACAAGTTAGTCAATTATCTTCACCACATTCACCAGATAAATGAAAATGTACTTTGCTAAGTGAAGACTCACAACTTCTTCAGTCTCAAAATGACAATAGTATGTGATACCAATCACTTATAATTATTTTATTTTCATTGGTTATCTGTTTGGATATGGGATAAGTTTACTGGGCAAGCACAGGAAGCTAAAAGTGTTACATTTGGCCTGATTTAATAAAGCTCTTCAAGACTGGAGAAGATGGACTATCATGGGTCAATGTAGGTGATCGAGCATACCAGGAATGGATTTGATCAAAGTCCATCTAATAGCAAATGATTTTTAAGAAATCCATTCCAGGTTTGCTTGATCATCCATGTTCACCCATAATAGTCTATGGTCTCCAATCTTGGAGAGTTTCAATAAATCAGGCCTATTGCGTGTTATGATGTGATAAGTTTCCCCCTATTATACAGAGATACAGCCATAAAACCAGAAATATGTTTGAGAGTGTCCAGCTTAGACCCATCTGATACCCCATGCATGGTTTGGTAAACATTTATGGTAAACATGTAAAAAAAAACGAAAAAAGACTTACCCAAACCTCCCTGTGTCCTCCAGTGTCCTGATCCCATCCTCTGGTCGCATCCTTTTCGTCAGATCGGTCCCCTGGTCACTGTGCTGACAATAATGCCGTTGCACGCGGACATCGCGAGAGGGTGTGTGGGAATTTCAAATTATTTTGTATTGGATTCAATACAAAATAACTGTATTAAATCCAATACAAAAAAATCCAATCCAAGTCTGCAAATGCAAATAGATATTAGAAAACTGGTTTGGATTTTTTTTTCTATGTGAATGCGTTTTGAACTTTTTTGCCAATGTTGATTTGCAAATAAAAATATAATACCTACACTGCTACTGTACAGTTATATTACAGGTTTCAATGTTTTTGATTTATTTATGCACCCTTGTTTTAACAGATTTTTGTGTTTTTTATTTAAAGTTTTTATAATAATTTAATATTAGATGTATGTATTATTTTGACATGATTTTCTGTTTCAAACTTTAGTATACTCAGGATGTCTACTAGACCCTTGTTTGGACATATTTCAGTGAGTTATGCCTAAGAGTTACAGACCTACAATGTAAAATACATTTTCATAAAAAAGACAATGTACCGCTTTTAGACATATAAATCCAGACAGAAATGAACCGCCCAGGAGGTTAAAGCAGAAGTGAAATGTTTAATTTTATTTTTGGTATTTTTTTGTATTGTTTTGCAAAAGTAACTTTCAGAATAGTCATGAGGTTGTGGTGTGGTTACTGCTTGCTAGTGTCAGTGATCGATTGGTTTAGAGTGGTTCAGTACCACTGTCAAATGTACTATTGGATATTGGATCTTTAGTATCTTTGATATTGGATCTTTAGGAACCAACGCAGTGGTGCAAGTGGCAAGATGCCAGCTATTGAGAGCTGTGCTGGAATGCTCGATCCTGAAGCAGGTCTACATGTGTCCTTAAAGTGAAACTATGGACAAATGTTTTTTAAAAAATTGTATACAACGCAGTCTTTCAAAAGCATTACCACAGTAATTTTAGCTCCTGTGAGAATCATCTGTAACAATGCTTTATTACCTGTTGATCCTAACAATAGAACCTTCATGTTTACACTTTAACTGGCCAGGCTTTCCCACATAATAGTTTCATTTACAAAGATTGGCACAAACCATTTATTACTTCAGACTTAAAATGTCAGCTTTATGTGGTTAAAACCTTTTTATTCAAAAGGAAAAAAAGCTCTTGCTAAAACTTCTTAAAAAGTATTAGCTGCATTTAGGCTTTCTTTCTTAGGATTTGTTTGTTTCTTACTTAAAGTCAATTAAAACTTACATGAGTGCCTAAGCTGACCTAATTCTTCAAGGTGATAATACTGCTGAGTGATTTAATTGTAGTTTAAACAAATAGATCTACTGGTACACGTAACAGGATCTAATACTAGTTACAGGGGAACTTGAAAACAAAAAGTTTTTTAAAGACACTCACCTGTTACGTCGCTGGAGCCTCAAACTTTGTTCTTCTTTTCTTCCTATTTTCAATTATCATCCATCTTGATTGGCAAGGCCAGAATATTGTAACATTCTTCAATATCCGTTCAGTCCCAGGGGATGCTGGGATGAACAAGGTGTCCTGGCATCCTACGCTGAGCTGCGTATGCATTTTTTTTAAAGAAGTCAGCAATCAGGCAGGTAAGTTCATCGCTTGTCTTTGAATTGGATGGTGGCTTGGAGAAGTATTACTTTTTTTTGTTTTATTTTTATTTTTGGTTGGGTTGATGGTAAGGGTTAGGTTTAGGATAGATGTTGAAGTTGAGACCAATTTATATATATTTCGAATTTTAAAATTTGCACCAAAATTACTAAAATATGTAATATTACAACCATATTATCTATGAATATAATAGAAATAATAATTATGGTTTAGGACAAAAAAAACTAACAATAATCAGGGTAGTGTAAGAGGAGGTAATGAAACATTCTCCAACTGGGCACATGTCAGAACTCATTATATTTGGAGCAGATTTGCATAATTCAAGAAGCATCAAATTAAATTTGCATAATTCCTTTGATTACACTTGTTATTAAATGTAAGTGACATTGATGTACAAAATGGACCAATATAAGGTTAATAGCAAATGTCACCTTCTAACAGGGTGAAGAGTCTGCAGGGGAGGGGGAAGCTATTACACAACGATATTGTCGGAGAATACTCTTTGTGCTGTGTTTGTAAAGAATCAAGAGTCAAGCTTAAGGAATGTATGTTTTCCATGCCGCTGATGCCGAGAATGATTGTACATGCATCAGAATGGGGGGGGCCTATCTCAGGCGGTATGATTGCTTGATTAGAAACCTATTGAAATGTATTCAGTTCACTCCATACCATCACCTATTAGCCAACATTGTAAGGGAGTTCAAAATTCCACTAAGAAGACCTTTTATGTAGTCTTAGTCAATTCTCTAGGTTAGGTATATAGTTTACTATAGAGAATCAACCAGCCAGATAAACCAATAATATTTTGTGAGAACACCAGCATAGAGATTTTAGAAGTCTTAAGTAAAGCCTTTTCAGTGCCTACGAGGTGCAAGAGAGGTATGTACAGTGTGAACTCTGGATTACAAAACTTTTGAATGCGGGTCACATTTTTATGTTTACAGTGAAAAGTATTAAAAAATATTGAAAACTTACTTTTTATAAATTATGTTGTCAGTATCCTAAACTAAAGTGTTGTTCTTATAACACCCTACATCCATCAGTACAATGAAAAAGTTCTTGTTGACCTCGGAATAGTTTACATTGCATGGTAAGTTAGCCAGTGAGCAAGACAACATGTAAGTTGAAGCTCATTGTGCATCTTGGATCTAAGGGCCACAGAAGAGGCATTTCTTTTAAAAGTAAACGCAGGTTTAGTTTTTATTGTTTACAGAGACTGATCCAGCATATTCGAAGTTCAGTTTGGGATAGTTTGGAAGCTGGGTATATCCTTAGGAATTTAATAGCTGTCAATAATGTCAGCAGAGAAAAGTTACAGGATTTGTATTCCTACACCTCATAGTTTCACTTTTCCTACTCCGGCAGGAAAAGTTTCCAAAAGTCTAGATTTAGTCTCACGCATGTTAACAGAAAAATTCAACAGGGATGGTGTGACTCTCCTGTAAAGACAGGTGGGTGGGTATGGGCACTAAGGAGTAGAGATGCCTACATTCAATAAAAGAAGCTTAACTTGATTATCAATTAATAATAATAATAATAATAATAATATTTTTTAGATAGCTGAGTGACACCACCTTTTTGTATCCTAGTAGATGCTGACCTATTGCCAATTTCTTGATTCCTATATTCATTTGGAATTTTCAGTTTAGTTAGTTTATATAGGATAACTATTATAAATGGCTGAAGGTCTGCAAATTACAGCAGGCTCATGTGATAGTATGACAGTTATAATTATGAACATCTACAAAAAAATGTATTTAATAGGCATAATGTCCCTGATTTAGTAAAGCTGTCCAAGACTGGAAAAGATAGAATATCATGGGAGAACCTAGGTGATCAAGCAAACCTGGAAAGCATCTGATCAAAGATCAAAAACATTTGGCAACTAATAGCAAATGATTTTTAAAAGAAAATATTCCAGGTTTGCTGGATCACCCAAGGTTCTCCCATTGTAGTCTATCTTCTCTAGCAGTTAATAAATCAGCCTTGCGTGACAGCCAGTTGGTTTCGACTGTCATTAAAAAAACAGTGTGGCTCTTGAAGAAGTTCTATGTGAGATAGAAGAGAGTAATACTCACCCTTCCTTTACTTACTTCTTTTATGAATAGACATAAAATAATTTACCAGGAAATTTTTTTGCTACAAAATTACCAATTTTTCTGCTCTGAATAGCAAGTTTGATGATCAATGATGGCTGTTTTTTTATATACACAGATACAGGTGAGCTGACGAAAGTTTCTCTACCCTTTCGGAGCCAATGAAATCCACTGCATTAGGTTGATGGTAAATCTTGCCAATAGATGGTCATTTTTCACTCCTTAACTTTCACATGGTTCCGCCCTGCTCCCCTTCCCGATCACTACACACACGTTTTCTTTGTTCCCTTTTTTATTATGTTTATTATTATTAACTTGTATTTATATAGTGCCAATATATTACACATCTCTTTACAAAGTCCAAAGCCATGTCACTAGCTGTTCCTCAAAGGGGCTCACAATTTAATGTCCCTACCATAGTCATATCATTAACGTAATATAGGAACAATTTAGAGGAGAAGTCAATTAACCTATCTGCATGTTTTTGGCAAATTTATTCTCTAAAATCTTCTTTTCTAAGCCTTGTAATTTTTGATCCTCTACTCTATTGGCCTGATTTATTAACCAGGCTCCAAGACGGGAGAAGATAGACTATCGTAGGAAAATTTAGGTGACCCAACAAACCTTGCATGGATCTGGTCCAGGACTGAAAACATTTGCAAATAATAGTAAATGATTTTTTTCTATTCCAGGTTTGCTGAATCACCTGAGTTTACCCATAATAGTCTATCTTTTCTAGTGAGCTTTAATAAATCAGGCCCTATATGTCACAAAGATTGCATTTTTGGAGACCGGTCAATTAGTAAACTTCAGAATATGATAATCTTCCTATTTCTAAATTTTACTGAATAATTTTTCCTTGTTTATTCCTACACAGTTCACTGTTGTATTATCATCTTTTGACTTGCTTTACCACATTTGATTTTGTTAGATATCTTTGCATGTGCATGTATAAATCAGGTGAAAAAGTAATATCTGAGGGTGGTTAAAAAATACTAGTCAGGGTTTGATGCTCCAGACATTGAAGTAGGCAAGAGGGTCGAAGGAGAAGGAAATATTTTGAAATATATATAAAATACCCATACATATAAAAACTACATTTGCCTTCAGTGCCAGCAATAGTAATATATTTATGTAAAGTTGTGCCAAGCATGAAAATATGAAATATATCAGATGTAGCTGTAGTTCTTAACTAATCCATGATTAGCACAGCGCAGGCTGAATATATTGCAACCTTCCAGTTGAATGTTTAGCTTGCTCTTCCAGTTACTGTCATACTTATGTGTCACACTACAAGGGACCCATAAAAATAATAACCAACATTATCCTGTGCTATGGTAATACGTTCATTGTCTCAACATAACGCAGTAGAAAGGCTCTGGTGTGTCATACCCTACTGATACGACACTGTTTGGGAAATAACATTCTATTCACCAACAGCAAAGCCCATTAAAATGTGGTGGCTTGAAAGCAATAAATCTGAAGTCTGTCTTTTACTGCATACCAGCCAGCTGTACAATGGAATCGCTAGAGAATGGTAATGTTCAGTCAGGTTTGCCACATCCAATACTTCCTACAAGCCTCTGCTGTATAATCTGGAAATATAGATTTAGTGGTTACTGTTCAGACAGGAATTTAAAACTGAAAATCATTTATTCTTAATGTGAATCTGTCATTTCCACCAAAGTGTATAAATTAAAGTTACCAGAAGCACAGATTCTTTTTTGGTGTCTGTAAATACATGCTTTTGTCTTCAAGATCAGTCCCTTTGTAACTTAGGAGGGCCGTGGATCCTAGATCCATGGTGTATACTGGATGGTGACTTCTTTTTAGATTCATCTCTTGGTCGCTAAGGTTTAGGCATTAGATAGTTCAGTAGGACAATTAAACAAATCCTAATCTCAGGGCAGTGGGCAGGAATAAGTTATTGTATTCTAATTATTTTTTTAATAATTTTCAAGTAGGACAACAATAAAAAGAACATAGCAGATATTCCACACAAAGGGTACATAAAAGGGATTCAGCAGGGGTCCCCAAACCCCGGTCTGTGGCCCACTAGTGGCCGTCTGACAGGTGAGCCACAGCTCTGGTCGGTGCACCTCCCAGCGGGGTCAGTAGAAGGGGTGGCCTACTGGCTAGAGCCACGGACCATGCCTGCCTTAGGGATCGCAGGCTCAGGACGTTGGACGGGTTGTGTCCAGTGAATGAGATGGGACAGTGGGCGGGTTCTGGCATCATGACGTCACTCTGAGTGGAACTTTCTTCCCCTTTGAGTGACACACAGCTCGCCACGCATGGGCAGTCCAGGGTGTGAAATTAGTGGTCCACGAGCTCCAAAAGGTTGGGGACCACTGGGATCCAGCACTGAACAGCTAATATACAATAAAAAAAGAAACCAAAAAATGAATGTAATCACAAATGTTAACACTAAGCTTAAAAAAAGATGAATGAAATTGTTGTAACCCAGGGGGTCTAAACTTGGCAAACTTCTCATGATGATCCAGAAGACTACTAATTAGTTTCTCATTAATACAGATGTAATCTGTTCATGGTAACATATCCTGGAAATGAACAAATTGTGTTTTCCAAGCTTTGTCAATAACTTAACTTATTTATTTTATTGGTTGGGTAAGACGGAATTCAGAATTCAGATTTAAAATACTTTTTTTTACCCTAAAAACAAATATATATACATATATATATATATATATTTTAATTTATTTATTTATACCTGCAAAGCTGAGTACAGCATTTTAATCCCAAATCTCTAGAAACAAGCTGATTGGGCTAATGTCAGGTCGTATCAGCCCTATACGATACAAGATTAGCTCAGTGAAAGAATCTGACGTGCAGCTTGGAGGGACTAGGACATGTCAGTGTGAGCAGCCCAAGGAAGCTGCTGATAGGAAATGTCCTCATGCAAGGAAAAACTAAAGCAAAAATGGAACAAAGAGAACAACAAAAAAATAAACAAACACATAATCAAAATGTTAAAAGTTTCAAGATGTAGAGTATACATTTGTGTCCTGATGACATTGTCATTTTGATCTGACTTCTATAATAACTCAGGTGTCCAATGTTTGCTTTTTTTTCCACTATTGCCTGAAGGATTCTGTGACAGTGATTCAGAGATGGCCCAGCACGTTGGATATGTCGACCCCCCTCCTGTGTTAAAGTTATTGCCTGAGTCTGTGGAGGCTCAGGTAGGTAGATGAATGTAAAATGTTCCTCTCCATTACTAGCTGCACTTGACTGGAGTCTCATTACATTACAATGGCTCTTTAGCAATGGAATGGGTCTTACATCTGGGTTCCGAGCACCCCTTATTCCTCTCTGATAACGTAAATTACCTTTCGCCTCATTGCCTCAAATGATCAAACATCAAATTGCTAGTAAAAAAAAAAAATGTATAAAAAGAAAAAAAAAGAGGGATAGGAGAGACAGCAGAACAGAACCACAGGTTGACTCCAGGTTGTTTGTCAGCAGCAGAGACGAGTCACTGGCTCTTAAGCACTTGTTCAGAGATGAATACACTGCTGTCTTTGTGTGCATGGTGCTTGTTGCAGCGGCAAATGACACACCTGTAGAATACAAACAATGCTTTATAACTGGATATTATGGCCACATTTATATTATCTTCACTTCAACACTGTTTAAAACAGAAACATGGTTGATAGTGTTCAATGTTTATTTCCTATATGCATGTACACATGTATAAAGGTTTTCAAGCAATGGGCCTAATTTAATAAAGCTCTCCAAGACTGGAGAAGTTAGACTATCATAGGAGAACCTGGGTGATCCAGAAAATCGGGAATAGAATCAGTTCAGGATTGAAAACATTTGGCAACTAATAGCTAATTATTTTTCTGAAATCCATTCCAGGTTTGCTGGGTGAACCATGTTCTCCTATGATGGTCTATCTTCTCCTGTCTTGAAAAGCTTTAATAAATCAGGCCCAATGTGTGCATCCTAGGGTGAAACATTTTTGTAACTAATAATTCTTCATTTTATGTCACTGTTTTTACTACATTGATGACCTAAGGATTTATCTATATAAAAAAATGTACACTACATGACCAAAAAGTTTGTGGTCACCTGAACATCAAGCCTTTTTTGGTAGATAGCCCCCTCCTTCAAATTATTGGGTTTTGGTGTTTCCAGTTACGGATGCTATTAACTCTATAACTATAGCATTCAAAAATGTTTTAGACGATTGGGATCTTCCAACCATGTGGAAACCAGTTTGGCAAAGGTCTTTTTTTCCAATATGGTCAGGCCCATAAAAACGTTTGTTAATAGGTGTCCTATACAGACCCCCGACCCCAGGAAGTTAATTAAGTGTAATGCCAACATTTGTATAGCACTTTTCATTTTTTTTTCAGAGGAAATCCAACAATAGAGGCTGGTATAGCCTCAACAAAGGGACAAATAGTGTCCCAACAAGCTCCTGTAGATGTGGCAGCCAAGTGTCAACAAACTTTTGGTCATAAAGCATATAAATGCTTGGTCTAATGTTTAAAATACAGTAATATCCGAACCAAACTTAAGTTGCTCAGCCTTGTATGTATAACTTTAGGGTCCCCTTTTATATTTTTACATCACATAACAATCGTATTCTGGTCTTGATGACCTACATCTTAAGCTTCATAAAAATGATTTTCATGAAACATTTTTATGGGTTCAGTACAAGTCAAGAAAGCTAAATAAAGGTAAATAGGTCCCTACCACTCACATGGTGTGATCATATCACGTAGTATGAATCTAGTCTACCAGAAACATGGTGACCCTAAAATGAAATACTGCGTTCACTCATTCCCATCCCAAATAGTTTCTGTCAGAAATACTTCATGGTGGTGCTCCACTAAAAAGGATGGAGAAGTAAAATTCTGCAAACTTTGCTGTTGAGAAACAAGAAATTTAAATTTTAAAAAAAAGTGTATAGTTCCATTTTATATATTTTTCTTAAATGTGTTGGAAAGTGATCACTAACTTCTCAGTAAAATGAGTTTCCAGCCAGGTAGATTGAGAACCTTCCACTTCATTAACTCCTATTACATTAATTACCGCCTGCCACCTCCTCAGTGTGAGGATACTCATTTTCAACCAGTATGAAACTCATCCGAAGTTGCAGCTTCAATTAATTTTCACCTTAGCCTGGAACTAATTCTAACAGAAAACAAGTTCACGACGGACCACATTAAAAGCAATCATTACCGGTTATTGTTGTATCAGGTGTCCCTTCCGAAAGGAACAATAAAGGGCAGGTTTAGTGAAAATGTATTTCTTTCCGCGAAGGGAAAAAAACGAAAACGTAGACCTGCTTTCAGCATCTAATATGGCCGTCAGGCATGTAATGTAGTGAGGAAAAGATGGCCTGTATTCTATTTGTGATATTTAAATGTGGTGTGTGCTTAATGTAGTGTTCAAAGGAATGTTTAAGCCTCTGATGTGGATGATGTTTAGTACAGTACTCAAGGAAAGGTCTACTGCCGTATTTCACCAAGATTGTTCTGTGAACAGTACAAAAGGAGAAATTGCTGTGGCGTATCTGGGGATATTCAGTGCAATGGATACTGCAATATCAACAGCGATTTATTTAGTGCAGCATTTTCTAAAACTGATAGCTCCGGAATGGGCGAGGGCGTAAAGAACCAACTTTTTCTTTCAGGCTGGAAATCATGAATAATAAAAGAAAAAGCTATTGTTTATTGAAGCATTAAATACGGAAATGTAGGCATTCAGATATATGTGCACCACGCCATTCTCATAATATGAGCTTTTTAGCTTAGAGGCAGGCATTAAAATGATTTCTCAAGGCAGACTTTCTTGATGCTTGCATGTGTTTTACATGCCCTGAGTGAGAACCTATGTGTATGGTTATGTAGACTAATGTCTTGTCTGGGTTGTGTATATACTTTGTTAGGTGCTACAAGGATTGTTGATGATAAAAAAAGTCAGACACACTAACCAACCGTACTTCATCTGTAAATTAATAAATTAAAATGAAATACTATTTGTTTGTTATGGGTCACTCTGCTTTGTATTTTACTTAACTATATTATATTAAAATAATATTTCATAATATATAAAATAATAATATAATAACGCCAACAGTATTTATAGTTTATTAGTGTTTCCTTGACTGGTAGTACTGGTAGACTGGTAGTACTAAAGAAAAATACAGATACACATATTTGCTTATTGAATGGGGTATTAAAATAATTTTGAGCTTTGCTTATGCAAACCGAAGAAACAGGTTAATTGTAATAGCTGACCTACTAGCTGCTCTTACTTATCTTCCTTTGTTCTCCATTACAGGTAGTCCCCGGGTTACATAGGAGATAGAGACTGTAGGTTTGTTCTTAAGTTGAATTTGTATGTAAGTCGGAACAGGTACATTATTTTAATAAATGCAATTAGAACAGATGTTTGTCTCAACATAATATTAGGCAGCATGGTGTCAGTTACTGTATAAAATCCTCACTGTGATTTATTCACAAAGGAAAAAAAAAAAAAAACTTTATGGAGCCTAGACATTCATTAACTTTTGGAGCAAGCTGTGCTTTGATATGCACAAACAAACAACTGCAGAGTTTGTCTTGGTCAATAAAGTGTTACATGAGATTGCTGAAGAGATCATTCTCAGCTGTGTTTAGGAGAAGATTTGTTCTGCAGGACATTCAAACCGCCCCCCCTTCGAGCCTCCATCCTGCACACAAACGAGCAGGGAAGCCCCGTTCGTATCTAGAATCCGTCCATATGTCGGATGTCCTTTACTCGGGGACTATGTTTGACCTTTGGTAGAGAATAGAAAGATCCTGTACTTCTAGGTATAAAGAATCATGAGACCAATACCCCTTCCTTACACATGATAGTCCTGTTGCATAGTCATAGATATGGGGTTTGTATTTACGCCTACTATGGTTTTGCAGTGAATCTTCCAAATTTGCAAAGTTCACAAATCAAATTATTTTTTTGTAAAAGTTTTAACTTAATAAAAGAAGAGGATACAAAATAAAGAACATTGTGATAAAAAAAACAAAAAACAATACATAAGTAAATTGAGGCTTTCGCCCATGAATGCATAAAATGTCAAAAGACTATGACTTTCGGACTATGCATTTCAAATTAAAAGTGGGTTTAGATTTTATTTTTTTAATTAATTTCAGCCATCAGTTGGAGAGGGCTTAGGAGGTGATTGTTTGCCTGGAGCTCAGCTTTATTATGACATAGACTTCTAGATTTATTCCAGTAATAGGGTAGAAAAATTTCCATACACAGTTTTCATGGATTTTTAAAGCCTAACGGAACCTTCACTTTTATTTGGCTAAATGTGCATAAAAATATTCTATGTTTTACAGTTATTTCATATCCACAACCTGAATGAAAAAAAGCTAATTCTCTGCCAAAAGCTCCGGACCTCTGCTCTCTGTGGGGAAGAAGGGTTTCTTTGCAGAGGTCCGACATGCCCCCTGCTGTTCCAGACCTATATCTCTGAAATCAGAAAAGCACATCCACCCTGCTGTTTGGAAAGCTCTAGTTCTGTCCCAGTATAAGTTACGATGACAAATGCAAAAGATTCATTGCTATGCTCACAGAGAGCAAGGTTCCCAACAGGCATCATGATGGCATGGGAAAGGTATTTCTGGTAAGGTTGTGGCTAATTTTTGAATAGAATTCACCTGTATAATGTATTTTTTTCAGTTTAACTGAAAAATAAGTTGGTCTTTACAGCTTATTCATATATAAATGTATCATGGAAGCAGAAAATAATCCAAGATCCTTTCTGAAAAAACCCTACTGTCTTAACTTTAAAGGGACACATGTTTTCTTACAAGTTCAAGGCTAGCTGAACACATTATTTTGCGCTTTATTCGGTGTAGTTGTGCCCATGGTGTACAACATGGTAGTACACATGGCTATGCCATGTGGTGTGTATCCAAAAAAGGCTCAGGTGTGTTTTCCGGTGTGCTGGGTTGCAATGGCAGAATTTAAAAATATTAACTCACCTAACAGGTTGACCTTAGTTGACCTTAGAAAAAAACTGTCATAAAAAAAAATGAAAACATAAAGGATGCATTTGGTGACCTCTTTACTTGCTGTAACTTTCATGATTTGCATATTTGTTCCAAGTAATGAAGACACAACTTCTGTATCTAGATGGAGATAAGCAATAACAGCCCAAATATTCTTCTTATATCTGGCTTACTTTACTTTTTTGTGCCTTCACCCACAAGAACTAGGTATTCCATAATTGCTTACATGACATAGAGTACATAACTTGTGAAGTGTTGTCAAGTATCCTCTATATCAGTGTTGGTTCGCCATATTATCTTATAAAACAGGATCTCAGTAAATATGCTCCTGGAAACCAGCAAGTTGCACTTCATCAGACTATCCCATCAGTATTTACAGCATTTTTAATGTCTATGGTTATATTGGTTTATTGGTACATTAGTTTTTATTTTCCTAGATATTATCATGAGGAAGTGGACATTGGTCTATGTAATGCATAGAGTAGTTTTTTTTAATCCTGCCTGCAGACATTGCCTGAGCATTCTTCCCTTAAGTTAACTAAACTATATTTCTTTGTTTTTCTTTTTTTTTTTTTGCTTTCTATTTGCTATTTTTTTACTTTTAACCCCCTTTCTTTGTTTTTTTCTATTTTGCATCTCAATAAACGTGCTTTGGTGCTATTTCCATTTGGATTTGTTTTGTCTTGTAACTCTTGTATTATTCTTTTTCATATTTACCTCTTCTTCACCCTCCCTGTTTCTTTATAAAATTCATGTATTTTATTTTTAAATAATTGATTCACACACAAAAGTTTATAGTTCACTCAATCTCAATAAGTAGATTTGAAAGTCTGTACTTTTTTTTGGTCAATTGGGACATTTTTGGAAAAAGCCAACAATGTGTAGAACTTAATTGGAATAAATATGAAAGGTAAAACGATTGTGGTTTTTAGTGGAGTTTTAACGGCTCTTAAATGTTGGGGAAGTTCTTTCCAACTAGGTCATGCAGTGCAAATCAGTGCATACTGCAAATCTGTTCATACATTTGCAGTTAGTCTTGAACCTAAAGAAGTCCCCTCTATATTAAAGCAAACCTGAGCCTCATCCCTACCTACTGTTGTTATGATATATTATGGTACCATTATGGTATAGTATCATTATAGTGGTTAGGTAATAATTATTAATAACTTTGTTCTCTTCTCTCTTTCTATGTGACATAAGTATGAACTTGCTCTTCGTAAATATGTATCACTATATAGGTATTATGCTATACTCATCTAGGAGGCTAGGACTAGGTGTCATCTAGGTGGCTAGGACTAGGCAGGTACCATCAGATGAGAGGTGAATCGGCCACAGCTTAAGGAACCCCTAGCAGCCTCTGTAGGAACCCTAGGGATCCATGGAACCCTAGTTAGGAATAGAAGACCTATATGGATCTATAAATGTGTATTTGATTTTTTTATCATGCACCTGGAAATGGCAGCACAACAAACTTAGTTGTCCACGTAATTAATGTCCCATAGTTCATTCGGTGCAAACTGGACACCATAGCATGGTAACTGCATTTCTCTTAGTCACTAGTGTAAAATTTTCAACGTGCAATGGGACATTACATATGTGTGTGATATATGTTATATATGTTATATCCATTGTGTGTACAATGTAACTCAAGGTGAAAAAATATTGTGTGTCAGATTTCTTTCATTGTTATTTAATGTATAATCATGCAAACACATTTATTAGATGACTGCTATATATTGAAATTACCCTTTAGTTTAGAATATTCTTCACTTGCTCCCTGATTCATTCACTCACTGCTCACGTAGTAAAGTAAAATGTTAACTAGTTTTGTAAATAAGGTGAAGTTGTCCTCAATAACCTAATCATGTGAAAGAAAAAAACTGTTATTCTTTTTATCCTCTATGCACGTAATTAGGTATTTAAAGTGAAAACAACTTCATGTATGATTGGTAAGTAAACATTTATTCTGCAAAGTGAACATGTTCTTATCATTAAACCAACTCAAATTTTCCTGATTGACCGTTCATTTAGAATAGTAAATGTTCATTTAGTAAATACTATGAGGTTGTGTTTGCTTTGAACACCATGTAAAAGGGAAATTGAAAATATTGCAACGTGATTGGATGATTGAAATGAATAGTTTCCCCAGTACAGAAAACTAATTTGGTAAATTGCAAAATCCCTGCTAATTTTTTTAACCAACAATGAGTATAACATGTTCTATCCGACATTTTTGTCAATTATATATCAGCTTGTTAAGATCTTGTGTCAGTAAAACTTTTCAGGATTTCCTATATACTTTGTGCCCTTATAGTAATATCTACTAATATTAGTTAGTTTGGTAGTTATTTTTGTGGTCACTAAAGGCAGTTGGATAGTTCCCATTGGAGCCCAATCTGATTTTAGCTATTTTAACTTTGGATCAGAAAACGGAATTTGGAGTAATCCAAGCTCAATTCGGATTTTGGATATCTTTGCATAGGAAAATCATTCAATGACAAGTGGCTGTATTGGCATTTATCACACCAGTCATATTGTGACTGGTAACCAAGTGAAATCACAGAAATCATTTGCAGTTATAGGCAGACATATTTTTATTACCTTCGTGTTAAAATGTGCCTGTTTTATCTGTGTTAACATGTTGACTCATAGAGATTGTTCTAGTTTAAAAATGTCATCATACAGTCAATAAGATTGGCAACAGAAGTAGGCCTCACAAGAGACCAGCCGCCAGGGTAACCTCAACTCAAACCTAATCTCTTGGGTCTGTATCCAGAATTCACCAAACTGTTGATAGCAAGTGAGAGGTCACGAGCACCACGAGTAATCACATCACCAGTAGCAGCAGACAGGTTCTCAATCACCATTTTTGTTTGGATACAGTACTTCCGAAATTCTCCCAGGAAGCACAATTGTGTATTGGTTCTCTACTGGTTGCAGAGGTGGTGGCACTGAGGGCCTAGTGGTAATCTTGGTGGCAGTAGGGGTGGTGCTCATGGAGATATTGGGGGGTGCTAGTGGCAATAGTAGTGTATTAAAAAAAAAAAAAACAGTACTTAGACCATAGACAGCTTTTGGCTCCAATTTTTGGCATACTTTATGTTAGGGTCAGACAACGATGATAATCATGTCCCAAGATAAGAGGCAAAGAAGGCAAAGTTTCTTATAAAGTTTGCAGATCTCTGTCCATTAAAGCTGCAGATACCTCTGACCCTTGCACAACCCTGAGAGCTTCAATTTGTGGGAGTTCAGTTCATCTGGTGTATCTTTCGTTGTGTGCAACATGTGTAAACACAGGGTAAGCCATTTGGCAACCAGCCACACATTATTCAACATCATCCAGCACATGAAGAAGCATCATCTGTAAATCCCGTCTTTCTCTTCCTCCATCCAATATTCATAAATGTTAAAATCCAACGTTGGTACTGCTGTTTTTCCTGATGTTGTTGCTTTGTATTTTTTAGGGAAGGAATTTTGTATCTTGCAGAGTATTCCTCCTCCTCATTCTGCTTCTCCATCTTGTTGTTACCAGTACTTCAATGAATAATGTTTGGTCAGGAAACAGGCCTACACTCCCAGCCTTCCTCTACCACAGTGGTCCCCAACCTTTTTGGATTACTAAATTTGCAGGGAGCTGTGTGTCACTCAAAGGGGAGGAAACTTCCCCCATGGTGATGCCATGATGCCAGACACAATTTGCTCACCACCCTGGTATTGCGATCCATATGGGGGACATGGCTTGTGGCTTTGGCCTGTGTGCCCCCCAAGCGGGGTCCTTCTCCTGACCCTGGTGGGGGGGGAAGGTGCACCGGCCAGAGCCACAGACCGCAAAAGTTTACTCCCCACAGGTTGGGGACCGCTGCTCTACCATACCAACTGAACAATCTCCTGTCCAAGCTACAGGTGGTGCAGGTACAGTTGTTGTGGAAGCCAGCTCCTTTATACATCTCATGCCCTGGGAGATGTCAAGCCACCACTATTCTTAAAACAAAGCTGTCCCTGCACGACATTGGTCCTGGATTGGTGACCTGTATTAAACACCTGTTCTTGATACCATGAGTAATACCAAAAACAGTATGAGAAAACAGGCAAATTTTAATGCAGCAATGGGAAAAAATATTTGTGACTGAAAAATATTTGAGTGATATGTGAAATCACAGTGCAAAAATTCATCTTTTTTCCCAGCACCAATAAAAGTGAACATACCATAAAAATTGTTTTAGACTGCCCCCGTGCTGTCCAGGATTCCTATTAACTAAGCAGATTAAAACATTTTTAAAAAAATAAAAATACAGACATCGGATTTCTCAACTGTTCTGAGCGAAAGCATACCAACTTAAAATGTTTCCATTCTGGTGGTCACTGAAGTTTAACTCACACTAGGGCTTAGGTTTTATTCTACCATCATGCTTCTCTATTCTTGAGAATGGACTACGATGTGTATGCACCAAAAGAACATCTAAAAAAATTTCTAGAAGAAAAACAATGGAGGCATTTTACTTTACTCCTGCCCCAAATCTCTAGAAACGTAGTTTTGCTAATGTCTCCAAGTTGGAACAATATTGCAAAATATTCAGACTGTGTTTCACATACCAAGTGATGGTCTTGGCATGGTCCACCTATATCAAGCAGCTGTATTTTTAGTACATAGTCACAGTATGTTTTAAATAGTCTTCAGTGTTAAATGAATCTGTCTCTCACAGTCTCTGTCAGATGTAACAAAAAATATTCTCTGCAGTAAAACTGAAATCACATTCTGTTTTCTTGCTTTCAGTATCCTGACATTGTGCCTTTTTTTCAATCTCATAGGTTTACATGAGGGAAAAAAAAACAAATCAAATGAACTGGCAAGTTTTATATAGCTGTAGGATACCTTCAATAGTGAAACCTCTAGTAAATTGGGGTTTGGAAAGGAATACAATGTTTGTATGCTTGGATAAACATTTTCGTCTTTCCCTTCAATTGTTTGTGTTTGCTGCTATTTGTGATTTTGTCATTTAACATTACAAAACTTGTAGTTGTCGCCAAATTACCAGTGTGTCGGGAGTTTTAGCACACCATCTATAAAGAATTGAGTTTATTTGGTTAAACACTTTACTTGTTCATTGTATTGCTATGTAAATTTACTACATTACACAATATTCACAAGACTTCTTATTAAAAGCCATCTCTTGGACTGTGTTCCTCGACTTATTTGATTTTTTGAAGCCCTGTGTCCTCGAACCCGAGTGAATTAATGTATATTTCCATAGCCACATTATGGGAGATGTCTTTATCCATCTTGACACAGGAAAGATTCTGCATATCATATCCTGCTGCCCCTTTTCATTAACAATAAAAAAGCCTTTTAGCGCCAAGAATCCATTTCATAAGTCAGAGCTATTCAGGCAGCCTACTTTCCGAGCCCTCACAATGCGAGGCATATTTCCTTGGTCACCTTATTATATATCATTGTGTAGAAATGGTGAATGCTGTCATAATCCCTTGATTATTACTGTTGTGCTACAATATATATGGACAGAATGTCCCCAGGCATAATAGAATTGCCATCACTTCTGTGTCAGCATTAAAATATTCGCTTATCTTGAGTATTGAAGTCAACTAAAGGCTCTGAGGTGGATTGTGCATCTCATTAGGTTAGGTCCAAATGCCATGTTAAAGCCGGTGACAAGTACTTAACCCTTGCACTTCTCAACAACTAGTTTCATGTGTTCCCATAAACCTTAGTGCAACACAAGCAGTCCTTTTTCATTCTTTTTTAGTATTAGAGACACTGGAAACTCTAGAAAATAAACAGCATTGATCCCTACAGACACAGACCAACAAATGCTCAATAGTGTATTGGAACGAGCTACGTTTTCTTTTCGGTTGGCAAGGGTTGCATCCATAGATAACTGAATGAATTCTAGCCAACTGATAAATAATTAGAGCTCTGATTGTTTCACAACTTAGCTAACTCAGAATGAAATTTACTACTTTCATATAACTCAACATTTACCAGTATGACCAGTGCTGGTGAACGTTTGTACATTCTAACCAGCAATAACAGAGCATGTAGGGAAAATAATTTTGATAATTTTTATTTCCCTAGCTCATTTAAATAGAATGTGTTTTAAATAAAGAATATAAATTACAAATAAACATTCAACGATTCATGGCTTTTTATAAGGTACCAATTTTGGGAAACAAATTGTATACATTTGTGCATAGATATCAAGGTATTTGTAATCTTACAGTATATTAAAAGCAGTGTTTCTGTATTACTATTGGGTACCTTATTTTTACCTATTTTATGTTCTCACTGAGCTTTGATTTTTTTTTTTAATCCATAATAGAAAGAAGGATATAGTAAGTACATACTTATATACTGTTCCTAAAAAAGCAAGCAATGTGTGTAGGATTATACCCAAAATCTCTATGTTTTATTTTTCTTTGTTCAAAAAATGTTGATAGATTTTTGTGTGCTTCTGCACAGATGACAAGGTCCAAGCAAATACATTTCCTTGTATAAGGCAATTATTCAAACTTGCAAAAAGTTATTTTCAAATTAGTAGCTCCTACCGCTGCAAAATGTAGACTTGGTCCTTCTAAGGAGAGCAATAAGGCAGAACAAAGAGAACAAAAGAGAGTATTTAAGGCAATATCAATTATATTAAGTAATCAATTTCAACCCAATTAACAGACAATAGTGAGTATGATTCTGCTAAATAGGTAGAAAGATTGATACAGGACCTAACGGTTTTAGTCCGATCAATTTTAAATAGTAGCAAGACTTAACATTTATCACCTACTGTACAGATATTTTGTCATCATCAGAAAAGAAATGAGGGAAATGGCTGGAACAGTCAATAGGTGCCCGCAGCTTTATTACCTGACGTGTTTCCCCTACCTTAGGCTTCTTCAGGGGTAGCTGTGCGCCTCAATATGTATAATCTAAGTACATTCATAAAATTAGAAAAGAAAGAGAGATAAAGGCAGCAACAAGAGCTGTGCAAAAAATAAATGAAACTTTATCCCATGTATAATATCCTGAGTATTATCGATGAAGATGGAAAAATTGAGAACCCCTGAAACATCTCTATGTGTGAAAGTGCTTTTGATCAGAAATGTTATTCCAAAGATAAAGCTTTTGATAATATCAACAAATATCATACTTAACATAAGAACTTGGGACAAGGTGGGAAAGTGGCAAAAGGACTTAGTTGCCCTGACTAATATAAGGATCATGCCAAAATGGAGCCCAAGTCTACTCACTATTTACTATGCACATAGCAGTGCATATACCCACAAAACATTCTTTATTTAGTATACCACAAACATCAAAATTATATCTCAGTATCATTATATATATAGTAAAAGCTACAGATTAATTAGCTAATCTCTCTGTTACCCTGTTCCCTGCTTATGCAGGACAATTGCTTGGCTCCTTGAGCATCTTCTTCTTCCTTCTTCTTAACTTATGAATAAGTGGAATGCTAAAGACAGATACCAGATCAAAATCAGGGATTTATGCTGCTTACTTTAAAAAGAGTAATGTTGTGTTAATAAATACAAAGTAGCATTTATTTGGGTCATTTAATAATATTTTTATTAAGTTTTATAATCTTAAAGAAGTACCTTAAGCCACATTTTTTTTTTACTTAGTGCTTGCTCAAAGAAAAACCTTGTTCAGAAGAAGAAGAAGAAGATTTATCTTCTGTGTTTGTTATAATAATAGGTATAACAAACAAAAAAAAATTGAAGAAAATCCAAAAGTAAAAAAAAGTTGTTAAAGTTGTCACTAGATAGGAAAAGAGAAAGCTCCCAATGGTGACATCTGTTCAGTGACAATCATGTAAGTGGGGATTTCCTTCACTTGGAAGTTATTTCCCATTCACTTTCTTGTGTCTCCAGGAGTGGAAGGGAGATGGAAACCACCATAGTGTACCCCCCCCCTTTTTTTTTTTTAAATTATATATACTTCTTTACATAATGGGCTTGATTTATTAAAGCACTCCAAGGCTGAAGAGGATTAAGCAAACCTAGAATGGATTCTTCAAAGCCATTTGCTATTTGTTAGCAAATGTTTTCCATCCTGGACCAGATCCATTCCAGGTTTGTTGGATGACCCAGGTTCACTGAAAAAAAGTGTATCATCTCCAGCCTTGAAGAGCTTTAATAAATCAGATCCAATGTGTCAATGGATAGCAAACATAAAAAAGTGCAAACCTTGCGTTGGAAGTAAAGTGGGACCTGATATATTTTATTTTGATAAATAAAAGACCTTCTTATTTATGGACAGATTCCTATTTTTTCCCCCTTTAATTGTAAATGATTTTGGGTATTTTAACATGACAGCTATGTATACAGCATGGGATGTACTTGGCAAATCAAAAAAGGTTTTTGGTATGAGGAGGTTTACTTTTTGCATTGCAGTGTCCAAACCAAAACAAAAGAAAAGCAAAAAAGAAAAACAAAATCTATTTTCCAAATGAAATGCGTGCAGCCAAACAGAGAATAGGCATCCATAAGCACGTTTCTTGCAAGTATGTCTAGAAACAAAGATTTTTTTTCTTTTACACCAGATCAATGCCTCTTTCAGTATTTTAATGCACCCATTGGTGTCCTTAAAAGATAATGATGCAGATTTGGAGATGTGGCCATTTATTACACACAGATGGGGTGATAATTATTGACAAGATTGTAACTAATAATTAAACTCATTTGTTCCTTTGAACAAGTTGGAGTGAATTATATCTTTCCAGGACTTTTAGTGGACCAATGGTCATCTTTTCAGTCTGGCTGCTGCTCACATTTTTACAGCTGTATCGTCACACATAGGACATATCAGTGTGGCTATAAAACTAGAATGAGCAGTGACTGATATTCACTGTCCTCGTCAGCATAAGACCTTTTAAAACAGCACAGAATCCTCCTTTTATTATAATTATGAACAGTTCCTATGATGATAGATGTAAAATCTGAATTTTGGCAAAGCATGAACATAAAATAACAATTCAATTTATTAACTTATTTTTTTTGTTTGTTATTTAGGTTACTGTATACAAAGGGTGACACAATAACAATATCTTAGGGATTTTACTTTGCACATAAATCAGTGCAATAAGTTATCTATCTATCTATCTATCTACTGTAAATCCATGAATCTGTTTGATCTGTTGATTGCATTTTTCAATACCAACACCAATGTCACCTACCTAAAGCACACATGTTAACAGAAAGTTTATCACGAAAATGCCGTAGAATTTTTTCACCCTTAACCATACCAAACGTTAAACAAAGCACTATAAAGTTAATTTTTGGTATAAGAATCGGTTCTTAGTTCCTTTTGTTTGAGTTAATTTCTAATGAAACATTTTTCTTGATGCTAACAACTTGTACAGCACTTCACATCGTACATAGTCATGTCATTCTTAGTTGTCTCCCAAAGGAGCTCAGGATCTAATATTCCTACAATAGCAATATAATGTTGCTAAGGTCAGATTTTTTGGGTAAAGCCAATTAAGCCTCCAAAATGTTTTGATATTTGGGAGGAAACCGACACAAACACCGGGAAAACATAGAAACCAATAACGCTCTGGTCAAGGGTCAAACCTGGGATCCCAGCACTGTATTTTTGTTGCACCCCAAAAGTGTGCAGAAAATATTATTATCAAATGGGCAAATCAGAATATTTCAATCTTTTTAATGTATACTATTATTTTATAGGTATATCTTCTTTTAAAGCTACCTTATAATAATATTGATATCTGATAAGAAAGTAATTGTAGTTCACAGTTGGGACCACACACACATCACAGTGTACAGTAGCTTTTGTGATAGCTACACCTGCTGCTGAGAAATACAATAGACAATCCTTTAGCTCCCCACTAAGTGGAACATTAGCAGTAATAAAAACCTATATGTCTGTAATCAATTTCCATTCTTTCTTTGTTCCTCTTAATTCTCCTTGAGTTGATTACAATAACACACCTATTCAGCAAACTGGCAGATTTACAACATGGATGATTTATTGTTATGAACTCCCAGCAAAAGGAATAGCTATCAGGCACACTTCATAGAGAAGATGAGAACAATATAAGGAAGCAAATAGAAAACCAGAATAGAAATAGGTGGTTATTGACATGCAGACTAACATTGTTTTGGTCCAGATTTCATCATAAACATAATGGCTCGGGTCACACAAGTGTTCCTTTAGCCTATGAAAGAAAGAATTCACATTCTGCAGACAGTCTCTGATATTTGTAAAAACCAGTTGAACAGATTCTTTGTTTTCTAATTAATTTCTTCTCCAAAATCTTTTTGCTAGGATCATCATAGCCTGCCCATAAAAATGGACGAGAAAGACAACCATCATCTCAAGTCCAAGGCCCAGACAGTGTTACCCTTGCAGGTGATGTATTCTTTTTGGAGTAAGTAGGGATTAGCCCAAGTGACCTCCCTACTAGCTTGTTGACAATTCTCTGCATACATGAACACCAATAATTCCTCTTCTATGGATAACAGTGAGCGAGTATTCACCTCGTGTGTGCACAATGTGTGGCAGTGCCTTTAAAGACAGGCAGATGTTTCTCCACTTGGTAAGATATCCGCCTGTCCACAGCCAAGTCAAAGTGGGAAATAATAAATAATATCCAAATTTCAATTCAAAGGAGCGAACAGATTACAAATTCATCCAAGACATGTCTTCTTCGGACAATGATAAACTAAAATTACCATGAAAAGTCTATCTATTAGTCAAATGGTGAAAGGTTATCGTTCCCACCCTTGGGAAGTGTCACAAGAGCAACATATTTCGGAACTGCATGTCATTTTGATAGCTAAGCACAAACTACAATAGACTAATTCCCCAAAGGGATTTTTTTTTTATTTTATTGGTCTTTACAGAAGAGACCCAGGGGCAGGCTTTTCAGATTGAAATGGCATCGGGACAAAAGCTCCGCTGGGTAAGTTATTAGTCAGGAGAGCTGGGTATGTTGCATCCAGAGAGCTTATTTGACTCTGTTCAGTATCTGGGAGATGCTACAGATGATTCACGGAATCTGGGTTTGTAATGAGAACAAGGCCCCCCTCCTTCAACCCTGTTTTGCTCAGTTGTTATGTTAAAAGAGCCTTTGCCCCGAAGCGTTGACTGTACTGCTCATTCAGAACAGAGGGGCCTGGCTTACATGGAATTCAGCCTTCCTTCTGTTCTCCATATGGATACATTGTCTCATCATTGCCTGACAAAAGCCCCCCTCTAAGCTGCTTTTTCACCCTGCTGTGCTCAGATAAACTGTTGGTTTCACTTTTTATTAAACCCTCAGCAGTGGCCAGCGGGACTGCAGGCATTGGAAATTGTGAAGGACGGGAGAGGGTAAATAAGTTTGTTTGGAGCCTGTGTACAAATCTTACAAATTTAAACACTTGTCACCCTGCGACTGTCACCTCATTAGGTATCATTGGAAATCAAGTGCATAGCTATATTATATACAATCATGTCAAATACTAGCAGAGAAAATGATTAGAACTAAGAAAAAAAGGAAGGAAGAAAGAAAGAAAGAAAGAAAGAAAGAAAGAAAGAAAGAAAGAAAGAAAGAAAGAAAAGATCAACATTAACATTTGTTTGAGTATCGAAATATATTTCTGTTTGTAGATCTTCACTGGTTTCTTAGTCTTTTGGGCGTTTAAGTTATTTATATCTGATATAGTACATAGAGAGCGCTATCAAAATAATATTGGCAACAAAAGAATAACTTTTAAATCATCAATCTCCCAATTCTTTATATAATATGCACAATATTATGGTATAGATGACAAATGAAGGATAAAATACTTAACACTAATATCATAAATCTGAAATCTGTAGAAATAGAGGCTGATTTACTAAAGGAGTTGAGAAACCTCACTCAATAATCAATTTATTCATTTCAATGATCTAATTATAGGAAAAGCAAATTCCTATTAGTTATATGTATTTACTTAAATATTCAAAGTGAGAAAGAATTTGTGTTACATGACTGAAATATAAAAGTAAATATTCACACATATTCTTTATTGTAATCTATTTCTTTGGTAATTTGGGTCAGATGAGTATAGATTTCCTTAGTAAATAAGACCAATAGTGTTACTTTATGGTCAACATTTTTATCCCAACATCTCAATATTCCCATCATTGTGACCTTGGCTAAATACAGGTAGATTAAAGGCAGTTTAGGTCCTAACTCACCTAACAAACTTCAACAATTGACTTTTGAAGGGCACATTATATATAATATACCCTGGAAGTGACTTACTTATATTAGAACAGCCGAGTATGGAAATGTTTTAGCAATCTAGGTATTTAAAGCACAGGGCCACAAAAAACTGCAGGATGCCATCTAGTAAAATGAACATCAAATATTTTTCTTGAAGTACACATTGGCAATCATTTGCACATTGGTTGATCCGTCAAAAGCTTTCATTTGCAACCCCTATTTAATGTACAGTGATCCATAATGTTAGTGCTATATAAATACAGTTAATTAATATTAATCTATAGAATTACAAAACATAAATAGCTGTGTGCTCTAAAACATCACTTCCTACCATACCATCCTAAATAGGAATATGGTAATGACCCAGTTTTATAAACTAACGTAAAAATATATATAATTTTTTTAAGTTTCCAACTGACATCTTTAAATTTTAAGTTTCTACTAATAAATGAATTATTAACAGTAACAAAAACCTTTAGCTGTTTTATTACAGTAAATATAATATTAAAAATTAACAAAAAGTTCAGTAGAAATGTCTGAATAATTAATGATCAAACTTTGCTGTCAACTGCAAAGGGAATAAAAAAAACTGCTTGCTCCAATCAGAAAGATAGTTGAGCACAGTTCCACCAAGTTCTACTCTTGTAACTTAATGCCTTGTGGACATTTTCAGACTTAAAAATGAAACATGAAAATAAAAAGTCAGAGCCAGATGATTTTATTATACACAGGGAACATTTGTCTCATGTCAAAAGTAAAATGAGAGATTTCAAAAAGAAAGATGGAATAGCTTGTGTAGTTTGAAAACTGTCCCATCTCTCGCATGCAAAGTGTCAGCTCTGTAAGGATAATTAATGTCCCAATTAGGCAGGTTGGGGTTCTTTTGTTATTTATTGGATGAAATTGATTCCCTGTGAAGCAACCCCATTATGAAGTCGTCCTGAAATATGCGCAACAGCTTTAAATTGGGTAGTCTGTTTCCTAATTTTCTCCAACAGATTTCACCACTGGCGGAGCCATTGTGGGTTAAATTGTGTTTATCTAAAGTCATTTCAATGACATTAAACTTCTTGCCAAGCAGATAAGAGGATTTCTACCAGAGGGCAAAAGTTGTTTAGTGGGTTTTCTTATTGGATTATTGATTTTATTTAGAGGAAAAGAGAGCTACTTGAACTACTAAGTACTCAGTGCAAAATACATATTCATTTGGATATTACATAGAGCTTACAATCCTTTTTTTTTTATATTCAGAGCTTTAGAAACAAATCAACACAGGCATGTTTTCTTTTTTATTTTAGTGTAAGTACATTTCCGAGAATGACCTACTTTAAATGTGTGAAATTTGTAACACTTTTTATACATATATACACAAAATCAAAGGGACTTTGAATAGAATAAGACCAACCATATTTATTTAAAAAAAAACATTAAAAGATATGCACAAAAACAGTTGTAACCATCATAAAAATGTGTATATATACATACAATAGGTGAATGGTTTTTAAAGCCGAAAGCACAATATGTTGGTAATCCACAAAGGGCTCCGTTCGAAGTTTTTATTCTTTACATATCACGATTTCATTGTGTAATAGTGTAATATTTTGTCTCTACTCAACGCGTTTCATTTTCTTTAGAAAACTTCTTCAGGACTTTATTGAAGCAGCTTAAGGCAAAAAGCATCTAATACACCAAGGAGAAGAAAGAAGGTGTATTGAGATAAGTCTGGATCAATTGATTGATGGGCTCAATAATTTAGCTCCAATCAGTTTAAATATCTTCATAATAACGTAATGAATTGAATTATTAGTTAATAGGAATAAATTTGTTGCATTGCAAACAGGAAGGTAGCACATAATTATTGTATTATACACTTTCCCATTATAATACAAAAGTAAATGAAACAAATCAAAAAAGTTTCCTTACGTGATGAAATTTGCAGAGATTACACAAGTTGCAGGTTAGAAGTTCTTTGAAAAAAAGTCATAAGACTTAAGCATTATTATTGATTCCAGCAAATGACCAAAAATGTTAACCAAAGAACACAATGTATAAAGTATGAAAAGTAAAGGTATAAGAACTTATCATAATACACCTTCGTTCTTCTTGTTATATTGGGTACTTTTTGCTAAAGGCTGCTTCTATAAACTCCTGAAGAAGTTTTATAATGAAAACAAAACGTGTGTAGAAGCAAAATATTACACTGTTAAATCCTGATATGGCAAGAATAGAAACTCCTCACATTGAATGGAGACCTCATTGATTAGTTTGTGGATCACCAATATCTTGTGCCTAAGGCTTTAAATTGCATTCACTTATGATACGTGTATATGCATATGATACGTGTATATGCACATTATCTGCAGCCATTGGGCAGCCAATACTAATTTAACATAAACACACTCATTCAACTCTATGCATTTTACAGGTTAATTCATCACATTTTTGAATATACTGGCAGAGAGACTCAGTAGAGACAACCCATGACAGGTGATCAATTTTTAAATCTTGGTTTGGTTATCTAAAAAGGCTTTAATACCAACAGCATCAATCTAACACATTTTTCATAAGTCATTTTATCAGATCTCTACATGTGATCATTACTTCTTCCAAGGTGACCCAGTTCAAAATATTTTCTAAATATTATGTTATGTGTCTATAGATCCGAGAATTTTTTTTTTCATTAGTAGACATGCTGATTTAGCATTTTATTTAATTTGGATCTAGATACTGGCAAACGCACAAACTGCCCAATGAACACTATGGCATCATTTTTAGGTAATCTGGATCTAAAAACGAAAAAATCACCTCTTTTAGTCAATTTGTCATTATGATGGTCAAAAACTTTTTGCCTAAATTTTGTTTCATTCCCAAAGTGAGTACAGTGCCACCTACTGGCTGCAGTGGCCTTTCTGATCAAATAAAACAGCTACAGTAATAAAAAGCTTTATGATAGAAAAGATTATTATCAGGGTCACAAATGCCTAATTTTATTTTTCTTTGTTTTGAAAATAACCAGATCCATTTTTAAAGTTTTTTACTTTTTACAACTTTACCATTCTCAGTTTGAAGTCCATTTTCCTATCGGCTGATGAAAAAAGCTTTTTGCCTTCTGAAACTAGAGTAGTTTTCAGTTCATGTACAGTAGGTTAATTATTGCTTTAAATTTAGTAAAGTTTACCCATTTTTTTCTATTTGCTTTTTTTTTTACAAGATTTAAAAAAAAAAATATTATGCCCTTGATTCTTAAAGATTCTAACCTAGTGCATGTGGGACCTGGGATCCCTACAATACATATATCTTCAGAACTGAGTAGGTGCTTCCAGATAGCTGCCCCCTGTACCACTACCTGAAGATGATGAGCATTGGGCACTTCTATACTCTTGGAGCTCCAGAAAGAACTGTGTAAAATGTAAAGGGCAGTAGAGCTGCTAAACTCTATCATCTAGTGGTCATTTTGACTTCCTAGAAAAGTCCATCAAAGCACAAAATAATAAAAAAAAGAAAAAACACAAAAACCATTTTTTTAAACTATGTTCATTGAAATATTTTAATTACCCCTGTACAATTTCCTAGTTCAATGCAAGGGGTAAAAGTTTATTCTACAAAATTTCCAGTCTTTTTCTGAGTTTCTTTTCTTCATTAAATGACCCTATTTATAATTAGTTACAACTTCTTTGTATTAACAATCCAATAGGATTCTAGTAAGTTCAACAGTTCCGATATGTGATCCAAATGTGATTTTTCTATTAGGTTTGTACAGTTTGCTTCAATTTCTCTGTTTGTAGACCTTAATGATTGGGTAGAGAATTATGTTATGTTGGGTATGGATTATGTTAGCACACATTTGGATTTATTTGGATTGGATCTTTATAAATAGCCAACCTAGAAAACAAACGTTGTTTTCATCTTCTTATTGAAACAAATGTTCCTTGAATATATTCAGGGCCGCCTAAGATACAATAAATACACAGCAGAGAGATTTTGTTAGAAAAGAATCGCATCCTAAAACAACCTGGACTCTCGTTAGGTCTAAGTGACCTAATTAAAAATAATCCGAGCCATTATAGGACCCTGCATATGGGCAGTGTATTGCAAATATATTCCTGCAAATCATGACTGATCTGTGTTGGAAGGGGTTTATGGGATTCTACTTCACAACAACTGCCAGCTCTCTATCTGGCTCCTTCCCATGCAATGTCACTCACATTTAATCTTAATAAAAAGTTAATTCTGTTTCAATAAAATCAAACGCGATAAAGACTCCTAAATAGGGTCATTTTAGTCAGTCCTTGAAATCTTGGCTCTTACAAGCCCATACAGTGGAAACCGTTTTAGACTTGCTGAGCACATGGAAATTTTTATTATTATGATTATGATTACTATTATTATTATTCGTTTCTGAATCAGAAGAACATGCAGTGTGCCAGGAATCTGCTGCTTTTCTAGAATGTGTTAGTATCTGCTAGGTCTTAGTACAGGTGTGATATCGCAAACCCTCACCTGTTTAAAGTGTAGCTGTAATATTCTGAAAATGTTCTATATTACTTTATACATTTACTACAACATTTTCCAAAAAAGTATGATTGCTGCATACACAAACATAGTAAAAAAAGCAAAATGCTGTTATCAATATGCAAACATTTTGCAAATATACAACACCTTAGTTACATTTGTCAGAACAGAAAAGCTTTTTTTTAAAGAGTTGCTGGCATCTATTTTGGGGGGAAACGGGGTACTGCTATCCACTGGATTGCATCACATTTATAAAGTGAAGGGTGTAAGTATTGACTATTTAGCACTCTTTGTTTTTATAATCTAAGTCAGTGTTATTCAACCAGGGTTCCTCTAGGTAACATGATTAGGATCTCTGACTTTTTTTCCAGTTTATGTATACAGCACTCATTTTGCTTCCTCTAATGTCCCAAAAAGTTCTTTTAAAGTAGTGGTAGGGTCAGGTCAGCCATCCCATTTTTTTAAAAAATGGATCCCTAAGGGGTGCTTTGGGCTACAGACACATGTCAAATGGTTCACATCCGATAGTTGTCTCAGAGCCCATCGGATGAAAATCTGGTCTGTGTACAGTGCTCCATCGTCCAAACGACCGTCCTAGCGGTTCCATGGATGAGGAACGATAGTAATGAAAGTGAAGGGGAGAGAGCACAGCGGGGTGCTTCTCCGTTGTTCTCCCTCTACCCTCTCGATTGGATAGGATGATGCTGTATGTAGAGTACTCATTCATGCATCGTGCAGTGGTTTGTCATTGGATCGTGAAAGATCTTTTCCAATGACGATAGTTGCTCATGTGTACTAAGCCTAAGACCATACTTGTCCCTATACAAATGCTTACAGAATCCTAGATAAGTGCTTATGGTAAGGAGACCTCAGAGATTGCAGATACGCATTGTCATGTGCTTAAAAAGGAAAGTGACAAGACGCCAAGGGCCTTATTTATTAAAGCTCTCCAAGACTTGAGAAGATAGACTATCATTAGAGAACCTGAGTGATCCAGCAAAGCTGAAATTAATTTCTTAAAAGTCAATTGCTAATATTTGGCAAATTTTTTCAGTTCTGGACCAGATCCATGGAACTTCCATTTGACTTATTCCGCCTTTTCTTTCTCCCCAGTTCTAAGCTCCACTATACATAGTAAATGTAAAAGGTTAAATTTAAAAAAATACATTTAATTTAATGAAGGTGCTTTGCTTGCTTTTAAAAAATACATTTAATGATGTTTTAATAAACAGAAAGCTGCAATCATTTGTGTCTTTAGATCTGCCTAGAGTTCAGCTACATGTGTTACTCTTTTTTATATAGTGACTTGATTTACTATGGCTGATCATTAGTTTCACATTTGTCCACACGTTTAGTCTTTGTTATAGATAAGTAGATTGATTTCAGTCTCAACCTGTCTATCATCCTCTTGTGTGTGGGGGAAATCACTACTTCTATGGTAAGCCAACATGTGCTCAGGCATTGAATAGCTGTGGTAGTAAATTAGGTCATATAGTGACATCTGCCAGGACATGCTGTTATCTTCTCACCAATTCTGTTGGTAGTCAATCACATTAATGTCTTCAAGATTTCACAATATGTGTGTATAGCCAGATATAATAAAGTACCAGCTGCCTGGCACGCAAATCATACAGCAACATCCCATCATATGTACACACAAAGGATAACCTTTTACTTCTAATATACATGTGCACGCCATTCTAATACGCTTCTCAGCATGTACTAATGATTTCAAAATTGTGTTTGTATGTGAAGGTAATAAAATGCCTACAAGTCTGGATATGCAATGCAGTAATTGAACTGTGGGATGGCAAATATGTACAAAATATATAACAAAAAAAACTACCATGACTTTGATAATATTTGAAAATGTGTCTGTGTTTAAAATAAGTTCCAGTTTTCCTTTAAGACCATCACAGATAAATCTATTGGGTCTATTGAGTAATATAGTTATTAGTATAGCTAATAGCAATACACAATGTTACAATATGACACTAATATATAATAATATAATATCCAAAAAAGCTGATTTTGGGAAAAAAATATAATTTATAATATATATATATATATATATATATATATATATATTATAACTTTTCAAAATTGAGGGTGTTTACATTATTGGATAAAGACTCGATATTTACAAACCTAGATTTTTATTCAAAGTCATACATGACATCATTTACTGGATCAGGAATTAAAACAATATATTTCTACAATATGATAAAGACAAGAATATCTGACACAAGCTCATCTCCTGTTTAACCCCCTGAAATACTATAATACTGAAAAAACATACAAAAACATAGTTGTCAAGAGCAAAGTGTACCCCTTTACATTGGTGGTAATTGGATACATGACCTATTTCATTGGTGGTCAATGGAAAGTGTACCTCCTTACATTGGGGGGGGGGGGGGGGTCAGTGGAAAAATTACCTCTTACATTGGTGGCCAGTGAAAAAATGCTTCTTTGCATTGGTGTCATTGGAGAAATACTTTTTTACATTGGTGGTCTTTGGAGAAATGATTCTTTACATTGATGGTCAGTGGTAAAATGTACCTTTACATTGGTGGTCAGTGGAGCCATGTCCCATTACATTGGCAGTCAGTGAAGTAATATTTCCTTACATTAGTGTTCAGTGGAAAAATATTCCTTCACATTGGTGGTCATTTGAGAAATATTCACCTAGTTTGCTAGTAATTTGAGAAATTACCTGCATTATTGGTCATTGGAGAATTATTCTTCTACATTAGAGGTCATTGGAGAAATTTTCTTCTAACTTGGCGGTCGTTCGAGAAATATTCTCATACACTGGTGGTCATTGGAGAAATCATCACCTACATTGGTAGTAATTTTAGAAGTACCTCTTGCATTATAGGTCATTGGAGAATTATTCTTCTAAATTGGTGGTTATTGGAAAAATATTCTCCTACATTAGTGGTCAGTTGAGAAACACTTCCTTATTTTGGTGGTTGTTTAAGAAATTAAATCTTACATCAGTGGTCAGAAGAGAAATGCCCTGGTCAGTTAAAAAGCCCTCTTGTACTGGTGATCAGTTTAAAGTACTTGTCATAGGAAATTGCCCATTGAAAGTTATTTTAGGAGGGGAAACAATCCATCATTGCTCAATGTTAAAGAACCCCTAGAAACCCCTGGAGGAATTCTAAGGGTCAACACAACCATGGTTAGGAGAGTCCACCGTGAATGATAGTAAATCCTCTTTTCAAGGAATCATTAAGGATAGTTTTTTGGTGCAAACAGACAATCCACCCACATATTTTAGGTGCACGGGTTACCCCTTTAGTGGTGTTGGTCCAGCCAGGCTAGAAACGAATGTCCAATTGTTAAATGTTACAAAAAACTATTTGAACTAAGCCTAAGAGTTTAGTTTTATGACTAGAAGTACAGCAATTTGTGGCTTCATATATCTCTGGCCATTTAACTGGCTTTCCAGCAGAACAGAGAACTATGAATTGACATGACATTTTACCCTTTTCTTCGAAGATCTTGAAAAGCAATGTTTTTTCTTTTCTTCTTGAAACTGGCACAGAAGACGTTAAAATAGGGAAAGACAACAAGCTTGACTGCCACTGGTCACCCTGCCATACATTCCCTTATATCTTTATTTATTTATTTTTAATGTGTTCAAATGGAGGTTGAAATTAGCTTTTCAATGTATCGTATGGATATGGGGGGAAGGGGGGAGGAGGGATGAGGGGGAAAAAAAGTGCAGACTTTTACAGATACAGCAGTGCTTGGCAGTGATTTATAAGCTGGGTCAGACACAAATTGACTCGTATGCAAGAAATGTAAATGGAATTGAGACTTTTGATGGAGAAGCTCATTTTGTGACTTAAACGTTCTAGATTAAACACACTCACACACAAATGCTGAATGGGAGGGGTGCTCTATGTAATTTACATTACAAATCAATTCATTATCCACACAGGCAGGTTGCAAAGATTTTCAAGGATCGCAGGTTTGATGAAGAGGATTCATTTCAAGAAATAAACCTTTTAAATTAAGCAGAGGATGAGGAGGACTAGTGGTAGAAATGTTTTTTTTCTTTCCAGCGTTACCATATAACACTGGCGTTATGGCACGTCGTTTCTGTGTAGGTTGTTCGGGTGAATGATTTGAGCTGATCTCTTTCTACGTCATCAAGGTCACAGTTATGTTTCTGTTGTAAGAGGGGAACAGAAGTTAAGCTTTAGTATTTTAAAATTATTTTTTTTTTATTTATTTAGACATTTAATCAGTTATTAAAAAAAAAAAAAAAAACATTTTATGGCACTTTAAAAAAATACATGCAGACATTTACATGTCCTTGCTCTTGGTATAAAGTTTAAATTTCAGATGACCAACATAATACACAGTTGTGTTACCTGAGTATGTATAATCAAGTGCAATTAGTTCACTCCTGCCACACACCATTGCCAGGTCCTTATATTCCAGCAACACATTTTCCTCCCGGCCTGTTAATTGCAAAGTAAATGAACAGCACACTGTGCTTTGTACTTCTGCTACCAGCAGCACTTTTCCTGTAAACACATGAAGACACAAACAAAGCCTAAATGGCCGCTAGTGTTGGCCCTCCTAGTGATGTTATCTTTGGTTTAACTCTAGTTTCCAAGATGATAGAAGATTTCTCTAGAATGCAGAAGCAGCCAGGGTAATTAGGAAAAACACCTAAATACAAATAACAAAAAACAAAATATATTATAAACTTTGTGCAGACACTAAACTTGACGGACAAGATATCCAATCTTCCTGGCAAAGTTTCTTTCTTAAATTATTTGCAGGTTGTGATTTTGTTTTTTAATTAAATTCTGATCTTTTGGCTATGTTCAATAGAGAGGGTTTTACCAGTCGTACCACTGCAGTTCTCTCCTGTCAACCCCCTTGTTTATCAATGAAACAAACAGGAGCAGTTGCAATCACATGTTTGTGTTTGAAGGCAGTGTGGTTGGGCATTTATGCATTGTCTCAGGACTGTCTGCTGGTAAATAATTATCATAATTATTATAAATATTATATATATCATAAATATTATAATGAATAATTATTAATAAGTATAGCATGTCTGTATGTTTGTGTTATAGTGCAGATTTTGTGTATGCTCATGATTATAAAGAATGTGTATATATTTGTGTTTGTGTACATAGTGCAGAATATATGTATGCCTATATAAGGTCAGGCTATATGTATGTTTGTGTGCAATATGCAGATTGTATGTATGCTTGGGTGGTAGCCTATATGTTTATACTCTTGGGCTGTATGTATGATGGTATTCAAAGTCTAGGGTTGTGTGGGGTACTGGATTGTATAATTTAGGATTCTGTGTGTTTCAATAGTACAAGGTTTGTGAGTGTGGTGAACAGGACAATGAGTTCATTACTTAAAATTTAGCAATTTTTTTAGCTCGCTAGAGTTCACTTTTAGAGAATAAATACAGTTTACATCTGTGTGACTCGAATGTCATATATTGTGCCCTGCAACACTGTACGCCTATTTTTACCTGCCTTCCTACTGCACAGCAACACATGAGAAAAATATGCATTTACTTTTGTATAACAATGCAGTGCCCTTGGCAAGGTGAATCAGGAAGCCTTTCTGAATGGCACTTCAATAATACAATATTTGTTACTTGCAATATCATACAGTTTAATTTTGCCCAGGGCTTAAACTAATATAAAATTATCTCTTCCGTACTCAGTATTTAGGACAATGTAGCCATACTCTTGCCGTGACTCTATCACAAGTTCCAGGTGTAAACACTTTGTGACTAATGATCATTTTTGGTTTCTTCGGGTCCTGTAGTGCTAGGTAGACACTGTTGAGATCTACCCAAGGGTGGCTTTCTGCCATTACAAATTTAAGGACTATTGTATATTTGTTGCAGTTTAACGCAGCACAGAAGCTTACATCTCCTCCACTGCTATCAGAATATATTTATGTAATAAATATATTTCTGATCCTCCATCCCAATGTAACAAAACTGTTTACAACACAATCCCTTCAGCCAGCAGTCAAGGGGAAGAACATTTGTTCCACTTTTTGGCTGTTGTCCTTCCCAACAGATTCTGCGTAGTCCCAGAGAGAAGGAGATGGAAGGAAACTGCAGTTTTGGACAAAGTCTTTGATGCCATTGACCACCAATGTTATTTTTCTCTCCTATCCCCAAATGTTCTCCCACACTCCAAGCTAGACACTATTGTTACCCCCATGCCCTACTGAGTATTAGCAAGCTTTCCCATAGCTGGGAACTATTATCCCCTTCATCCATCATGTTCTATTGTGTTCTCCTACCTCTTGCTATTTCAGTCCCTTCACAACCCCACTGAGAACTATGGTTCCCTCCAATGGACACTTTTTTTTTACCCCACCCCTCCCCTCATGGGCAATTAGCTTACTCCTCGGCCTCCTCTAAGTACCATCTAAAAACTATACTTTTTAAAGAAAAACAAGCATTATTTTTAGGTAAACAAGTTTCACCCAAAATAGCTATATTGTCAATAATAAGAATTTTAGTTTTAGCAAAATTCTACCAACAGCAAACGCAGTTTTGCCAAAAACACTCTGCTCTCTCCCAATGTCCTCTCATCAGGTCATGTTGCTAGTTACACTGGTCAGTTTAATGCTGCCAGTTCTGATCTGAGGTTTGGTTTCATAGTAGATATATCTTAGCCAAAACTAAAATAAATTCCTATATAAAACATATTATTGACTATTCTGCAAAGACTCAACTTATCATTTTCTTTATTTTAAACCAGAAACTTGTTTGGATCAACCAAGTCTAGCGAGAAGCAAACGGTATACAATATCTGGTTTGTATGCAAGTCATCCCGAGGTTGCCCTGGGAAGGGTTTCATCAACTAACCAGGTGTGAGAAGCTGAAATGAAATACATATCATTAATAGGAAATTGTTTTTACACTAATAATCCTCCATTAATTCTCCTTTAAAATATTGTCTTTGACCGTTAAATGCACACACCGTTATAAAAAGAAAGACAATAAATGATCTTGAAGCAAATTCTCCTGCCAAATGTCATAATTTATTTGCATAATTACCTCTTAATTTTAATTCAATATGCAAATCAACACTACTTTAAATTGCAGCAGGCTGTGTGGATTCCCTGGCTTCCTGAATTTATTGTGATGGTGGCATTGCTGTTTCCTGGATGTATGTATATACATGGATGATTGTATATGTTGGTGAAAGGGGTCCTGGCAAAACCTTTATACATTTTAAGGAAAAATAAAATACAAACATCCTTGATGTGAACCTATGCGAACATCATTTTGAAATCTTGTAAGAACAAAACCAAGGTTTTTCATTTTACAATAGGAGACAATTTGTTTCTATTACCATGACAGCCCAATCAAAACTAAAGCCTTGAACTGTATCCTGGGAACTCATCCTATCTACTCTGCATTTCAAATATATTTCTGGTACTTGATTCCCGTTTGTTGATGATCTTGTGATCTGGGAACCTCTTTGATATCCTGTTTGAAACGCAGAAGATGTATCTCAAATACATCTAAGGTAGGTTTCTTGCTGTTGATAACAAAATAACCTGATGTATACTTCATAACTCCAGTGAAACAGCCTAATAAAGCCAAGTTTGTCTTGAAAGGGTAAATTTGACCTGAAGATAAATCGGGCAGTTACAAACACAGCATGTGAAGACACAATCAAACCTAGCATTCATTTCAGAAACCAAGTTTCTGTGAATGTAATGACGAGGTTCCAGCAGTGCACATACCAACCATAACCAACCAAAGTAAAAGTTATCAGTGTCCCCTATGCAAAGAAATTGCTTACAGACAACAGTTTTGACAGCTTGAACCCTTACTGCATTGATGAATTACAAGAATGACTGTATAATGTACTAAAAAAGATAGTAATGGTTAGCAAACAAAGAATAGGTCTTTATGCCAAAAAATATAAAAAAAAGTTTATTAACCTGGTTGCAAAAAAAAAAACGTTAACAGAGATCAAATATATATGTATTATAGAACAGTCCTCAAAAAAACAGAATAGAATAAAATAAAAGGGTTTAAAAAATAAATGGAACTTATTGACTTACTGTTCAGAAGTCTGATGCATTTCGCAAAAAGGGGTATCTTTAGGGGAGACAGGAACACCAGTTTTAGTGGCTTGGAGAGTAATTCTATTCTAACGAATGCATTCCATTCAAAATTTTTGGAGTAGTGAGACTGTTCCAAGTTTGTTTGAAGTGGATTTGTTCCTGGACTTTTCTTCCCAGAAGAAATTACTCATACCATACTGAGAATAGATCACAGTACCTTCCTCCTGTGGTTGTTTAATCATTATCATCACGAATAGATCCACTTCCTACAAACTTAGAACTGTCCCACACCCCCAACACTTTTTTTTTGGTCTCCGTGTTTCATCAGTAATTGATTGAACAAAAAACTTCTGCAAAGTGCCCACTTAATATTATTTTTTGTAGGCTGTCACACACACTCTTGGCTGACAGTTTCTGTATACTCAAATAATTATGAACTAATATTGAATTATAAACTCATTGTTTCACTTACATTCTACACGCATGGATTTTCTTTGAAGTTCTTCTTCTACAGAAAAACTTAATGGTACAAAGTTTATCACCTAAATTCCCCACTTTTTGTTGACAGTTTTGTCAATTATCTGAATGAAATGCAAAACATTGTTTTTTAGCACCATTTTACTTGAAGTTGCTTCTTCAAATACTGTCTCTAGTAGCATACATCACAAGAATGGGAACATTCAACCAAATAATTTCTTACAGTAGGAAGAGGGAACTCCTTTGGGAATTCCATTATACATCGTTTGGTGGACTGATCTTCTGTGTATGACTGCGGCTTGTTTTCTGAATTTTCTGGTGAATTCTGTACTGTTTATCTGGGAGTCGCAACCAGTCTCCAGAGGCTGAGCGGGGGCTTGCTATAGGTGAAGATTGCGGCGTTAGATTGGGGGACTGGTGTCTGGTGAGTACTAGTGCTGACCAGGGCCTTTCATTATACCAGGCCCCCGCTCAGCCTTAGGAGACTGGTTGCGTCTCCCAGTACTCGGTTGCCCACAGTACTTAGTGCACAAGAGATGGTGTCTGGGGATAGGCCAGCAGCTGACCAAGAGCCGATAAACAGTAAAGAATTCACCAGAAAATCCAGAAAACAAGCCAAAGTCATTCACAGAAGATCAGTCCACCAAATGAGGTTCAAAGAAATAGGCACAAGCAGAGTCGAGGTCACTGGCAGAGGTCGGTCCAGGCTGAGTACAAGCGGGATGTCAGGAACAGGCAAAGATCAGCAACAGAAAAAAAGCTAAGACACTCTCCAGCACAAATAAGCCTAGCTAATGCAATATCAGGCACAGAAGACTGGAAGAGGAGAGGAAAAACACGAGCTGCGAGTGCAGCCGCCAGAGGGTATAGTCCAAGGGCGCCCTCCTGAAGTAGGGCACTGCCCGGGATTGTAGGCCCAAGGAGCGCCTCTTAACAGATACATGAATGAATCACACTTGTAATTATCACTCAAATTATTATTATACCCTCTTGAATACTCTGCACTGATATACACCTTCAAAAGGCTAATTGTGTACTATTTTCTATGAAATCTGTGATGCCAAAGAAAATAATACCTACCTTGCACTGACAAGAATACTTACCTTGCACAATATAACCCCCTTCTTTCCTTTCTAACCCGCCATATATCAGTCACAACTACTTCTCCAATTTTCAGGCTGAATGCGGACTTCATTTACTTCCTAAAACCAACATGGGGTCATGATGAACCTGACTAAGTTTGCTTAACACTTTTGGTTTTGAAAGTAAACATTTAATATATTTCAAAGGATTTACAGATATAAAAACAGAGCTTTCAAAACATTGGTGAATTTATATTTTTGAACATCTAATATTTAACCGTCCCCAATCCAGAGGTAGATTGGCACTGTAGCCTCATCTGACATTATAAACTCTTCATAGGGTTGGACAGGAAAAGCGGAGAGGGGACCCAGCAGAGAAGATTTTGGAAAATGCATATTTGACTCTGACTAAGCCACACAGACAAAATTTGGCTGTATCAGGGACTGGGGAGTATAAGACTGGCAGGAGCGGCTTCAAGCCTGAAAAATGTATATCTGTCACAATCTATAAAACAAATCAAGTTCACCTTGCTTGAAAAAAAAACTATAGGCAATATGTTGTCATATTATATATGTGCTCAGGTATTTCAGTAATCTAAAGTTCTAATAAACATAAAAAGTCTCATTCCTGATGTAGGATCTTGTACTCTGTCTTTTATTCATTTTCCTAATCATTTACTATAACAGCTATCAGGTCAATAGAATGGATTGTGGGAGGATAATTACTTCTTGTAAGATGTTAATGGATGTTCCTGAGACCAGGGCATTGGTTAATGACTATTTTATGGAAATTGACTAATTGGGAAGTATTCTTGAAACAGGCCATGGATCTTTCCTTTTAAGGTTTTATGACCTGCTTTGTAGGAAAATAAATACATTTGACATTAGACAAAATGCTGTGCCACGTTCCAGGTTAGAGGTGCTATAAGAGGGGCCCCGAAGCACAGCTGCTTAACGCATGTAGGTGGACAATGAGGACACGGAACACTCCTGGTGCATTAGTGAGGGTGGGTCCTGGGGAACCATGTAATTAGGAATAAAAAACAATGAAGAAGACTACACATTTAGTTGATAAAATGATTACTGTTCCTGACTGTGTCACACAGATGATTAACTTTGTTTACTTCCGTCATTGTCATAATTAATATTATAATATGTTATATGAAAAAGATTAGGAGTGAGTTTCTATTTTCCTGGTATGTTCAGCTTTTTTTTTTTTTGTAAATTATGTAGACCGTTATGTTCCTAATAGCTCAACAATTTTGAAAAATGAAAGCCATAGTAGGATACTCTGAATCATAAAAATGAATTTCCTTCCATAGGTCCTGTTACAGAGCCATCAAGTCCGGTCACATTTTTCGCCCATAGTTCATATCATTAACTGGTGCAGCTCACAAAAAAACATAGTAAGGTACAATATGTGCATTTTACTGGACTGCAATGGATCTCCTTGGTATGTATAAGTGTTATTATTACATTTCTTTAAAACATTTATTAACACATACTTTTAGGAAATTAGGAAGTTTCATAAATGTATTGGTTGTGTTACACCACGGTGCATTGCGTTAAGGTAGCTTGTATAAATGTATTTCGAATTATAATGCACCTGCACGTTTTTTTCCAGAAAAAGTGAACGCTTCTGTGTGTGGGTGCTCTGTAGCACAGTCCTGTTGTGGTACGTTGTGTGTGCATTGGTTGCTTTTTAAAATGAATCCAAAATTACAAACAGAGCTGAATAGACAATTTATAGATAAAAACAATCTTGGCAACACATTTAATAATGACAATAATATGCAGATTGATGAAGTTACATTAAGTAGGCAACAAACAGGTAATCTTCACAATTTATGGGCAACAAACAGTGGCTCGGTACAGTGTGCCACATTCACTACAATTGCTTCTGCCATGTCCCTAGCTAATGAGGGGCTGCATTTTAGCACAGTAAAAAGGTAATTAAAACAAAGTTATTTAAAGCCCATTGTACCCTAAAAGCCAGTAAAGCCACTTTAAAAAGATCGTATTGCCTTCACATCCAACTATCCATCCACCTATAAGAGCCGATCTTGTGTAGACATCCAAAAGCCTGTGAATGCTGTTGGGTACCGTCTGGGATGGATACCATCTGGGATGTGATGTCAGCTGCCCCTTAAGTGGCATTCTATAGTATTCCAATTCATTCCTCTCCAGCAGCCACATATGGAAGATTATGTAAATTGGTTAAACCTGAAACAAGTTAAGATACACTTTACAATATAATTTATGAAAAGTATTTAAAATATGTGGATTTTTTATGTGCCTTAGAAATGCCACCCCATCCCTGGAGGGAACTGCCGCCATGTTTTTTTGCTGCCTACCCACATTCATTCATATTCTGTTTTTCTTTAAGAGAAAAAAACTACCATATGTAAACATACCTGCTGACATTTTTCTGCACTTTCTGTTCTTGTCCATGTCAAAAGGTGAGTTGTTTGGCTTTGTTGCCATATTGCTTTTCCAACCATACAGCTTATTTACATCCAAAAGCTTAGACAACCCATCAAGAAACACTTCTAGGGAGTTTTTGCTTGATGATGCCGGAAGACCCCCGGTGTGGTTAACACCCATTTCTTTTACCTAAATCAGTAAACAAAGCTTGTGATTTCTAAATAGAAAGTGATTTGTTTGAAACATTGAAATATCATGGTGTTACATCTCTTTTTCCCACGATTAATGGTTAAAAGACTAATAAAGCTCCCTTTCCTAGTGATCCTAGGTGTCTTGCATGTACCTGATAATGAGTTTTTAGTTGGACAGCTTTCTTTAGTCTGCTGGGTAATAAAACAAACTTAGTGACCGCTGTACTTAAAAGTGAAAAATTCTCTGCCGAACAAATTAGTTTAGACAATGGAAGATCGTCTTTGCTAGGTGGATAATGAAATGTTATTTCATCAAAGCAGTTACAGTTTGCAAGCTGCTCTCCCTTGTAACTTTATCATGTTTATCCTCAAGCTGGACCCTTCATATTGGTGATTCAGTCTTTGCTATTGATGCTTGTTGCATTTAATTACCCTGGACTGAAAAAAGGTGGAGGGGGAGTATTAATTATAGCTGTAGAGGACCTCTGTGAGAACAAACAGCCAATCGGTGCCCCTGCTCTATTTTAAGATGGAAGGCTTGTGAATGTGAAGTTGGGAGGTAAAGGGACTGTGGGAGTTTCATATCAGATTACAATCCTGTCTGCCTTAGATCTCTTGTGAAAAATAAATTACAGCCTTTTGTAACAATGACCCTCTTCTCCAGGAAACAGTGAGGACAAAAAAAGAAGGACTTCAACTGTGGCAGCTCAAGTTCTATTTAAATAATTAAAATGTATAAGAAGATTTTGCCCTCCCACCTTGCCTCAGCTACCATTACCTGTCCCTTTCCCAAAACATCAAGAAAACTACTAAAAGTTGCAGCTAACATGGTCATCATAAGAAAACCATACTGAAACCCAGCATTCCTATGTGCATTCCTTTATCCTTGTTCTGAGGATATAAAAGACATAACATTTGTCAGAAATGCAAAGAATTACTGAAATACTGAAACCACTGCATCTTTAAATTGGACTTTACAATCTATGTGAGCACTAATGATCAATAAACTTTTCTCCCGTTTCTTAAAAAAAAATCATTTTATATTAATAATATTATTATTTAGTCAGATACTAAAATCATATAAAACTAAGAGCGTATAAGAAATATTAAAAAATAAAAATGTCTTTGTTAACAAATGCAAAAAAAAAATACAGCAATGTATCCAGATTATTTACATTTTTATAGTTTTTTTTTATAGAGAATTGTTTTAGTTTGTTTTTTTAATTGCTATGTAATGCCAATTATTATTAGTTTAAAAAATATGTCCATAAAATAATATGAAAAAACATTATGAGAATAAAATACATGTTTTTAACTATTTGACTTTCTTTATACCACATCCTGCTGTTTTTAAATTCAAGTCCTCAGGGACTACTAAGAGTACACCTTTCCCACACTTGTGGTGGTTAAACAATTCTGTTAATCAGTAACATACGTTTTAAAAGAAGTTTCCTGAATTTATTGTCCATGATTCTATTAGACATTGGTAAACGTTACCTGTTTGTGGCTCTTATGGACCAGTTTATAAAAGACAGAAATAGAAAATTCTGTTGAAGATACCAGATTTTGATAATTAGATGGATCATTAATATCTAATGTAATTTTATTATTAGAGAACATGTTATTGGTATATCTGGAGTAAGAGTTTGTGTATATGAGCCTCAGACTCAGAGTTGTCTTGACCTGATTTTTACTTCTTCCTGAGTGCGTTTTATTGACATATAAGTAACTTTGGGCTGATTCTGGGTTGTTCTGTGTTCTATGATGTTTGTGTGTTCACACATAGGTAACTGGAAGGAAAGTGATAAACGATTATATACACAATGTAAAGAATTGAATAAACACCCCATGCTTTCTTTTTTTTATTTATATATTATGATTTCTTATTTTTTTATTATTATTATATATTATTGAACATACTTTTAAAATTGTAAACACTGGTGTATATAGCTATTCAGGTGTCTTCTCCTAATAAATAACAGCAAAGCAGTAACCTATTAAGATAAGCTATAAAAATATGATATATTTTTTTTAATCATATTCTCTTGTTCGCTTTCTTTTGTTCTTATATATATTTCTTATATATTTGTTCATTATGTAAAAAAATACTCATTGATGGTGAAAGAAATCCTGCCAGTTGATAACTTTGCTTTCAGCCTGTTCTGCATGTTTATCAGCTACATTGTTCCCAGCTATCTATGTGGATTACAAGACATATCCTCCTTGTGTTATGGAGAAGAGTAGAAAATTAGATATTTTTGGACTTCTGTTAGAAGGATGATGCTGTTCCTCCATTTATACATTATGATGAATGAGAATGGTTATGCCTAGGTGGAAAGTATGCTACTAGGTAAATCACCAGGTGTAAATAAAGAATATCAAGAATAAAAAAAAAAAATCTAAAAAAATAATTCACCAAGGATGTGCAGACTGTGATCAAGCAATCATATTAAATCAAGCAATTTCCTAGTATTTAAAATATATTATGTGATATTATTATTTTTATTATTAATATAAGAAACATGATTTATACCTAGGTGAAAGGTATGCTAACATATTACGCAGCACAGTACATTAAATAGAGGTTGCAAATGACAGATAGATACAGACAGTGACACAGGAGGAGAAGAGGACACTGCCCCGAAGAGCTTACGATCTAGGAGGTGGGGGAATCTTCAAAAATATTATTATCAGTTTATATAAACTGCCTGCAGTCAGTAAGAAAAGTCACTTTAAACCCAATTAAACTTTAGCTTAGTCCAGCCAAACACATTCTACATTCATCAAATCAAAGGTGTGTCACCTTGCATTGTTTGTTTTCTTTATAATGAAGCCACAGCTGTTGTAAATAAGGCCAGTCCCAAAGAGAAGGATTCTTGCTCTGTGTAGAAGCAGTGGATTCTCTGCAGAGGTCTAGCAGAGCTTTAGCAAAGTTTACACTTCTTCTGCTTCCACACAGAGTTCCATTCTTTTGCGGTGTTTTATTTTCAAGCACATTTGTATTTGAGTAGCAAAAACATTTTTCATTTGAATAGCAGACACATTTAAATGAAATGCATATGTTTGAATGGAAAGCAATTGACAACAAACATTTGTGTGTAAATTCCCCCATCTACTAGATTGTAACCTCTTCGGGGCAGGGTCCTCTCCTCCTGAATCACTGTCTGTATTAGTCTGTCATTTGCACCCCCAATTTAATGTACAGTGCTCTGTAATATGTTGGCGCTATATAAATCCTGTTTATTATTATTAATAATAATAATAATAATAATTATGTGTGAGCTGCTTTACTTGCAGCTCAAAGCAGCTCATCAAAACCTCAGGAGAGAAACGCATAGCAGGTCAAATGCAGCTCCTGGCACTGCTCCATGAAAGTCAACCTGTCAAGAATGTCAAACGCAGCAAACCATGCCCATGGACACTTACTCCAACTGTAAGACGCTGATCACCTTTCCGGGAGCTAATTGAAAGGAAATCTTATAATTTATTCCATACAAATCAGACATGCTCCTTTATTACTTAGATGGCCTAGAAAAGGCCTAACGTACTAGATCCGAAACAGCCGCCATTTATTTATCTGTTTATAGAGTTCTTGCAGAAGACATTAACAATGAATTACCAACTTGGAAGATCTATAACCGAGTGAGCACACAGCGAATGCCTCGGAACAAACAGATAAATACAATTGTACTTGATTAAGGCTTTACCTTCTTCTATAAGCATCATAAGCAGCATGATCTCAGTGTGAGCACGGCAATAACCTTCTAGTGCTCTTTTCACCCGATCTGGAAGCTCCTAAAATATTTGAAGTTCCTTGCAAGTTGTCTTCCCCAGAAAGCAGCAATATTTCCATTAGCACTTACAAGCCATGAATGTCCTGTAATTGTAATGGTTTACATGGAGATGCTGTAGACTGCTTACAATGTGTTTATGCAAATGTAATACACAAGGGTTACACTGTGTTTTTACTACAAGCTGTTCTATTCGCCCCCCTCTCCCATCTCATGCCTACTGCAAGATACTTCTCATTTTAAGATCCTTATTCCCACTCCCCATGAACACTCCACAGCATGCCGGTAGAGGGGAAGTACATAAAGTGTCAACCTCAGCTTAGTTTTTAACCTGGAGTGATAGCTTTACTGATTTGCCACTTTAGTACTCTTGTTAATGAATTTTTAATCTTCTTAATGACATTAAACACGGAAAGTAATTAAGGAAAACAAGTTTGAAACTGCTGACTTAAACCCTTTATTCAGAACTATTTAATGTAGAATTAATTTGATTTTGCCCATTATTCAAATGAACGCAGTACCTTTCCAAGCATTGGAAATTCTGTTCTCATTATACAATATATGGCCTGCGATTTGATATAATACAGTGAACTCATAAAAATATCTCCATACCCAGCAGGTTCGTTGACATTGATAGATAGGTTTCTAGGTCCCAGGATGCCACAAAAACATGATGAGAAAAAAAGATATAACAAATATAGTGTATTTTTAGGTCAGTCATGTTGTACTTCAAAATGACCACAATAGGGCATATTTTCAATAACTGGAAAAGCGGTGGAGCGTATTTATACCAAGTACAGGAAAAGAAAAGATTTTCCTATTGAATTCTCTTACAATTATTCCAGCGATCCTCAGTAATCTGATTGGTTGCTGCCGGCAGCAGCTCCACCTGTTGTGTTTGCTGTTATTTTCTCGTTTTAGTTTTTTTTTATTTCTTGGAATATTTATTCTTGGAGATGATCTTTCTGATGTCACTGAACATAGTATTGTCACCACAATTGCTTGGGAGGTCCGGGGTACCTGTGGTAGCAGGTCTCAAGTGAAAGCAAACTTCTTTTTGCTAAATCAAATTTAAATCAGAACTACAATCACAATGCTTCCTCCTTCTCCTTGAATTGCCTGTAGCCACAGTTTGCATCTTCTGAATTCACTTAGATAATATATATGGTTTTTAAAATGATGGTTTTAAATATATTGTTTTATAATATGATGGCGGTATTATTACCTATCTCTCACTCATTGCCAAGGTGTAAGGTGAAATACATCCTTTTTTTTATTTTTATTTTTTTTTGCATGCTGATCAGAATATTGAATGCGATGGGTGTAAGATAGAGGAGGAAACAAGTATATATACTTTATTCCTCGACTTTTGGATAGTAGTGGAAATGCTGGATACCCCCCTCCTCCCCACCACCCCCTTTACATTCAGAATAAAAAGGGTAGATAGGAAAAAACGCTAACAAAGCTGAGCTGTTGCATAGTAAATCTAATATTTAGACTTTAGGAATTATTTGTTCTTTATTATTTAAACCAGACCACTATTCAAATACGCAGCCTGAACAACCAGGTAAGGTGGGCAGTGACACTGTGCCCCCCTTTTTCTATACCATACCAGGCCACGTGCTATTCAACATTGGGGGTACCTTACATGGGGGAGTAGCAAAGCCTAGAGCCCTTAAAAAGCATCCTAGTCTTGGTGTTAAAGGACAAAGACCTTTTACCCATATCAGTTTCGCTAAATATATCCACATTCATCTCCAAAATGGAACCTTACTACAGAAATGATGTGTGAAGTTTCAAACTTAACCGAAGTTTTAAACAAAATTGGTGGTCATTTTAGTTTATCCCCCATCAATAGCCTGTAGATAAGGATTTTTCTCAGGGAGAGAAGTGGTCTCACTGCAGAGGTCTGACATACCCCCTGCTGGGTCAAACAGCAGGAAGTATGAGTTTTGCAGATACCGCCAAGCTTATGCAATGCCACTTGCCCTCCTGTCCCACTGGGGAAATACCATTACCCCTAGATGCTTTAGACCAGCGGTCGCCAACCGGTGGTCTTCTGGTATGGCCGCCGCCCCCTTGAGTGAAGTCAGGGAAAGGGCCCCGCTGGTGGGACACGCTGGCTAAAGCCACGGACCATGTTCCCCGTACAAATCCCAGGCTCAGGGAAGTGGGCGGGATGTGTCAAGAGATACAACCCACCCACTCTCCCATTGCAGGCTCAAAACTGTGATGGAAACTAGGTAGGGTTATGTCATCATGACGTCACTATGGGGGAGGTCTATCCCCCTTTGAGTAACACCCGGCTCCCTACGCTTGCACGGTCAGGAGCCAGTAATTTTAAAAATTAAAGGATGGCGACCACTGCTTTAGACAGCTATCCATGGAATAAATGTTCCTAACAAAAGATCCCCTAAAGCTCCATGACCTTTAGAAAAGAGAGCCTTGACTGCTGGAAAAATGTATTGGATGTACAGATAATTTATAGGTATCTGCCCTGGGTCATCCTATCATTGGATTTTTAGGGTAAGGTGGAGTAATAAAACTGTTTATAAAGGAGGGGGTAGAATTATTAACACCTCTGGAGCCACCTTTCAAGACTTGAATTGCCTTCCCAACATGCTTCCCTATGGTTGTCTTTCACCCCTCTCCCACATTTTTCTTTTCTTTTACAGGTTGTTGCAGCTTTATTGATGGTTTTTGCAAGTCGTCAGCTGACATTGGTTAGGCTTTAGGCCTGATGGAAAGGTGGACTGTGTAAAGGCCTATCTGGAACTTATGGCGAATAGAGGTCTTCAAGTGTTTATGAAGTTAAAATTTGGGTGCTTATGGCATTGCTGAGACTGGCACATGGTTAGGGTTATTTGTTTGGAAAAAATTGGTTGGATAATCTGTTTGTTTAAATCAATAAAGCTGTGGCCCTGGCCCTCTCCAAAAACATAGTCTGGTATGTCTTTTAGAAGGGGCAAGGACATGATGGAAGTTTAGGAATTATACTATTAAGGTGTTAGTGACCAACTTTATAGAGGTAAATCTTTTGGTAAAAACTTCTAGCTTTTACCTGTTCTATCCAAATCTCAATGAAAAAAATGGCAAATATTACATTTAGGCAGAGCAAATTTTCACATTTGTTTGGCCTAATTTTATTGTTTATTTTTACGTTTAAGACTTGGTTTAAGACTCTCTTGACCTCGTGTAGAAAATGTATCCCGTCATTGGTAATGTGTCAGCTACTGTTGCAAAATGTGAGATTTCCTTTTTGATCACAGATAGCAAAACCTCACCATGTTTTGGGGGCACCAATTAAAACTAATGTAAAAGTCACACAATGACTGCAATGTTAGACACAAGGATTGTCCCTTTGTCTGCTAGCAAGCAATCAATCAGCCTCCCCATTAATTTAGAGTTTCATGGGGAGCTCACCTACTAATCAGTGGGTAATTATCAGTGTCATATTATGGCCAGAGCAATCTTTCTTAGAAATTACAATGAGATTCTGTTCTGGTCTAAATACAATGTTGTGCTAACCTTTTGCAAGACACTGTTGAGACTTATGTAGATTGATTTTCTTCCTTCCACTTGCATTTTGTCTTGTTTGTAATTAAGATAAATTTCACTTTCAATTAATTTTCAGTTTACAGTTACTTATAGAATTGAACACTGAAAACAGCTAAAAAGTACCATAAAATGATTATTAACAAATGAATCGCAGTTGAATATATTGTAATATACTGAAGGTGCCCTTCTTTATTTGTAAGAGTAGCATTGTGGGCAAGGCAAACTTATTGCAACTCACATTGCTTGGTTTGTTGTTTTTTATAAATAAACTGGAGACCTATCAGACAATTTTAAAGACAATTTGAATCAATTTTTTAAACCACATTTTACCCACTGTTTACTAATTTTTCCTACATCACATAAAAGAAAAGATTATTAAAAAATTCACCACCTTTAAGAATTCAACATTCCTAGGCACATAATATTTACAATAAACTATAATAAAGAGTAAAAACTAAAATAATTCTGGATGAAAATATAAAACAGCTTCCTGTGCAAAACCTAGTCTAAGTACCTGAATGTGACTTGGTTTCAGACTTTTTGCCATCTCAATGCTTAGGATAAGCAGGAGGGGAGAACAGGGAGGTGCTACATGCAAGTTTGATGATAACATGCTGATAGTGAAATAAGCAAAGAGATGGCCTCATCCATCTCTTGCTGCTCCTTTAATGTCCATGTACCAGGCAGGGGGTGGGGAAAAGTCAGATATGTATTCCGGATCTGTAACTTGCACCATCTACTTGGCTGTGTTGTGGGGCAAAACTATGTAAAACTAGACATAGATACAAACTATTTGACCATACAATCTATTCTGCAAGATTTCCTACCACCTACCTACCCGTCTACAACCTTTTTCTTCTTAGCTTATAGAGCACTTCTTATTAAGGACAAATTTTAATTAATTACAAAAGCTTAATTAATTTTTAGCATTATAAGGGTAAATATATATATGTACACACATAGATATATATTTATATATACCTGATAAGTTACTTTAATTATAATGGCAACAAACAAACTTGTCAAATGTTTAAATAAGATAAGTTTTACCTCGTTTTAACAATTTTTGCAACAGTTGCTTTGAAATCTTCGCCAAAATTGCATGTGAAATTCATATGCCATCTTAGAAATCAAATGTGGAAATGACATTCAGCATTTTTCTACTTTACCTGTTTTTGTAGATTTAATAATTATTCATTGTGGAAATTGGAAAAATGTTAATTAACAGAAATTCAGTTAATTGGACTGTTAATTGTTGTCAATTAAACAGCTCATTAATCTAAGGCCAATCTAATTGTTTTTCTTTTACTCTTCATCATGTGGAATTAGAAAGTGAAATTCAAATTAATAATTATTTAATTGGTTTGATATCTTATGAACTGGTGAACTGAATACATATGCTGCACATATTTTGTCAGTCAATGAGTGGCTGCATTTGTTATACAGATTTTTGCTAAATCCTTGCAAACAAGATTGTCCCAGTGAGTAGCAAACCTTGTTGTATCTCATTGGTTGAAGCAGCTATAGATATCATGCAGAAAGAGGAGCTTGACGCTATCAGCCTTGGATATTATTAACTATTGCATTTTTAAACTGCTTTATCCCTTAGTATTTCAGCTATCTTCATGAGAACATAGCGCAGTCGTGTTAGGTTGGGATGCAAAGCCTGGTTCAATGAGTGCAGATTTGGAGGAGTCAACTGACTGTTATGGACCATGTCAACGTTCAGGTTAAGATTATGACTGCGGTTGAGGTTGGAGATCAAGGGTTATTTTAATGGCAAATTGCACTTCTAGGAAAAACATTTTTTTTTATTTTTTAAAAGAATGAATGAAAGGCTAGATCCTCTGTCAAGGTTTATTGAGGTCTGTGTCCCAATTGAGAAGATTCTCCCTTCCTGTATATAGTGCATTATATGAACCTTGTAACCATGAAAGAAAGGCATGGGGAAGTTATGGGAGTTGTCTCAAGAAAAAATGGTAACTGGGGACTGGGGACACTTTTTCCAAGGACAACTATACAGCTGATAAATTTCCCCTATCTAGGAAGTGAAAGAAAATCTGCAACAAGTATACAGATTATATTAAAATGCTACAATCGGGTAGAAATGTGGGATGCTAGATTAAGGTTTTAGAGTTGTTCCAATAAGAGCAGAGATTGGAAAGTTCTTTTTTTCCATGGTGCCATTTAATATATGAATTTCTAAAGGATTGAGGATGAAATCTAAGTTGGATAAACCATGGGTTTGAGTTAGGATGGTGGTTCTGTCTTTTCTTCCTCCCTGTATACATGATTGGTGAGTCCACATTGGTTCATTGTTGAGGGTCCTTCCTGATAAGCTGATTTGAAGTTTCAACTTTTAATTAGATATAGACCTAATGTTTTGAGTTACCCGGATGAAGCAGAGATAATTGATCTACAAAACATGTTGAGGTTTAAAGTGATACACCAGCCTAACAGAACTCTATGAATATCTACTGTGATTCAATGTTGTATCTGGATGGAAATAAATGGTTGTAAATTTAGAAATAATCAATTCTTTTGAAATTATTGATTATGCTAATATCTTTTTAATAATGTGGTTGTTGGAGTATATGCTAGAAATCAAAAATACTAATAAAACACTTTTGGTCTGGCTTTATGATTTAGGGTTGTGGAATATTTAATTAATGTTAAAGCGTACCTAAACTCAGAATTTTCACTTTACATAAAAGGGTAGAGAACCTCCTAGGCGGTTGAGAATGAATGGGAGCACAAAGCCTCCCAGGATACCTACATCAGGCATCCCGGTAGGTTCTTGGGCGCTGCTTCTGCCTTTTTGCCTTATTGCTCAAAGAGAAAAATGTGTCCCACATCTCCCACATGCGCAGTGAGATCGACAAATTTTTTTCATCCTACATCACCCGATCTGGCGCCTGGGTCGGGTGATGTAAGATGAAGAACCCAGAAGAGAAGACGAAGATGGCAGCGCCCGGAGCGCCGGTTTCTGGACAGATGCCGAGACGACACAGGACACCCCCGGAGTAATCGGACTGCCCTGCTGGATTGAAAATAAGGGTGTTTTTGTTTGTTTTTTGAGTTTTCAGTACAGTTGCTCTTTAAATGCGTTCAAAAACTAATGCGTTCATTAACTAGATTTTAGTGGGGGTAATGTTCAAAGAAAGTCCCCCTATCTGGGCTCGTGACAAGGAAAACACATGGATTGCTAGTCAAATTTTCTGATTGAAAAACGTTTTCAAACAAAAGATGACAAGGGGAAATCTGTTTAGATGGCAACTATATAGGAGGGTATGAGCACTACTTCTCGAGATGCTCAAGATTCTTCTCCTATTTTCTGATGTGTCTGAAAAAGACCAATGGGGCTCAAAAATAAACTGGTAAATAGAAATAAATAAATGGATTTTAACTATCCCATGCTTTACATAAAACAAGCCATGGCTAGGGATATACCTTGAAAGTTTGGGGTTCATCTTAGACTTCAGCATTCAAATTAGGGTTAGGTTATAGTAGTGTTTCTCAACCAGGGTTCCTCAAGATGTCGCTTGAGCCATGAGCAATTTGCACGTCTGAGGTCAGTTACCTCTGACATCAATGATCTTTTTGGCTGACATTCTTCCCACTGGTCAGCAATAAAAGAGCCATTTTGACCACTACGCTAATTTACTGTGAGTTATGGATTTAGTAAGTATAGGAGGGGTTCCGGGACCACCAGAAAGTTGTTTCAAGGGTTCCTTCATGTTAAAAAGTTTAGGAAATATTGGGTTATAGGGTCAGATTAAGGATCTGGGATTGGTTTCTTGTCAGTAACATGGGTGCTACACTTGTTTAAATGTTGTTGGTGCTAAAACCCCTGTGCTAAAACTAGCAGATATATATGTGACAGTCATCTGACCAGTCTGAGTGAATATCTTTGAGTAAAAATAAAACAATAACAATATAATTATAAATCGGAGTCTTTTAGCATTCCAATGGATGGCTGCTCCAAGAATACACATACCATAGGTAGCATGTTTTTGCAGCTACGAATCATGGGTGGATATTATGGAATGTCAAGTCTGCCAATAGACATGCTAATGGTTTTCCAGCTATTTTAGCATCCTGGTATAGTCTAAAATAATTTATACAAATAGGAGCCATTATACATTTGTTCAATCCCGCAGTGCTCATGCATCAGTCCAAGGTTCACAAAAAAAAATCCAATAAAATGAGTTAAATTTGTTATTCTGCATTTATTTATTACATAATCAGTAAATATTTATACTACTCAGTAAATAGAAAAGCAAATCTTCATGTTTTGTTGTCTATGACAAAATAGATTACTGAAGGCAAAAAGTCTGACAAGTCAAAGGAGATACTTTAAGATATGTCAGTATTTGCATTTCTTGGATACAAGATACTTCTGAGATGTAGTGCTGTGCTTTCAATCCATAATAAACAGATCTAGTTCCATTTCAAAAATACGGACAAATTAAGCCAAGTTTGCTACAAAAGAAACAAGGAAAAAAGTGAGAGTGAGAAATGATATTTTCTCCTGTGGCAAACGGGTGGGGGGAAGGGGGGGCGAGGAGGAGAGTTGCTTTATTTTATTGATTTAAAAAAAACACACACACATATCCCACAGGCGCCAAAAAGCACAGGGCAATGATTAATGTCCCCTCAGAAAAAGAAATTATATCGAATAAATTAAACTACTGTGGCAGCAAATTGAAAAATAAGGATGTAAATGAGGTTTGAATACTTAATATCTGAGTGGGGAAAGCAGCTATCGATGTAAAAGAAAATGATGAGAGATGGTAGAGTCCCCGAATCTTGGCTCCAGGGAGAGGTATAAAGGCTTCCAACCAAGAAACTGCACAAAATAACCTACAGGCATCCAGAACAGGGGCATTATCATTGGTAGACCACCTAACAAGTGGAATTGTTTTACCACTATGCACGGTTTAACCATTTTTTGGTTTGTAGATTTCCTTACACTTGTGTACATTTTTTATTTATAAAAACTTTTAATGAGAAGTATGGCAATCCTATGATACCAGGAATATTTTTATTTGTCCAATGAACAGTTAGTAGATTACAAATGTATATTGTGTGTCACCCATGCTGAAATTCCTTAAACTATTGTACAACTAGAAGACAATCATACAATCAGCAAAGTTGCTACAAAACTCCAATGGATCAATAATCCTGACAATGTGCCTTTTTATGAAAGCTCTCCAAGACTGGAGAAGATAAACTATCATGGGTAAACCCTCGCTGATCCAGCAAACCTGGAATGGATCTCATCCAGAATTTAAAAATTTGCCAGATTAAAATAGTACATGGTTATAAGAAAATAATTTCAAGTTTGCTCGATTACACCTGTTCACCCATGATAGTCTATTCCCCAGTCCTGAAGAGCTTTAATGAGCTTAATAAGCAGGTCCAACAGCTCTGGTTTATTAAAGCGCTCCTAGACTGGGTGATCCAGAAAACCTGGAATGGATTTTCTAAAAATCATTTACTATTCTTTGACACCCCAGGTTCTCCCATGATAGTCTTTTCTTCTCTAGTCTTGGGTACCTTTGATAAATCAGGCCTATTGTGTTTTATATTCTGGAAATTGTAATATAAATGGATTAGAACGTGACCACCATGAAAAAAATGTTGGTCAATGTGTTCATCTTTATGTGTAACAACTAGCTGTGGTTTGACTGAGGAGGTGCAGAATCTTCAACTTAAAATACAATATTTTTTGTAGTGAGGCAAAAGAAAATCTAGGATCCAGGAAAAATATTGGAGGAACATTTAAAGAAATCAAGAACAATTTGATAGGAGAAAAGAACAATTGGATTCTCAAACCAAAATCATGAGTGTCAAGTACAATATGATGTGCATTACACAGGGCATTCCCCAGGCTTTCTCCACCAGGACCCCTCCAGTGGTCTGGGGGTTCCCGGAGCAATGAACAGATTTTGACTCTTAGGTCAGTTCAACTGAACTTTATGGCTATCTTCAAAGGTGACATTCTTCTCACCTGACTATCAACTTAATATGGTTTTAGATTTGGATATAGTAATAACAGTCAGGGTTCCCTGAAGACCCCTGATCTCAAGGGGTTCCTCCATGTTAAAAAGTAGAGAAACACTGTCATAGATTATCTGGTACTCCGTTCAGTAACAAAACACAATTCAAAGAAATCAAAGTCCAATCCTCAACATACATTGTAGCAGCACTTGTCTTGATTAAGACCACTGGCCACAAGCACACTTCCAGCTTGTTCATTGGACAGTGAAGGCGTACATCAAATATAACTCATGTGCTAATTCTGCCCTCTCCTTCTACCAGCTGGTTATGAATCTAAGTACCAGCTAGCATGGAGATTTCAAGAACCTGATATCAAGAACTACATTCATTATCTTTCTAATATCTAAAAAATATTGGAAAGTATACTGCATAGTCAGAAAACTAATATTTTTTCCTACAGTTCAGGGCCTGCTGGGGTATCTTAGTTTATAAAATTTGTCTTTCAACAAGAAGGAAGAGACAAGACGTGGACATCGCTAATTAAATAAAGAAAAAACTGGATGGCAATAAATTATAATATATCTTTTACCACAACCACCAATGTTCAGAATACCAAAACATTTCTGTCTTATGAAGGCAGCCATAAATCCTTAAGGCCATGTGGGGTGTGGGAATTTAACACCCAGAACATCTTGTAAATTTGATTTGTAGCTAATAGAGGGTGATTTAGGATTTGCTGAGTAATTTATGAAGTGAAGAATGAAAAGTTTTTACAAGCATACTGTGGATTAAAGGTACTTTAGGAAAACCTTTTGGTTAGGTGGATTAAAGTTGTAAACGTAATTTCTTTACATTGATTAATTTTTACAAAGCAAACAAGGTATTGGGTAAATGCTATAAAATGCATGTCTTCTAAAAAATGAAGTAGACATGCTCAATTCTAGTTCTAAAGACACACATTTGTGTGAAATGAGTCTATCTTGACGTTAGCTTGTACTTCTTAACATTTAAAGTAACAGATCTACCTAACACCTGTTCATTTCTGGTGCATATCTTTTAACATCATTCTGGGCAACCAGAATGCATGGCGATGCACCTATGGTGCAATTTATTTTGAACCCAACACAATAAACCAGTGGACAGCAAATGCATGATAATCCATATTACCCACTATCATGCTTTCAGTGCTCATTGAAAATGAGTAGCACAGTTTTCTCAGTGGCTAGCACTGTTGTCTTTGGAGCAATAGGTGCCAGGTTTGTATCTTGGCCAGGACACTATCCACAAAAAGTTTGTATGTTCTGTGTTTGCCTGGGTTTCCACCAGGCATTCCGGTTTCCTTCTACATCCCAAAAACATGCAGTTGAGTTAATTGGCTTCCCCTTAAAATTGCCCTTAGACTGTGTTAATGAGATATGACTACGGAAGAGACATTAGATTATGAACCACTTTGAGAGACAGTTAGTGGCATGACTATGGACTTGGTAAAACATTGCGTAGTATGTTGGTGCTGCATAAATACAAGATAACTATATAAATAGTGCAGGTTTGACTCTAGGCCTAATATGATGCTGTAGACACTATGATGGACAAAGTCTTACCAAAGAGTATTCGCCATAAAATGCTTTAGCCATAAAAGCTTCTTCTGTTCTTCTCTCTGATTTAATATTACTTTGTAATGGGGACCTGACATTCTATATGGTTATGGCTTGTCCCTGACAATTACTTTCCCAGTCCAATGAAAAAGCCATTACTAACTATTTACTTCTTAGTGGGCAGTGGAATGCTAATTGGTGGTTTTGGATCAGGAGGTTTTAATAGCGTTACCTTGTAGGGTCTGTTTTGATGTAAGCATTTTACTTTTCAAAGAGAATCTTCTTTATTTGAAATGTTTAAGAATAAGTATAACTGATAAGTATCTGGATAATGATATGCAGTAGACATCACTTAAGAAGTCAGACTTAAGAAGTACACTCTGATTCCAGTTATTTGACTTGTGACCAGTTTCATCGGGCTTGTCACACTTTTTTTGGGAAGAAAACCTCATGTTATGCTGATTTTTCAAAAAAATGTAATTTCATACAATTTTGCTGTGGACTTAAATGGAGTTATGGAACCAATTTTTTAAGTTTTGAAACTACTGTTAGAAATACTGGAGGTTCCACTGTTGAGCTTCATGTACGAATACTAGTTAGCTGGTGGTGTATCTAGTTTTGCTACTGACTTTCTGAGTTACATACCTAGACTAGATGGAAGTTAGAAAGTCAGAGAAAAGTCAGAACTGCTGATCTGCATATTTGTTCCTGGTCAGTTTCTCAGGAAGTCTTTTGAATAAGATTGTCAAAAGTCAACAGTTAAGCCCTTATGTCTACTTCTTTATATTGAAAGAAGTGACTGCCAAAGGAACATTCTGTGATTAAAAGCTTGCTTTCATGTTCTCTATGATATGGTGGTGCCCAGTGGTGGTATAACTGTTTTTGGAGACAGAGTTTTTGGTTACTAATTATGCATTCTAAACTGTTTATACCTTAGTAACAGAAGTTTATATAAGCCAGTAATAACAATCAACATTGACATGGAGATATTGTTTTAGGGGCCCATTTACACCACAGAATTTGCTTACTTTTTTATGCCGTTTTTTAAGCATTGCACTGCAATTCTTTTCTACAACAAGAACTAAAGAAATGGCGATATGAAGTGATAAAATACAACATGATTTGCTTTTTTTCAACAATGCGGGCCTTTTTCTGTGAAATTATGCTTTTTAAATCAAGGTGTTATTGTATTTACTCTACTCCTGTGTAATGCAGGCCCATGCAGTGGGTGTGAACTAAACTTATAGACTTGGTATCATGCATAGTTATGCAAAGTACACCAGTTTGCAATGCAACAAAGATAACACAACAGTGTAAAAGTACTCTCACAATGATCACTTAAGAAGATAAAGCCCCATAAAGCTTTTCATTTCAATAAACTAAATACAATACAAATGCAAAGCAAGGTGTGCCTTGAGTGAGGTTTCAAATAAAAACTCTCATTAGTGGCCATAACTTCCATGTAACAGGAGCTGTTAATCTTAGTCATCCACTCAATGTTGTGTTTAGAAAATTTATCTTAGATTTACCCACTGCTTGTCCTTCCCTAATGTAATGGGCTTGGCAGGTACCCTCCAATAACAGTTCTTGGCAAAGGCCAGGCAGAAGTATTTACAATGCTTAGAACAGTCAGAGCTAAGAATACTTTTCTCTTTTATCTTCCATTCTCAAAACGGAAGATGAGAACGGCCTTATCTGCATAAACCATTTGTTATAATCATAACAAAAGCAAGAGATGCAGCTCAGAGTGACCTTAATTTCACTGGGCACGTCTAAATAAGGATTAATTGCCGAGATTATAATACCAAAGTTTGTAGAAATTGGAAACAACAAACAACCATAATGGTTTGTAGTTGAGGAAATGGGATGGATTTATGGGTCTTTTCCACACAGCTGTTTCATGCTGGTAGGAGAGCTAGTGGGGTGTGAAGGAGGTGGGAGACCTATTAGCATAGACAGATATAGGGCCACAGAATCGGTCAGGAGAATGAGAAAGATAGAAAGGGATTTCGGTGCAAATGGCACTGAATAATTAAAAGAAAAAAAAGAAAGAACTGTTCGGTTCTCCTTCTCTGCATTTATGTTGCAGTAGGGCTAAAAAAAAAAAAGTGCCAGTAAGCTAGTAATAAAAGAATTTATTTTGGGTCCATGAATAAATTTGGAGTTTGCTTAATGAACATCAACCCTTGCCAGGAGATGTGGAAAAGGGGTTAAAACAACTCAATATACACGTCGTTAGATTGCAATCCAGACGCAGGCCTCAGGTGCACTCTTTCCACATGAGCAGGATATGGAAAGTCTGTACACTGTCTGTCTGTCCTTTTTGTTCATATATATTTAGTATTTATTTACAAGCTAGATTTTTTTCCCTGGGAGTGAAGCCAGGCATATACAGAAATCCTTAAGATGCTATAAAGCCGTTGAGGTATAAAATGGAAAGTGCTTAGGCTGCCTGTACAGAAATATCTCACAGCGAGGCAGAGGAAGTCACGGATGCCGGGCACTGTAAATCTCAGGGAGTTTAGCTTGTTTGTTTACACCATGACGATGATCTAAGGAGAGTGAGAGTGAGAAAGTCTTTCAATAAACCCCAATACTCTTCTGTCCCCCCTCCTTTCTCTCTGCACACTTCATCAAACTAAATCGTTAAAAAAAAAAAATCTTCCCCACTTCTTTACAAAAATAAATAAATAAAAAAGCATTTTTTTCCCTTCTCCAGCCTCTTACGCTCCGCTGTGCCGCTGCCTCGAATGCAAAATGTATTTCTAACACCCAGCCGGTACAAACTCGTTCAAGTTCGTTGGTATTCGATGAAGTCTCAAGTTAAGGCCTCTGATTATCTATATGCTGCTCAGGAGACTGAACAGCCACATTGCTGCTTTACCTCTCACTTGTCTGAAGTGTGAAGCACCGGCCCTTGAATGAAGACCCAAAAGCCCACTAAATCTAGTGTTTTTCTCCTCTAACAAGCGTGAAGAAAATTTAGAAACTGGCTGCTTTCCTTTAACAATTACCGGGCTGAGCTCAGGACTTTCAACATTAGCTCCTAAACTGAAACAATGCAATTGGACAAGTTCATATAGTGCCTAAAAGCCTGCAGCAGAAGACATTGTACATGCTTATGGCTTTCCTTTACTATCCGAGGAGTGTAACCATTAATTATAAGGCCTCACAGTGCAATCATTATAGGGCCCATTGTGACTCCATTATGCTGATAAATCTGTGATGGCTATTTGTGCCATTTTGAAATAATGGGATTGCTTCACGCAGACACAGACAACTAAATTATATACAAATATTTTATTTTTAGTGGAACTCCAGTTATTATTAGTATTTTGGACTCATCTGCACAAAATGGGAAAAATCTGATTTTGCTGTATTTCTTATCTCGTATTTGGTGTTTTATTCTGCAGATCCACCACTCCAAGAGGAGAAAATGGCTCCAAGGACCTCACATGGTCAACCAGAAGATTCCTTAAATGTTTTGTTTTAAATTAGATTGCTGAATCTAAGTGCTGTTTATTATTATTGTTAACTTTTATTTATGAAGTATGCACAATACAAAGATTGAAACCAATGGTCACTTCATTTGAGACCACGCACACTTCATGGGATCTCTGAACCCCACAACACAAATACTTGATTATTTGATTACATATCCTGAATGGACTTCATCCTGGATACCTCTTATGTGGGAGCCCTTCCAATATTTTGTGATGTTGCCTTTATTTCAATTAGATCTTGTATGTCCTCTAGTATTGTCCTCTTCCCCCTATGAAGCATTGTCTGAATGAATAAATACTACAAAATGAATTGAAATGAATTGGACTCACCATACCTTCTAAAGGGGATCTAACCAACATATGCAGTGTTTTGATTGCAAAGATATCTATGGACAATTGTCAGTACCTTTGACAAATGAATAATTTTTGTCATTAGATTCTTATATTATCTGTTGTTTTTTTTGCCATTAGTAAATGCCCTGCTAATAACCCTTCCTGTACTCGGTTACAATCTTTGTATTGTGCATGTTTAGTACCTAGGGGCTTGGCAAGACAAAATAAAGAGATCAGCCCCCTTCCTTCCTGTGCTCCACCACATTCTCAACTTCAAAAGTACCTTATTTCTATAAATACTTTATTTTTATAAATACTTTATTTTAAAGCACCAACACAATTTACAGCGATGTACAATCAATAGGGACGGCAGATGATGAACCTGTATATTAGACGAGTACTAACAATGCCACAGGAGGAGAGAGAGGACCCTGCCCAATTTAGCTTGAAATATAACAGATGGGGAAGGTAGTAGGGGGATATGGAATGGGGGCTAATTCATGATGAGTTAAGAGGCAAATGAAGATGGGTAGGCAAGTTTGAAAGGATGGATTTTATGTTTTTTTTTTAAATGTTTAGAATTTGGTAACAAAGCTAATAGAATGATGTAGGGACTTCCGGAGAGATGGGACAGGTCTAGAAAAGTTTTGGAGGGAAGAGGTTAGAAGTGAGAAAGTCATTAGTACAGAGACAGCTTCAGCATCTTCTGCATCTTTGCAGCCATTTCTTGTCTATGTGTATGTACTTCAGAGGCCTGCCATTGTTCAGGGCTAGTATTTCTCAAAGTTGCAGCACAAGTGTGATGTAAAAGTAAAAACTACAAGTCCAAATCAAGTTAGCCCTTTACCAGCCCCTGCCACTGTTGTTTAGGTTGTCTGCACAGTTGTTTTAAAATAACACTGTTACATGAAGATCCCAATGACTCACAGTCCCACATGCTTTTTTGTAAAATTGGTTTTATCCTTTAGAATATTGTATTAAAGCTCTCCAGGACTTAAGAAGATACACTATCATGGGGAAACCTGGATGATCCAGCAAACCTGCAAAAAAATATTTGTTTGTTCACCCAGGTTCCCCCATGATTGTCTATCTTCTGTTGGAGAACTTTATCAGACTACTTGTGTAGACTTACTGATTGAGAATCCCCATCCAATTTTGAAGTAGATTGTACTTGGAAATGTTGATTTTTATCCAATAAAAGAAGTCATAGGCTAATCTAAACATCTTTAATTAAAGTAAATATGATAAGTTATTGGTATTTAACATATTGATGGGCACACTTAACTAGGTATCTAATATAATCAGACTACTTCGAGTTGGAGCCATGAGAAAATATAAAGGTATAAATAGTTTCTTGAATTAGTTATGTGTTTCCCTGGCCTAACCTTGCCTTGAATGCTTATTCATGTCCCCTACACTGCTTGGACCGGCCTAGCTGCAGAATGTTTAGATGTTGTTGCCTGGGGGGGGGGCACTTTGCTGTGGGGTGTTTATTGCTCCATGGGAGCTCCTATATTTCTGATATAATACACTGCTGAGTTATATGTTATTGCTGTTCATTATAACGCTGCTCAGTGACATACCTCTATTGTATAGTAAACTGTGCTGTCACTTGGTGATGTTTTATGCTTTTACTGAGTTATATAATATTATTACATTGTTGTCATGTAATAAAATACTGCCACTGGATAAGACATTATATTGCAATGTAATAATATAAACCACCACCACTGCTGTATAATATAACCATCTATTTTGGTCATTATACTTTTTAGGGTAATTCCATGGTTGATCTGCTCTAGCTAAGCCCTAAATATAACTTTTACAATTTTCTATTCTATGATAAGGCTGCATACCCCTAAAATACTCCCACCTCTAGCCTTATCTGCTGTTCCTTTAGAGTGGGTTCATGACAATTTATGTTACAACTGTTGTCGGGCAAAGAATTATTGTGTATAACTCTTTACAAGTTGTTCAGAATCCAAAACTGAAATCAGAATTAAACACTTAAAGTTGCTGACAGTCCCAGATGCTAAAACAGATGAGCATATGTAGAGACATATTTCATTTGTGACTTATTAATATTCGGAATTGTGGAACTCTCAGCTAATCGAAAGCATGCCAAGTGTTAAATCAGTGTTAAAGAGTCACAATATTTATAAATGAAACAAGAAAAACTAACAAATACATGACTAAGCAGATCTCAGTTTAACCAAATGACTTTGGGAAATAACCAGAGTTGAATTATCCCATTGGCAGTTAAAGAATATCAGGTTGGGGATATTACAAAAATGCTGACGATTTGTTTTATACGCATAAGAAAAAAATGAAATTTTGTAGTATGAGAGTGAAGGAGGAAATTTAAGTTTATTTTCCCAGAGGAAGAGTGCTTTGCACAACCCCCAGACTATAGCTCTAGGTTCGGGAGTGGGAAGTTGTGATGGACTCATTTAATAATTCAGCATCAGGTCTGATTTATTAAATCTCTTCAAGACTGGAGAGGATTGACTATCATGGAGGAACATGGTTGATACAGCAAAGCTGGATTTTGCTAACTAATATTGAGAGTAATGTTTTAAAAATCTATTCCAGGTTTGTTGGATCACCCATGTTCTCCTATGATAGTCGATCTTGTTCAATCTTAGAGAACTTAAATAAATCATGGCCATTGTTTCCATTCCAGTGTGAGTATATGGGGATATGGTGGGGCACATCCATATACCTTCTAAAAAAAAATAGATGCTTATATCATTTGTTATTTAATGGTTTCTTGACAATTGATAAATCTTTGCATACAAGGTGTCTGCCCTATACAAGTTCCCCAGGTTAGATACGTGAAATATGTGTTTCAGAAGACATCCAAATCCTTCAAAAGACAATGTAATAATCGCCTTTATTTTTTTTTCTATGACATAATAAATAAAATGGGGTAGTGAACACAAATATTCTTCATTGAACAAACAAATGTCATTACTCTGGAGATTTCATTTAAAAGTAATAAAATGGCAAGTGTTTCATAGATCAATACTATTGATTTGTGAAAAAGAACTAAATGCTTCCACTTTTTGACTTTAGAAATTATTCATATTCACTGAGTGAGAAGCACGTTGTCTATGTGTAATATTTTTCATGAAAATATATGACTGTAACCATATGATGCCTGTGCTTTGCAAATTCCATTTCATATATATTCTGCTGCATGTGTTTATCAAGCTTATATCTTTTTCTTGAAAAATGCCAATCGTATTCCTCAATCAAATAAATTATTTATTTTTGACCCTCAGATCTTGCATATCAAAATAGCTGTGGTTACTCACAGGTATAAAGAAATGACACTTGGAAACACATTTTTTTTGAGTTAGATCTTACACTTTTTTTTTTACAAATTTTTAGGTGGTGAATCTAGAAACGACCCCAGTTTTTTGCTATCAGATCCACGATACAGGGCGCCCCCCCCCCCCATTTTGGGCAAAAAACACAAATTTTACTTACAATGAAAAATAGTAAAATATTAACTTGAATGTATTGTGTATTTAAATTTCTTTTGTTCATACAAAGGATTTATTGTTACTTCACGACATTTTTTTTACAGTAAAACATTTGAAAATTAATCAGGTAAGCAGTTAAGGTAAAAATGTACGTTTATAGCTTTTCCCGGAGTGTTCATTGTAGAACAATCCCCCCGGATGCTCCAACAATAGTCAGTCATCATATGTACATCCTATTTACCTTGATACAGTGCTTCCCTGACCATCAATTCTTGGTCGAACTGTTCACCTTGCTCATCACTGACTGCACCAAAGTTTTCCAGTAAGTTTGAAGGATGCAGAAAATGCACCTTGATGCTCATATTGAGACCAAGCATTTTATAGCTCTCCAAGAGTTTTTGGAGAATTTCTATGTTATTTTTTGCTCGTGTGTTTCCAAGAAAGTCATTGACAATGGCTCTCACGAGCTTTGCTGTCCCACATGCAGATAACAGGGATACTTGGTGTATCCACATTGCTGACCAAGAAGGAAGAATACCATTTTAAGGTCAACACAGATGACCCAACAACTCAATGACTCTCTTTATGTCTGCATATTCGTCACAAAGAGAAACTGAATGGTCAATTGGGACTGATCCAAATATATTGCCATTCCGCTTTGAGCTATCGAAGAATAGTCGCCATTCAGTTGAGTTATAGATTGGAATTACCAATTCCTCCATTATATCGGGTATGGTATGGCAATACATAAAGCCACTGTAAGTTCTAAAGTACTACAAAAATTTTAAAAATACTGTTTTCAAGTAAGTTTTTCTCACCCACTCTTGATGCTAAGAGTTTTGAAGTCTTCTTCAATAGTCTCAAATCACGTACCAAATCACTCAACTCATGCTGATCAAATCCCTTATGAACAGAGTCTTCTTCAATTTCAAACTCTTCATCATTGTTGTCACCTAGTTCATCACCATATTCATGTTCTTCAAGGGAGGGTAGTGTAACGAAAACCGCCACTGGGAATTCATCCGAATGAGCGACTGGACGTAGAGCCGATGGTAGACTAGGATACTCTATGTTACATTTATTTTTCTTGTTATTTCCTGATGTTTTCACTATACAAAAGTAACAGTCACTGAAATGATCTCCTGGCTCTGGCCAAACCATAGGTTTACCAAATGGCATCTTATCACGTGTTCCCATTGTCCACATCGCTAAACCCTCGACACACTGTTTGCACACCTTATGAGGGGCCCAAGACTTATCTTAATCACCAAGTTTAACTTAAATGTGCTGATGTTTGGCCTTGGACTGGGAATGGCGAAACTGCCACAGATATAACAAAATGAATCAGGGTTGTTTAGGCACTTACGATGAGAGACAGCAGAGCCAGACATGATATAATGAAAGGAAATACCTGTGTAAGTAGAAAAATACATTTTGCTTATTCACTACGTAGAGCGGCGTACAACCTCTGACCACACTGTCTTGGTTATAAATGAATAGCCTATACAAATCCTACCTACAGTAATCGCATTATTATAAGAGGTAGAGAAAAAACCTGATGTGATAGAAGAAAACTAACTGCACTTTCAGAATCAGCATACCTATTTTAGTGTAAGTAAGTTTAAAAATTGAGGTCAACAAAAAATTTGTTCAAAATTGTTCCACAGTGTTATTAATAGTCACATGGTATGCAACTGAAATCTTTTATAAACTGTAGTGGGTTCCTATACACAAAAATCATTTGTCTCTTATTCACTGAACATTAATTTTATCTCCCATCATACCATTGCCTCTTACCTATTCTGGGTGTTCACAGGTTGTCTGATATGCTCAGAAGTACTGTGTTTATTATGCAATTTTAATGTCTTTATTATAGTCTGTTACATACAGGTAATTCTGCAGGTGGGTATAGATGGTAACAATAGAATTTATCCAGGCTTGATCCGTTCCAGGTAGGTGCTCTTACCTTGCTAACCTCAAATGTTTGCAATGGTAAACATTACCTATAAGTTCATTGTTAAGGTACGCAGTGAGCAGGGTTCGTCTGCTTGAATTTCCACCTAAGTTTCCACAAATAGCATATGGCTACAATTCAAACCCATGTTGGGATACAAATCAAAACCATAGCAGAATAAAATTTGAACCTTATCCTTAGCTATAGAAGAATATCTGTAAATCTGGAAATACACAGTGCTTCACTTATACTCTACTGATGCCCATATGATGCACCATTTCAGGTTTCACATGTAAAAGTGTGTTGTTTACACAACTTAAATGAGTCGTCAGTAACTAATCAAATATTAGACGGCTCCAAGGGAGCTGCGAAGAAAGCTTTGTTTTCTGTGCTTTTTTCTTAGCTAACCTATTGTGCTTTGGGAATTATGTGCAATGTACAACATTTTTTGGAAAATAAAGAAATATAAATCAATAAATGTTGTAATAGGGACCTACAAAACTGATATTGGCATCAGTATATCATGTATGAGACAGAGTCACCCAGGCACAGTCCAAGCAGGCTTGTCCTGCACTTTTACACAAAAGCTAGTAAACATACATAGTTGTTGATGCAGGATTGGTATGTACTGCAAACCCTTATCATGGCAGGGTTGTGCATTGTTTGAGTCATAGCAACAGCCCAGAATTGTTGCCTATTTCATGTATTTTCCTCTTGGCCTTCAACCAAATCTGACACATTAAATTTGATTTAGGAATAAAAAAGAGAGACCCTATCTTATGATCTCACAAACAGTTATTATGCTAACTACTACAAGAAGAAATATGCCTGGGTAATAGTTATGTGAATTCTGGATTCTGATTATGACATTCTCCATAAAAGAAGCAAGATGATTGTGGGGTTTTTTTCTATGGTGCTTGGGCTGTATTACTAAGCATGTTGACATGTTTTTTCATGCTTGATGAATTTGCATGCCACTTTACAATCTCCTTATTATCAATTTTTTCTTTTCAGGAAAAAAGATGTCAAAAATAGATGAAAATAGCTGCACATTCACTTTAAAAAGTTTCAAATCAGAAAAGTAACTTGGAGGATAAGAAGGTGAAATTGTTTAGGAGATGCTGCTTAGAAATGTCAAATGCACCTGGTATGCCAATTACTATTTTTGTAGTAAAATTATGGTGATGCATGCATAGGTTTTCCTAATATGTGTTTGGTAAACAGTTTATTGGGTAACATGGTGACTTCTATACCTTAGTAAAATGACAGTGGAGGCCACGCCAGCAACTTGTATGCCTCCACACAAGAAAATGCCCCTGAACCCTCTAAGATTCAAGCAGCACTTGACCGAGGCAAATAGAAGAAGGATGCAAGATATTTAGAAACATTCCATCGGTAGCAGAAAGAGAAGTCAGACTATGACACCTGGTGCTTTTCTATATCCTTGGGCAAGGATCTGTGCTGTCCCGGGAGTGCATCTTTTCTATTAAAATAAAAACAAATTCAATGTATTAGCCAGGGACTGTGACCATCTCTGAGTTCAGTGTTATGTTTTTCAGTGGGGGTACTCCTAACCTGTACATAGACAAGTTGCCACCTTAGTTCCCAACCCCCATTCTTCCAACAAAAAAAACGGTCCTATACCAACATTTATCATTCTTCCATGGTTCCTCCTATTTTTGGCCATTCCACATCCTCTTAAGGTGTCACAAAACAATCAAAGAAGCAACAGAAAGTTTTAACCCATCCCAACTCCTATCCAAGTCCCTCAATTTAGCCACATTCACCCCATGTCCTTGAGGGTAAAAGCTCTTAGTGGTCATTTTTTCTGTTCTTGTTTACCAATAATGATACCCAAGTAGTGATCTATTTTCTCTACACCATAAATGGTCAATCATTTTTAGCAAAATGGTAATTTTTTTTATTTTAAAAAAGTCCGCCTGTAACTCCATACATACTCATGAAAACTTTCTAAAATAATAAAGAGGTGAAAATCACAACTATACTTTTTATTCACTATTTACATTAAAAGAAAAAACATTCTGTACTGTTGTTTGATTGTTTGAAGACTGGTGTAAGACTAGGTAGTTATTGCACTCTTATGCTACAACTATGCTGTAAATGTCTTTGCAGTCAGCACTTAGTGATATGTGTTTATTTGCCACTAGAAAACATGTTGTTGTTGGCTTGCCATTTTCAAAAAAATCTACATTATGTGGATGTGCCTTAGAAATCCAGTTCTTTTACAGTTTTTAGCTGAGAGCTACCTCATGAACATTGCTTGTGGGTTACTATGAACATTTTTTAAGGTTAAACTGCCTAGGTCCTGTTTCCAGTATGTCCCAAAATGTGGAATTGTGTAAGCAAAAACATGGTGAATACATTGTTTAAAAAATACCATTTGTTTTCCTGTAGGAAGGGTTATTGGAAGCACCATTGGAAAGGCCATGTGGACCTACAAATCCATGGCTTTGCATGCAGGCCCATAAATTTTATGGCAAAGGCAATCTTTTTCCAAGATTATTTCAAGCATGACTTCTAAATACAAACAATATGTTCTCGTTGTTTGTTTAGTGACATTCTATATTATCTTGATTTCCATGGTCATGCAAAACGTTATTACATGTACAGGTTTGCAGGATACTCGTGACATCAAAATCTCCTGCAGTCATGAGAAAGGTACTTTCAAGCCTTTTGAGACCTCCGTTTTTCCACTGCCATGTCAACTTCTGACCTATTGTGAATGTATGGCCAGTTGTGGCCTTAATATCCTTGTGGCCATCACTTCAGTTTGAAAAAGATTTACACTCACCAGCAACTGAAATTAAAAAATTAAACAAAAGAATGCCCTTGTTATGTTGGAACAGTCAAACATAAAACAATGAAAAAAAGTAACTGGATTGGTGCCAGGGGGCCTCCCCTCCTAGGGTGATATTGTGGCAAACCAATGGCCCTGCTTTTGGTTGCCCAGGACTCAATTGTATGTCAATAATACAATGGTCCCTTTAGATCATAGTTCATATTCGTATGCTGGCAGACAAAGCTGTGAAGAATACAGCTGGTCTTTACTTTGTTATAAACCTTTTCTTGGGGTAAGCATGGTTGAAGTGCAGAAGATTCTCTGTTTGAATCTTCTGAATACACCAAAAACACACTGGGCTCTTAATGCGGTAAAAAGCCCCAGCAATAATACTAAGTAAGTACTGTTTGGTTTCTTTTTTTCCTTTTTTCTTTATTGATTCATTGTAAACATCAGTCTAGCGTTAGTCAATGCATATAAATGGATTGTTAATACTGTATATTGTATTAAATGCTTTGGTCTCCCCTTACCCCTGAGGAAGCCCGGTTCGGGTGAAACGCGTCGGGTGGGACACCTTACCGTCATCACTAACCTAGTATGATACTAAACCATATTGCTATTTTCTGTGAAACTATTGGTTATATGTTGGCCTAAGATTCATTTATAGAGACACAGCTCTTAATCTTTTAAATTATGTTGTTGGAACAATAAAATTTTGTGTTTTTAAATTTAACTCTGGTTACCCTTTAAAATTCTGGAAAAACTAACAAACAACATATTTGTAACCCCTATCCACAGCAGTCATCAGGACAGTCATCATTTTTGTATTGAAAGTTTCTAAGGCCACTATGTTGAGTTGGCATGTACATACATATGTACTTACCATCCAAGGCAAATGGGGAATATACAGTTGGTGTGGAATTCTTTACTAAAGGATGAGTTTGGGCATGACTCTCCACTTTCTTCCAAGATGACCTCACAGGTGTTGTGAACCAGCCCAGCAACCACCCTGCTAATTCTGAAAGTATAAAGGCAATAAAAAAGGCAATACTTTCACAAAATTCTGCAGGTAAGAAAACACAAAAGCTCAATATACAAATACACTCATTAAAAAAATACGTCATTAGGATTAGTACAGGTAGAATGTAAAAGTTATCAGCATAGATAGGTTAAAGAAGGTTCTAAATATATAGAAGTGTGCTATTGTACGGACCACATTCAGTGTTAATTGGTTTTACCTTCAATTTCAACATTTGCTGGACAGCTCAGTCTATAGAAGAAAGATAAAAATAGTGAAGTTAATGCAAGGATTATCAAGTAATCTGTTACTGGGGATGAAAGAAAACAGATCTGCTGTATTAATCCTTCGAAAATTAGGCATCATATATATCGCTTTTCCCTTTGCCCATAAATTGGAGAGGAAACAGTCCTGAAGTGTTATCAATGTTATCAAAAATATAATACAGATTAAAGACCATTTGGGCTATTGGATCTATTATTCTGTAATCAAAAAATACATTTAAGGAATACTATTTTAATTGTTTATGTCCCATTCGGTTCATTTCAGTAGAATCCATCATGACCAGCCAACTAAGCCTAGAAATGTATTATGTTATAAATATATATGCTTTGTACTATAAATAATTATACTGGAACTATACATTAGTATAATATTATTATCCTTCCTACAATGCTTTACTGGGTTATTCTTTGTTCAAAATAATCATACTACTATACTTAAAAAGTAAAAAAATACACAAACTGGAAAACAAAGATAGTCAATATTCTAAACCTATCCAAAAACATTATCCAGAAGGAAAATAAGTAACATATGTCTTCTATTTATCATAGCACAATAGAGATTGTACTTTATGAGTTTGACTTAACAATTTACTCAGCATGTTTTCAAGCTCTCTTTTTTTTCTGTTTCTCTCTCTCTAGCAAAAAAAAAAAGCAAATCTCCTGGTATCTCTTCAAGTTTAATGTTGAAAATAGATAGAGCCAGAGTAATATAAAAGACAGAAATTTGGGGAAATTGCATTTTTAGGGGTGCTACATTCAGATCCCTTTCCACCATAAGTAGAAAGAAAACGGATGCTGCAAACCTTAATGCCCAATGCATTCTACATATTGTGGAAAAAGCCATTGCATTTATCAATGTCAAACACAGAGTTTGAATAAATTTGAATGCACTCAAGCATGCTGCCTGCAGTTTTCTGTAATATCACTTTCTAGTTTGAATATTTCATGGATATTTTTGCACGTTTCTTTTTATTCACCAGCTCTCTATTTCCATTGTTATTTTCTACTTTTATTGCTTTTCTTTTTTTACTTTTTACTTTTTTTTTCTTTAAACCTCGCAATTTTCCTCCTTTACCCAATGCAGACTTTCATTTGCATGTGAGCTAATGGGATAATATTCCTGGTGGCAGTGGTGTGTTACTGTAAGTTTATGGTTGTGTGACCTTTTTAACAGCGGTGGCCTGTGAATGACAAGTAGGGCTCTTCCCATCTGAACTTCTCCATGCTCGTACCCAACCCTGTGACAGCCAGTGCTCTATCAACGTGAGCTTTCTTCCATTACTACCTTATGGGTGCCAGCTGCGATTTTGTCAGCGTGGGTTTACTCAGAGCAATGTCCTTCGACTGCTGTGGAAGTCTCCAGCAGGGTCTGTTTGCTTGGACTGAGAAGTGAATAAACCCAGAACAACTGTTTGCGGCTTCCAGCTATGAGGAAAGCGGTGAATCTGTCTTTTTCTCCTGCTTTTCACAAGATATACTCTTTTCACAGCATCACCTTCAAAGCGATTTACATGCCACCAACAGTGTTACTATGCAGCGTGGACCAAATACTGTATTTATAACAAAAATTAATGTTCTTTGGGAACACACAAGTAGCCTTGTTGAACAAACTGTTTTCAACTAGTTTGTAAATCTATTAAACCCATTAAATTCAATATTAAAATTTAATTGTTTTCCAACAAAAACATTTTTTTTTATTGTGAATTTCCTAAATCAATGACAAACAACTAGTGACTGACATTAAAAAGCAATGTCTATATATTCCCCAGATGGTAAAGATCACTGCACCCGATATTTAAAAGAAGTCATTTGAACGTACTTTGTATTTGATAAATATTCTCATTTTTATTAGTTCATTAAAAGCAGAATGGAATATATTCTACCTGTGCTTTATTCTCGTAGTAATGTGCTCTTCCAATTGGTTGTTTGTCAAAGTCGTGGTTCATATTGATCTCATATTATTTCCCCCATATAGGTTATATTCATAATGACTATTAGCACTATGAGTTCATTGGATGAGTTCCAAAAGAATCAATGCTTGCAATGTTCACTAAATATTATAATTTCAAGAAAATTTATATCTGCCCTTGAAAAATCATTTTATCACAGCTACCATTTAAAGCAGGTGTAATAAATAAAAACAGTCCGATCCAAGAAACAAAGTCAATGTCTTATGCAAGGATGATTTTAAAAAGGCAAAATTCTCATTATATGCATGCAGATAAACTAAGCGGTTTTTGTGACTAGGATGAGCGAGCAAAAGTTCGATCTGTATAAGTATTAAGTTCGAAAATATAAGTTTGATCCGAAAATGTAAGCGAGAATGGCCTTCTGATTCGCTGAGGGGTTGAGCTCTCGCCGAGCAGGAGGATTTCCAGGGCTGCATCATGCTCCTCTGCGATCCCTGGGCACTCTTTGGCTGCATTCCTTGAAAAGAGTGTGCAATCCCCAGGGCACTAGAGGTTAAATAACCTCTAGTGCCCGGGGATCAGGTGAACAGGACGATTCCCAGAGCTGCATCCTCCTGTTTTAATTTCCTCTTAATCGATTGGCAGAAATTTCACAGAACCATTGGAACTTCGAGGGAATTTTCGTGAGAATGCCAGAGGCTCATCCCTATATGCGACCCATAGTAAGTTGGACTCAATTACAGATTCCTCAGTTTCTACGATGACCACCCACTGACAATGAAGCAGGTGAGATTTAATTAAAGAGTTTGTAACCTACCTGCTTGTAAAACAAGGGAAGTCTGTTCTCCTGACCAATGGCAAAAGATGATTTATCAGAAAGCCCTGATTCATTTGATTAAAATTATTATTATTATTATACTGATTTATAAGATTAGTATTTAGGTAATTATACAATCTTAATGAGCTTTAAAACAAGCCCTCACTGGCCTCTCTAGCCACAAACATGCAGAAGTAATTCACTGTTGGGAATGAGGAAAAGAGAGCTGAGCTGCTGAGTGACTGCTTGGAAAAAAGGGGACAGTGTGAGCTGAGTTGCTGATTGACTATTGGGATGGAGGATCTGAGCAAGCTGAGCTGCTAAGTAACTGCTGAGATGGGGCAGTATGTGAACTTTGCTGCTGAGTTGCTGCTGGGATAGAAGCTTGGGGTGAACTGAGCTGCCGGGTCACTACTTTGATTAGAGAGGAGCAGGTGAGCTGATCTGCTGAGTGACTGCTGGGATTTAAAAGCTTGGTAAGCAGATTTTCCGATTCTTTACTGTGATGGGGGAAGCAGAGTTAGCAGAGCTTTTGAGTCAATCCTGGGATTGTGGGGCAGTAAGCTGCTGGGACCAACTTTAGTACATCTTAAGTGGATTTTGAATTGTTCTATCTGCAGCTACAGAGGTACAAGAGGGCTTGTTTTAATACTCTTCTACTGTTTGTTAAGAATCTGCAAACACTTCATTCTCTTTGGCCTGGGTCACTTTAGGGATCTTGAACACAGAATATCATAATTGTTTTCACATTTATTTACACACTTACAAATACAGATTCTATATGGACATTAAATTGCTACTTTTGTTTATTTTCATTTCTAGGCACCTTAAGGGTTACCAATATTGGAAGAATTGAATTTACTTTTTATGCAAGCAGGCCTGTGTCTAATATCACAGTGAGGATTTTATACAGTAACTGACACCACGCTACCTAATAATATGTTGAGACAAACATCTGTTTATACCTGTTCCGACTTACATACAAATTCAACTTAAGAACAACCCTACAGTCCCTATCTCGTATGTAACCCGGGGACTACCTGTAGTAAAAAGGAATTGCACATGTTTTGTCATAGACACTGTAAACACAATATACTATAAACACAATATTGATCATTAAAGCTGTTTTATTTTTGTTAGCTTTCATTCATAAACGTAAATGTTACCTTCTTGTGAGGCCAGATATCGTATGAGCATATATAATTTTTTTAATAATAAAGTGTATCCATAGAATTTGGTTTACTTATCCAAAAGTAGGCATGCTAATACACCTCTCATATTAGGCTCTGTTGGCTGGAAAATGTCGGGGAAATACTGAGATACCATTCTAAGATCTTTTGGATTCCTTTACACGTACACCAGACCTTTTTGGTATACATGGGCAGGAGCTGTATTATGCAGGTCTACAATGGAGAAGGGAACGTTATGTCTGGCTTGGGAAACCAAGTGAGTGCATGAGTGCTTTGGCAGTGAATTTTATGTCCAGTTATTTTGGCTACTTAGTTAATGCAGAGAGATAGGGAAAGCCATTGCCCGTTGGTCACGTCAACCTACAGTATCACGTACAACACATCATCTCAATAAATTGATTAGGTGTATCCAAAGATCAGGTTACAGGTCACACATACACTTCAATCTATGTAAGGATCAAGAGGCATTTTACTGTCTCTACATTGTATCTCACCTTCTATTAGAATATGCAGTTTCTATGAGCCAAAAGAAATGATAAAGCATGCCAATATTTGTGTGTTTCTAGCTGGAATTATCAGTAGACACATTCATTAAATTTTCAGTTTAAACAATTCATTTCTATGCCTAAATTACAGCAACACATACCTACAATCTCAGAATAGCAAAGTGAATAATACAAACCAGGATTCAACAAGGATTATGCCCAATTGATGTAGCTATCCATGTACCCAAACAGTCTGTAATAGTTACAGTTACCTTCTTAGTTACCTTTCTGTATGATCTACCCTTCTGTTCCTGTCTGTTTTGTGCTCATATCAATGGTGGCATCATACATGTTGCTTCAAAGATATAAAACCTCATTATAGGCTTGTTAGGATATCTTGATCAGTGACTTCTGATTTTTTAAAGCCGACTCCTTTAGTGAAGACTTTCGATCATTAAACTATACATAACTAACATAATGGTCCTGCTCACAACAACCCAGATCTGCCTAGGGGATTTGTTGAGAACCTTATTATTTGGTAAGCAAACAGGTTACATCACAGTATAGACAAAGTTTTCTTGAATGGAAAAAGGGATCCGGAAAATATTGCATTAAAGCACAGCTACTGGGTAGGTGTACAGGCGACAGCAGAAAGGCATTCAAGCACTCCTACTGGAAGGGTATGCAGGTGGCAAATCCCCAGAGGAAGCCTCATGGTGAAACGTGTTGCAAATTTAGAACGTTAATCTGACCACTATTTGTTCTTAATATTCAGGGATCTAATATGTATAGTCTATTGGTCCTCTACCCCATGGATGTTTAATGGGGATGACCATTTATAATTATTGTGTGTATCCACAATTGTTTGGTTGTGTTGTATGAATCATTTGAACACTAATATAAGCCACCATTGCCTACAGTTGACGTCTTTTCCCCTAAATAGTTTAATGACTTTCCTTTATCTGTTGTTTTTCTCCCACTTATTTACGAGTAAACCAATCTCAATCTATACAAGGTCATGAGTGTTTTTTAACTCAATTTAGTTTATTCTGAGTCCACTGTAACTAACCAAAGCCAATATGAATCTCTCATGTTTAAGAGAATTTGGCTACAGAAAATTACTCTCTTTCTATATACCATATTACCAATCAGATTTAGAACTCCAAGGCACAGGTAAATCAAAAGACCTTAAAATTATGGGCCTGGTTTATTAAACCTCTTGGAAACTGGAGAAGCTAGATTATCATGGTAGAACCGAGGTGGTCATGCAAACTTGAAACGGACCCGGTCCACGACTGAAAACATTTGCCAACTATTAGCAAATTCTTTTTAAGAAATACATTGCTGGTTTGTTGGATCATCCATGTTCTCCTTTGATATTCTCTCTTTTCTAGCCTTACAGAACTTTTGTAAATCAGGCGCTATATGTGGGACATAGGGGAGGATATATTGGTGTCCCTGAATTACATATTTATTTTCAGTACCAGCAATTATTTTTAGTAAAAAGTATAAACCAAGGAGAAATTACTATTTTGCGGATGTATAGCTAGCTATACAATGCAAAACAGTTGTGGCTTGTTGTGGTGGTTGTTATTCACAGTTGTGGCTTCAGCAAAGTAAACCATGGTTACTTTGGTTTACAACATTCTGCACATTTTCATTTCAGTAAATCTGTGGTTATATAAACCCATATAAAGGATTCAATAACCATTTTCAGAGGTTTTGCAGATTTAAATTAGCAACATTCATCACAAAAATATACAGGTGCAGCATAACCTGAAGTTTTCACCAGTTCCCCTCTTCATATAATGTTCCCTCAAACTCGTTTGGAAAATAATGGAGGATTTTTTTTCTCCACAATTTTGACTATTTTTAAATGCAGTTTTCACATCGCCCCAGGGGAAATTGGGGGGAGAAGGAGAGCAAGCTGCCTTTCAGTCCAGAGTGGGTAACGGTGCAGAACGAAAAGTGTTGTCTATTAGGTAGGAGACTGGTTAATACAAAGAGTTGTTGGTAATAACAATGTCCTTTCAGCGGTGACAGAGACAAAGTACCTGTGTGTGGCGTGTACAACTGCATGTAAGGAGTGATGGTTGTAGGAAGGCTTTAGAGAGCATTTGAATTTCACATCCAGAGAGAGTCATCCCATCATTAAAATCCCTAATTTCAGTGTCAGGTAGAGTTACAGGTAATCTATCATTGTGTCATCTGCTCCTAGCTTGCTTTTCTTTTTTTCTATCTTCAAAAGTGATACAGGTTTCTCTTTATTTTTCCAACTGAACAGAAGGGAGACAGCACACAGCATATAGAAATAATTGGTAGGACACAAAGTAAGTTTTATAATGTCAGGGAAAAGAATAAAAGTAAAAGTATTATATATTACTTTTTTTTAGAAATCTGATTCTTGATATGTCCTGAGACATTTATATACATATCAAGTCATTTGTATATACAACATCTTCCAGGGGGCTTTAAGGTGTATTCTACATCAATCACTCTAAACTAGTTTCAGTTGTTCTATGGGTATTCACACACAATATGGGATGTTTGGGTAAAGATTAATAACTAATATGGTCCAGGATTTTAGAAGATAATCAGAGCTTTGGTAGGAATTCATGTTACAAGTTCTTTCCTTTGCCAAAGTTTATAATAAAAACAATGTCAAATATGAACTTGACTGCGGCAAAACATAGCTCTGCCGACTTGCCTACCCCCCCACCACCAAACTAACCCTTCACTAATCTTTTCCAAAAAATTTTTCCCACCAAACCTTACTTATAAACATTTCCCACTAAACTTTTCCCACCAAATCCCCCCACCCCTTTTGTTTAAACCCCCTTTCATTACACATTATCACATTGCTTAAATGGCTCGCAGGCCTTTTATTAACAAGTTATTTATTAAATAACGTATTAATATGCATAGGAAATAATAAATAGATATATATTTAAATAACCATTACAAAATATATATAAATATTCAACTGAACAAATAATAAATATGTAATATTATAACAAAGATACCAATCAACAATAACAATACAACAAACTCTGAATTTTTGCCTACTAGTTGCAGGTCCTCGGAGGTCCACCACTTATATACCTTGGGGATCTGCACCTTACAAAACAATTGCTCCCAGCCGCCCATACACCCAGCTAGGGAAAGAAATAGCATTACTTATGCAGACCTCACCAACAAATTTACCAAACCGTCAAACCAAACCGGGGACTCCATACCTTAGCACACTCCCCCCAAGGACCTCAACCAAGCCAAACCCATCATTATGCATTCCTAAAACCAAAATTAAGGGAGAGAGGGTGGGAAAACTTTTCCCTTCCTGCTGTTTCTTGTGAAAAAGGACTTCCGTTTCCTGACCTGTTTAACTCCTACTGACCCCTCCTATCATCCATTCCCTATACCCCCCTCCCCTTTTTACCTTTACCCAACGTTCTTGCTCTAAAAAATTAACTCTCTGCTGTCTGCTCTCCTGTCTGCCCAGTCATGCCGGCCTTCCACTATACCCCTTCTCTCGCTCGCTCCAGGCCTACCTTTAAGCTTATAGGCTTATAGGCATGTAAAGGATTTAAAATCAGTGAACAATCACCATACTCCATTCTGTTGCTCATGATCTAGGTTTTGCCCACTAGATGCAAACTTCTTGATTTTCTTGCACATAATAGAGAAAGTAGTGCTCAGTAGGTAATGGGTGCCCACATATCAACCACTGAAAGAAATAATATTTATTATTACACAGTACTTATATAGCACCAACGTATTAAGCAGCGCTTTACAAAGTCCATAGTCATGTCACTAGCTGTCCCTCAAAGGTGCTTACAATCTAATGTCACTACCATAGTCATATGTCTTTATTATAGTCTAAGATCAAATTTTGGGGGCAAGCCAATTAACCTAACTGCATGTTTTTTTTGTGTCCGGTGTACCCAGAGGAAACCCAAGCAAACATGGGGAGAACCTGTAAACTCCATGCAGATAGTGTCCTGGCCGAGATTCAAACATGGGACCTAGCTCTGCAAAGGCCACAAAACTAACCACTCAGCCACTGTGCTTCCCACATGCATTTGAAACAGTTTATAAAGAAGAATAAATGTTTAAAGGATTGGGCCAGTAATGGGCCTCGGGATATGTGATTCCATTCCAAACCAAACCTAGTTATCAATTACCAATTGGTCAGCAAAAGTCTAGGCCAATTGTCTTGTGGTGATCCTCTCCAAACCCAGTAAACTAGCTAAGATTGAGTAACAATTGCGAGCTATAAATACAATTCCAATCATTATGTTTTCATAGTATGTTGTAGCTGCAATAGTAAAACTAAAACTTATGGTGTCAAAGCATATGTTTGTGCTCATTTAAAGTACACTAGAACTGCGGCTATATATTTAGTTGTCTGGGTAACTTTTTGCTGTTTATAGATCACTTTTGGTTTTGTAAGTTTTTGTCTGTTTTAAACTCCCCACTTTTTGAACAGGACCAATACAACTCCGACTATAATATTATTGTGTGAAAAGGTTTCTTTGCCACTACCATGCAGACACCAAATTCTAATGGCTAAATGCACTTTTAAATTCAATTTCTGCTTTTCTACACCTGTCTAGTGTGGCCAAAAATAACTATGTTGGACATAGGATTTACAGCTCAGGAATTCTGGGAACACACACCCATGTGTCCAAATACAGGGAGCCCCTGAGGCTGGGTTTTGGGTCATAATTCCTACTGCAGCTCTGCATACCCAGTGAAAACCAATACATTAGCGCTCCCTATCATAACCAATACATTTACAACATATACTCTAGCATCTTCCTGTACAACCTGTGCAACATGAAAACCAAACAGATTAGCAAGGCAATTCCAAGGCCTGGGTGGTTGCACCATCCTAGAGGTACGGTTTCAGCCCCAGACATTGGAACAGAGCAATAGAAAAAATTACAGCATCAAAAGAATGAAATGTCTTATAATGTGGTTTCATAGGAAATTTTTTAATCTTTGTATGATTGTCCAGCAAGGTAAAAGGAAATGCTGGGCTCTGTAGTATATGAAGTTCCTACCAGGTAAGTACCATTTCGTTTGCCGAGTGTCACTTGTTTTTTTTGCATGTTCTGCTACTTACAATGGAAGATTCTCTCAGTCTCAATCAGTCTAAGAAAAGACAAACATTCCAGAAAAAAAGGAGGAAAAACCAAGGAAGAGTGAGAAATCCATAGAAGAATGACAAATATCCATGTCTAGGTGGTATAAGTTTCTTTTCCTAAGAACTATTGCTTTTATAAACTACCTGTACTGTACGCTTATTTGTTGCCTAGCTTAGTTCTCCTATGTTAGCACTAGAACTAGCATAGGTCATCTCTGTCTAGTTTTATAATATTTTTGATTTAAATAAATGTTTTATAAAAAAAAAATTCCATTCCCCAAAAAAGCCGGTCTTTTCTCTATCCCCTAAAACTTAACTTCTCATTGTAGTTCCTAGGCTGGGCACACAGGAAACCACTCCTTCTTAAAATTCTTGGGTTACCACCTTTGGTGTAAACAATCTATACTTACAATGTACCACAACCTTTTGTCAATTTTAATAAAAAAATTCATTTTTATCTAGCTAACATTGTCATCTATTAAATTAGACTGATTTATAAACCCGGGGCTGTCATTTATAGTGGTATTACTGCAATTTTCCATGCATTCAATATATAATTTATAAAACCACAATTAATAAAAAACTAATAAAAGTGTAGCAGTGAATTGCAGTGCTAAATAAATTTAATAACATCATTGAATGGTTTCCAACACCAATACAGTGGCAGGAACCGGGGCGATGACATGACGATAACAGAAGCATTGGTTGATGCTTTTCACAACTGACCTTCATTGGTATCACCACCTTCAAAATGGCAATACTAATGCAGTGCCCATCGCAGCAGTGTATCATTATTTTGTAAATAGTGTTAACGTAAAAAAAAAATATAAATCACTGTATTTTCGGGGCTTCATAAATCATCGCCTTTAATTCTCCCTGAGAAGTGTCTCAAAACTAAAAAAAGTGTCACAAATAAAAACAAGAGGGAGTGGGTAGTATAATTATAAATTGTAGTTACCAGTGGCTTCTATGTAAAGATACCCCGATGAAAAAGAGGCAGTTTTCTGTTTGATAGGAAAAGAAATAATACTTGTTACCGTTACTGGCAATCTGTTTCATTCATTTTCTTTTCAAAAGCAAAATGCACTTATTATTTCAATAAATCAATAGTTTACAACTGAATAGTCATAATGAGAACAAACCAGTAGGCAGGTTTTGTATCAGATGTAAAGAAAAAAGGTGAAAATCCTATTTATATGAGCCTGAAAAAAACAAACAGGTCTCAGCTAATTCCTATGAAATCCATTTCTCATGTTTCATTAGTCATGTGGAACTGGAATAAAAGCTATTGTATATGTGCTTCTGTTCTCTTTTTATTTGTACTCCGTCATAATTATGGTTAAGGACTTATCCCACTACTAAACTTAATCAAGTTCTTTTTTTGAATATGCAGCACGGGGGCGGAGGAGGTGGAAAAGGAGGGTTAGGGTGAAAATGGTTTATGGTCAGCTGCATTTCACCAATGTTTCGTTCGGTATTCAACCATCCGAAGTCAAATAATGAGTTGCTCTTATAATAGGAGAGATTACATTGAGATTAACGCTAGCTGGGGACAAGGTACTCAAGTCTGAAATGAGACAAATTATACTGCCATAGAACCTCCCGTCTAATCAGAACAAAGAGGTTTGCATAAAGAAAGTCCTGTTATATAGACAAGTTAGAGCAGTCTTTATGCATATTATTTCTCATAATGGTATACTAACCATGCAAATGAGAAGCACATTTAATATTCTACACTCACTGATTGTAAAACTGCTGCAAACTGTAAAGAATTTCATCTAAGTTAAGATTTAACAGGCAAAGAAATCACTAAATTGAGCAATCTATTTATGTCACTTAAAATAATACAAATAATAAAATAGCACAATTGCATAGTACTTGTTTTACCTCCCACAAAAAATTAACAATGACTGGCTCAACCATAAAAGCAAGGAGTTTGGCATGGCTACTTTTTTGGTCCTCTGATGTACTAATGGTGTCATTTTATAAACATCGGAATAGGAGGTCATGGAAATGTAGTTGTCACTACATATATATATACTATAATATATATATATATATATATATATATATATATATAGTGTTGGATGCAATGCCTCTACCTCTAATTATATATAGTCATTCATCTCTCCACTTCCAGACACTTCTCCATGTACCAGGATGGTCAGCTAGGGAAAAATGGCATTTTGGTCTACTACTTCATGTCTTTATAATCTTTGTAAGCAGAGGTACAATATACTAATGAAAGAATTAAAGGGTTCCCGGGGCTTGGTAAACTGATATTGGAAGGTTCTTAGGAATTTGTAGACACTGGTTATATCATTTAAGGCTCTTATTCAAAGAAAAGTGTGCTGTAAACCTTGGCCTCCAGAAGATGTTGAAGCTTTTAAGAAAATGAAACCTTCACGTTTTACAGTTTTGCAGGACCCTTTTAAAATAAAACAGCTATGAAATTATCTTCAAATAAGAAAAATTCCTTGGAGGTACTGGCTGGAGCAAGTAACCATCATGTTACAATATACACTGACTATAGCAATCTGCAGTGTTTGAATTTGTCGGGATGAAAATCTGCCACCAGTTCCTTTGTATCCCTGTATTCTCCAATCAGAAATAATTAAGTTGACTTATTTCAGTTGACCGGATTACCTAACACATAAGGATACAGGCTATGGTTCTAGAATAGAATTCTGCACTCTGGGACGCTCGTTAAACTGTGAATAAATTCTATCTACATTTAACCGAAAAAAAGTTGGGAGGTTAATATAGGTAGGCATTGTACTGTGCTAGGTGCAACTGCTGAAACTCCATAGTAGTCTCTTATTTTTACTAGTTGTGTTAATTAAAGAACATATGCAGTACCCACCTAAAGGAGCAATTTTAAATCAGGGTTCCACCAAAGGTTGCTAGGGGGTCCTCGAAGTGTGGCTGATCGACTTCGGATTTGATGAGGCCTGGATAGGTTTGGAGCCAACACCACTTGGTAGAGTAGCTGCATGACTCTAATTAAGTTTTCTGCTGTTTATATAGTTTGTATTCTAGCACTCACTGTATGATAAATACCAATGTATTTCCACTAAATAATAATGAGTTTCTAGAGAGACCTGAAAATTACAAGTTTCTCATAGGTAAAAAGTTTGGAAAAGACTGACCTAAAATGACAGAATTTAGTGGTCCAGAGACTTACCTCCAACTGCTTTTAGGAGTTTTACAGGCACCTATTGCCAAAACCTCAATATTTTCTATATACTGAACTGTATACAGTACTCTTGCTTTTTATACATTTGTAGTAGATTAAGTGGAGGATTGCCGGCATATTTGTGTTCACAATGGGCAAGCAACTTACATGTGCAGAAGGTTCTACGGGAATGATAGATTGGAAGCAGGAGGACAAGCAGCACTCTTCACCTAATGCTAATGTTAAGAACAGGTAGCCTGGTGAGTATATAGGTATACAGCCAGAGATGAATCCAACGCTCTAGAATATTATACATATAGCGTTTTACTTTGTATAAATTGTATTCATTATTTTATTATATATTAAAATCTTGTAATATAATTTTATTATATATTTAATATTGCATCTGGGCCCTATTTAAGACTTGAATATAGTATAACATAAGCTGGAACGCCTCAAGAGTGCAGTGCACCTTCTAGCTATGATGAGAAATACATCTTTCTGTTAGTATGTATCTGTGTCTAAATTATAGAACTGGAAGCGCAAGATTGATAAGGGGATTAGGTAAGCTGTTGCCGTTTACTAAATGCTATATCAATATATACCAGAATGCTGTGAGCTATATTTTCTGACAAGACTTATTCTCACTTTAAAATATCCAGAAAAAGCAATGTTGAATGCCTACTTTCTATTCCATTACAGGAAAGGAAATTAACAGGCAAGAAAAAGTATACAGCAGCTTCTCCTACCAATAGAAATATACTATTTTAAGCGGTGTGGTCATGTTATATGCAGGTGGTTTTTTGCTTTGAGAGCTCCAAAAGATATGACTGAATACAAGGAGGTACATAGGATATATACCTATCAGGATCCAAATAACCCCCGACCACATCCCAAAATAGCACAAATAGAAGGAACAGTACGGTTTCCCTTAGGAGAACCACATTTTGAAACCAGTTGAGGTGGTCCAATACCTTTGACGCGTTTGGTGGAACTTGTGTCTGCTTCTTCAGGATAAACGCATCAGAGTTATTGGAATACCCCAATTGAAGAGGTTTTCACTGGGAGATCTACTGAGTGCTCTATTTCTAGCAAGTGCTCTGGTTTTATATTTTAAATACTACATGATTTTATAAAATGTTTGCAAATAACATTTATTATGGTTTTATGTCTTATTGTCCTTCATGTATATAAACCTGACCCTAAAAGTCCTTTAAAAGTTTGGTTCCCCTAAGGGAAACTGTACTGTTCTTTCTAAATACAAGGAGAATAAAGACAGATCCAGAACAAAATATAGGGATTATACTTAGCTGGCTGGCAAATGTTTGGAAAAAGGTACAATTTGTATTAGTATTATTGGTGTATACATATATACATGCCAGTAATATAATCATGCTGACTAGAAAAGTTACTGATTCACATTCTTAGAGCTTATGTGATGTCATCATCAGTTTTAAATCAGTAAATGAGGGTCCCTGAGCTGACAACCATGCAGCTGACACTCACTGAAAAAAGAGCAAGCAACGTGGTGGTTTTTATGGATAGTCATTAAAAGTCCTGATCACAACCATCGTGGACCTAACCTTTTGGACTTTATTGAGATTAATCAGAGTTAATATAATAGGTGCATTTGACTTGCAGTTGACCTCTTTCCTGTCTGCAATAAGCATTCAAAGTGGGTTTTGCATTTCTTAAGACTTGTAAGGGAATGTCTGTCTACAGCAAACATCAACACAATCTTATAGGTAACTGATTCAGATAAGTAAGGTGATAGTATATATATGTATATATATATATAGTAAACACATAAATATATACAAATATATATGTATCTATGCAAATAACACTAATGATATTGCTCCAGGTGACTCAGTTGAGAAGGTAAGTATATACCTATTTGCAAAATAGTAAGATACTGAAGTACATACCCACACCTTTGTAAATTCTGTAGACAGTTCTGTTTTTAATCCTGAATCCTCTAGTATAAGGCTTTGTTGTGCATTTTGTAAATACTTACATAAAAAAGTACAGAAATATGTTTTGCAGCTTAAACTATAATATTCTTCTCCAACAACGGTTTGCGTGGTATGAGCAGACCTGTTTTGACAGCTGGCCACTGGAGATGAGTTGCACATTTTTACAGAATCAATTCCACTGTGAATTATTTTTTCACGCTTTCCACCAAAAGTTCTTTTTAATTTTGTCACGTGGGTAATTCTACAGAAAAGTAATCATCTATTTTAGCAACAGGTCTGCATGTGAACGTCATTGCTCGTTAGGTCATCATGACTGACATCACTAGATGATGTGGATTTAATTTGGAGGACATAAATAAGCTTTATTTTTTATAATCGGTAAGTATGTTTTTATTGTATTAAAAAATGTGTTCTATATTGTGCATTTACTGTTTTTCTTTTCTAGAAAATGTGTAGCGGGTTCCAATGAGCCCTGTACTCGTCCTGGGTGAGGGGCAGATAATTAGAAGCCACTTTATTAAAAAGGGCTTCCAGATTCCACCATATGTTCCATAACAAACCCCAATCATCAAATTTGGGGGCTGGGTGTAGAGGAGGCCCTGTCTCTCAACATTGGACCCACAACGTTGAGGAATAGCATTATTTCTGGTATGGTACATCACTAAAATTCTGAATGTCTATATTGGAATAATTTATATATATATACATAAAATGTCAATTTTTTCTGTTTCTAAAACACTTAAAAAAACAAATGGGAAAAAACGGCAATCACTTGTAATATTTCAACACTGAACATTTTTACACGAGATTGACATAACCCACCCTGTGCAGGCTCCAGTACCATATATCATGGAGCCTGTTTGAGTTTAGGACTCCAACAGAAAAATGGACTGGTGGGAATATAGCATCACCTAACACAGAGGGAGGATTATTATTGGCCAGTGCCATAAAGGAAATAGCAATGCACTAAAAATAATTTAAAAATAAGTAAACAATTATGCTTGCCTGCTTAGGTTACAGTGAGTTCATAAAAGTTTTTATACAGGAGGGATTATATACTTTTTATGCTTAATATTACTTTATGATGGCTGCTTTGTTTTTACCTAGAAAAAAAAGCATGTATGTTTTGGTTTGATGTTTGTGTATAATAAGTGTGCTGTAATAGTGTAAGAAAAGGACATCATAAGGAAGAGGATATGGTACTACTGTCTAGCAAAACATTTGTTGTAGTATATTCATACTTTTTGTAATATAAAAAATACATTTTTTATAGTAGTTCAAATCATCATCCCCTAAATCAGTACAAGACAGAGAAATGGCATAAGGGCTGGTTGATCGAGCTTCAAAGTTCAGAGGAGATCTAGAACCAAATACCAATACCAAAACTAGTTGTAATGCTAAAGATTGGTAAGTTAATATTTTTTTAATGTAACATGGGGAAAAGTTTTGGTAAGATTTAATAAGAAACCATTAAATAATTATAAACTATTTGTCGATCAGTTTGAACTGTTTCAAACTTTTAGGGTGTAATATCCAATGTGATTCTCATTACTAACCAATCAGTGGTAAACTGGGTAGTGTTATTTGACCTGCGTTTACTCACCATATAATATTACCATGAGCACCATTCTCAGACTAAGCTTTAAATGCTGAATCTGCACATGTAAAATAAAAAATGACATTGGATTAAGAAAAAAAAAACAGAGAAGTCCCATTGTTTGCCTAAAATAGGTTTCCAGCTCATAGAAACATTCATAACCATGTAAGTGTTCTTTAAAGCTCTTACTTATTCCTGTACTTGAATGGGTTAAGGCTCAAACTCCCCCCCAAACTGTCAGTACAAGCTAGTGAGTATCATTCCCTGCCTCTATCCCCCCCATTAGTTCTCTCTACCTCCCTATAAGAAGAGAAATGTGACTAGAGAGCCTTTATAGCCTTACGCTCTAAGACAAATGATTGACTCCAAACAATATCTAAGGCGATCAGGATAAAGTACCCACCATTTCAAGGCTCAGCAGAATTCAAATTCTAATTAGACTTCTCACCACATCCCAAATAAAAATTGTTCCCTTGATATTCTTTTTGCCTATCAGGTGTCTCTCCCTGATCGCTGGAACAAAACGCATAAAGAAAGTGATTAAAGCCATAACAAAGGCATAAAATTGAAATTATCGCTGGCATCACATCTGGGAGCAGAGAGTGTCGCCACACTGGGCACACGCACTCCCTCCCTTTCTACAAAACTCACCCTACCGCAGACGCGCACACCAAAGACATGAACACTTAAAGAGTTACGCAGTACTTTCCAGACTAGCAGCGCAATAATAGGCAAACAGCCTCACACCAAGCTTACACAATACAACAATGAACCCATCATATAAAACCAGCTTGTGAAATGTAAGAGTGCAGTATTAATCTCACAAGAAGAAAAAAGAAAAATAGCATATTACCATATTCTTTTAGCATACATTGAGAATTCCACAGTTACTTTAATATGTTCAGTCGAGTCTCTCTCAACCTTTTCAACATGGGAGAACCCTTGAAATAACTTTCAGGTCTAAGGGAACCACTGACAATATTATCAATCACCACAGCTCACGTTAAATTAGCTTGGTGATCAACAGGAGGAATGCCTTACATTGTGGGCCATTGGGAACAAATGTCACCCCCATAGATAACCAAAAAAATAATTGGTAACTGACCTAAGAGGCAGAACTGCTTATTCCTTAAATAACCCCTAGCAACCTCTGGAGGAACCCTCGTTGAGAAATACTGGTCTAGGTTGACAATTCCTTCACAGTTTCAATTTCTTTGGCATATGTAGAGGCTTCCAACAAACCTGAACAAAGCATGTTAAACTACAGTATGTCTGGTTTATATATTATATGGAATTGTAAGGGATTATTAACCAAAGCAATAGAGATAGTTTAGATAGTTTAAGTGTTAGAGAGAACACTTAAAATGTTTAAATTTTAGTTTTGTATAAAGTAAAGAAAGGAAAGATAAGGACACTTGTTAAGAAGATCCTTTATCCCCCCATGGCAGTATTCTCGAGTGAGGCTCAGGGTTAATTTTATGTTCTGGGGGGTAACCCTGAGCCACACTCGGGGTAGCATTGTAGAAATCCTACCTGCTCCCCATGATCCAATGGCGTCCTCAGGCATATGCAGGAATTTTGCCTTGTGCATGGCCTTCACTTAATTTATTAAGCAAGGTGAACAATCAACAAAGCACACCTATGGACATGAGAAGTCACTGCAATTTTTGATGATTTTTTGCTGAGACTATGAGCCCCATGCATCTAGGTAACTGCAGACAGTATACTCTTTTATGCATAGCTTGATGAATGTTAAGGCTAACTAGTCTCTATGAGTCATCATAGGTGTGTTTGTTATTTCATGAAAAATATAATATATATATTCACATTTATTATAAATATTATAATTCACAATATTACACAATATAAAAGCAAACCCTTTATGATACTCATAACAAGATAGTGGTAATATTTGTAAATGGACTTGAAAGAAAGGGTGCAGGGAAGTCAAAGAAAACCTGTACAGAGGACATATGGAGGCTTCTATTGCTGACTTAGAATACTAACTCTTTATCTATTAAGTTGAATTAATGATTTTAGGAATTTCTTTACCATAGACCTCAAATAAGTCTCCAGGACAGAAGTTCTGGTTGTTCTGCACAGGCTTTCCAGGTCCTTGACAAAAGAAGTATTGCAGCCATAGACAGCCCAGCAACTGGTGTTTTTAGAAAGTCATCAATGGTTGTATCTGTTAATCTCCCAGTTCAGATTTCCATTACTGAGCACACAGTATCTTGTCTCCTTCCCTCCCACACAGTGGTACTCTGCTCATTAGTTGCTGTAACTCTTCAGACATTATCCTGCTTGCTGTTGAGCAGGTCGAGATTGCCATCAATAGTTTGGAGGTCCACAAGGTGACATCTGTCTGCTAAGATCACCTTAATTTCATAGAATGTCTCCTTGTTTTCTTGGACCTATCTTGGCTCCGATGATTGTGACAATGGGCCTGATATATTAACCTCCCTAGCTGTAATTCTGAGTGTGCCTCGGGGTGAATTTTCCATACCAAAAGCGGTACCCCGAGCCACACTCGAGGTGGAATTTCCAGGGAGTTTCAAGTCTTAACTGGTCCTCACATTCCTGCGGCATCTTCCAGTGATGCCTGCTGCGTCCTCCAGCGATGCCCAACATCTGCTTCCCCTAGAGATGCTGGTCGGCATGTGTGAACATTGGGGACGCGAAGTCAGGGGAAGCAGATGCCGGCCGGGCAGTGAGAGCGTGTGGCTGGAGGGCAGGACCATGCAGCTGGGAGGTGGGTCCAGGCGGGAAACCTAATATAATAAGTATACTTTTATTTATTATAATAAGTATATTTATATTTATTTAACCAGGGAGGTTAAGGCTCTCCAAGGCTGGAGAGGATACACTTTATTTAGTGAAGCTGGGTGATCCTGCAAACCTGGAACAGATCTGGTCCAGGACTGAAAACATTTGCAAACAGGATCACCCAGCTTTACTGATGAAAGTGTATCTTCTTCACTTTACTGATGATGAGTAGAACATGTGTGGCTGAAAATTATACAGAGGAAAGTTTTCCATCTGTCACCTTATAAGCTCAGGACCGCTGTGTGTAATGACAAACCTGGCTCTGCTGTTGATAGCACCAGTATCAACTCTCTGCCATACTCCACTCCAGAACAGTGCTTTAAATACTTATTTTACCAGGACTGAGATCCCTATTTTTAAATGTAGCAGTACACAGCAACCATGTCCTACTGGAAACATTGGTGTTGCCATTTCATAACCTCTTCTAAAAATTATATTTGCCCGGCTTTCTTTGAATTCCATTTAGAACCTTTGACCTGCAGAACACACAGAGCAAGTGAAGTCAAACTGAGGTCAGAACCCCTGCATAATTGATCCAGGTCAATGGACCCTCCCAAAATAGCTGAATCAAAGGGGTCATCATGACAGCATTTTTGTAAAGTGAGGTCAGAACGGACAATCAATGAATTCTGTATAGACAAGTAAACACATAATTGGAATAAAAAATTTTATTGTCAAAAATATGGTATGCTTTTATGTCTAGCTGACAAAATGGCAAGCTTTTTTGCTTTTATATATAAGTGCAGTGGGCAGGACAGATATCTTTTTTCTAAGCAGTTTCAGTACTTCCCTTGATACTACCTGCATCTGCATTTCTCTTTGTAAAGAGAGTTCAGCAACCAACCTGTAACCATTAGTAGACATTTACACAAACCTGTCTGGGCACAGGTACTCAGGTGCTCATTAAAATTAGGGAGTGAGACTTTCAGACAGTGTCCTCTTTTGGAGGGATCCTCAAAAAGTATGTTAAGGGACATGCTATCAACATGTTAGTGTGTTAGTCTGGTATTCTTGGGGAAGTAATGAACCCGTTTCTCACTTTGTAAAAAAAAAAAAAAAAAAAAACACCCTACAGTTGTTGGAAATGTGGACAGTGCAGGGCACACTACTCCTGACCAATAAATAAAAGCCCCAAAAAGCAGAAAGATATGTGATGATCCTATCAGAGGTCAGATATTTGTAACATCCTATGTCCTGAAATAAAAAAGGATGAGGGGAGGTGGAGGTGTTTGTATCGCACATCAATAGATCAACTTACATTGAAAGCACTGCTTCTTCATGGATCCAGTGAATGAGCATTGCCAGTCTAGGACAAAAATGTATGTACTAGGTAAAACCCTTAGATTAAAATGTTGGCACTAATAACAGATGGTGCTAATAGTGGATGGAATTCGGATTACAAGCATAGCAGAAGGTTGGGTGGGCTCTTACTTTGCCAGCTATGTGCCATTTACAGAAAGCCCACACTCGATCACAACTTTTAGGCTTCCAGACCCTAACCTTGCAAGCTTGCAGGATCGATCAAAAAAATTGCTTTAATTTAGTTTAAGAGAATCATAAAGTGGGAGTGAATTTCCAAAACATTATATCCAATAGGATCCAATAGAATACAAACACCACCTAGAGAACAAGTATAGCACTTCTTCAGTAGTGACGTTCCACTCTGTCTCTCTGCTTGTAAATGAAAGCTTGAAGGTGAAGAGATCTGGTGCACTCATAGGAGGCTCAGGGTTTATGGGCAGGGTACTTCCACTAGTTAACTATTACCAATATCAGTAGTACAGTTTAAATCCTGTGCTCCAATTTGCTGAACAATTCTCATCTTTAGAGGTAACTCAGCACAAGCCTTCAATCCAAATCACAAGCTCTGCCTTGTAAACTATGAAAAATTAAAACAAAACTAATGGCCCTAAAGGTTTGAGTTGTTAGATAAAGGTTGGTCTAGAAGAGTCCGGTAGGTACATGATTGTGATTCATGTAACCCAATGAACTAAAAGTATTGCCTTCAGGCTTATGGTAAAATATAAGTTTTAACATATAGGATACAACTTGGGCAGTGGACCTCAGTAGGCAGTCACAACTTTTTGTTATCTTTCAAAGAAAAAAAATGTAGTTAGTTTATGTGGGAAACAGTTTTTATATGAAAAATATATTGTATAAAATAATACATATTATTATATATATATAAATCTATTTGGCAGTCATTCTTTGGCACATATGCCAGTGAATAGTAGAAATGGTATGAATACTTGTTGCAAGATAAGAAGCTAATTATGTAATCACATAGTCACAACTATACATTTTGCCCCCACCATCCCAATACATATAAAACAACCCCTTCATATGCAGCCATTTTAAATCCATGCATCCATGTGTAAAAATCTCATCATATGCAGCAATAAATTATACTACATCCATATATTATATCCCCATCTGCAGCCAAATGCATTTTTCCTCACCTCAGTGCAGGCATGCATAATGTTCACCTCAGTTATAAAACTATATTTTGTTTCTCCAAACTGACGCTTTTCCAATCTTAAGCCACTTTCAATATGTTAGCCACTTGATTGATCACACGCTCCATATTATCTACATATTATTAACCATGGTCAGTAACCCACACACCTGGCACTATAATATATAAAGCCACCAGTCACTTAGCAATGTAGCCCGCTCACCACCTTCACATTGCACAGAGTTTCCGGCTCTACTTATCCCATATTATACAGGGCCACTGGCACCCTTCCCATTTCCATATTGCTAGGAGCCACCAGTTCAACATTTATTTTTCAATGGCTCAGCTAGTCCTTCCCAAAAGTGCCTTTACCCAATAAAGCTACAGACAGCCAGTAGCCCCCATTACCACCTTTCATCCACAGATCCTGAAGCTAAATTTCCTGAAATAAATTGCCCAAATGTGTTTTTTCAATAATGTAAAAAATTGATATAAACAATCACATAATTTATTGGATAAAGTTTTCCAACTCTTTTAGGAAATTAGCCTAGTTATTTTGCCTAGCACAATAACTAATAATTGTATTTGTGTCCAATGACCCAATGTCTATCGCTAGCCAGCATTCCTCCATTGTTGCACTGCATCATCCAGTCAATACCCCATAAGCTACATATATATTTTATAGCTAGTAATCCTCTTGCAAAACTGCAGACACCAACAAGCCAACCCTCCAACTTCTGCCTCTTCATTAAGAAGATGTCATGACATGCCATTAATATTTCACTGTGCTTTCTTTGGAATGGACTTGGCAACATTCCTAAATCTTCACAGAAGGGAACAAAACAGTGAACAGAGAGTGAACAGAATGACTATTACCATATTGTAATAAGAGCTGTGTCCCAACACAGGGGTCATCAAGACATGGGGTAAGTCCTCCAAGTGCCAGAGCTTGGACGTGCCAATATAGGTTCACTGAATGCCACATTCCTGAGATGATTCCACTGCTATAACAGTAAGCTCATCTAAAAAACATGGACTGTTGTTGGGATACGAGGACATTGGATCCTCCCATCAATATGGAATGGATATTTTGAATGACAACAGTGAAAGTGATCTTGCAATGCTGGTTGTCTATTTGGGTATATTCTTTATTATTTCAATTATTATATTTACAATTGGGAAAATTATATAGTTCATATCCAGATAAAAAATAAAATAACTCACCCAAGAAATAAAGGAAGTTGACTTTGTAAAGTGATGTTCTCTCAGGGCCTATTCACTCATATGCAATGTTGCAGCACAAATGCATGGACATGCGTTCACATGCATAATACCGCGCGCTTCATTAGAGCGCCCCAATATTATGAGACTTACAATATTTTCAGTGGTACATTGCATTGTGTTGTCCTTTGATGGAATTGTGCTTTGCAGAATGGATGCCACCACAATGGAGAATTGAAAAGAGATGTAGGCTATGGAAACACAAATATATAAAAAGGCCCTAAAGCAAAGCTGTATTTATTTTATACTCATTAACTATCTGGAAAATTAAAATAGATTATTGTCTTGCACATGATTGGATTCTAAACAAAGCAGTCACTTTCTGAAGTAAACCATGTCAACTCAACTAATACCTAAATGAATTGTATATACTGTGTAAGACAAAAATATTTTTTTATGTGTGTGTTTTTTTAATTTTTGTATTAAATAGTAATTTATTATGATTTATTTTGTTTATTTTAATATGACACAATTAAAAAACACAAAAATCAAAGAAACTATATTTACCTCACTTGACTAGTAAAAACCGAGCATTAGCATTACGTTCTGACATGGAATTGTACATCAACTTCTAATGGAGAACAGTGAGACTGAAAGGAGTACTTATTGCTCATTAGTGATAGGAGAATCAGCTATGTGAACCGTAGATCATTAGGAAAATATTTCCGAGCTTACTGATAGTATCTATTATTGCCAATTCTTCCACTGTCAACAGAAAGTACATGGCAGCTATGTATCAAATACAGTTTATTAACACCGGGCAACGACTAATACATTTTCTCTTCTAATGACAAAAATCTGTCAGCTCATATTTTAGATGCATAAAATGGGATTGCATAAACTCTTATAAAGTTAAACTGAAGCCTTATTAAATGACCCAATTTCAACAGGTATACTAAATCGAGTTATGATTTTTGTTGAAATTAATTATCTCATAATAATTTATATATTTAGATCAGTTACCCGAAACAGCAAAATAAATGTATGATGCACAATTTTTTCCTGTGTAGAGATTTTACTCATAAATCTTCAGAGCTAGAAGCTTGGAACAAAATATTAAACAAATAAATTGAGTAAAGCAAGCATTTGATTATGGTGGCCAATCAAATTTCATTTTTTAGTAGTTGATAAATAATACAAAGAATCTGATTGGTTACCAATGTTCTTTTCTCTTTTTATTATATTTTTTAAAAAGAAAAACTGGACAAAAAGTAGGCTTCAGCTGTTCATGTATAGGATATTAAAAGAGCACAGTTAAAGGATTTTTATATGATTAAAATTATCGGTATAATCTCGGAGTGAACGCATTTTTTTTTCTCTATTTTGTATAGATACACATTTGTGGACATACCATAATAAAGTTATTGTTAAGCAAAAACTCTTGAGCCACGTTAACTTAACCTCCAAGCTTCCAATGGGATAGTTTATTCTGCACACATTTATACAGTCCTACATTGTAAAAGAAAGGTAAAGAAAATGTCCAATTGTCACCAGCAACCAATGAGATGTCATCATTACCACTTCTCTTCTTGCAAAATTAAATAAAACAGTTTAGCTGCTATTAGCCTGAGCAACAGCTACACTTTCTTGGTCGGTAACAAATACAGGGCAGCCAAAAAAAAGTTAGATGTTAGGTGAAAATATACTAAAAAACATTATAATTTGGCCACTGGTCCTAAGAAACCAATTTACTGCCTAATAATCCCAAATAAACATTTTTTAAGCCAGAATGTAGCATTAAAGTATATTTTTTCTCCTTATGTTCTTATTTAAATACATATGTAAAAGTTTCCAAAAAGTTAAAAAAAAAACTTTGTGTAGCAAAATAATGCAAAAGACTTCCTGATGATCATTTGATCTACTATGCTATTATGACCATCAGTCAAACTTACTTCAACATCTGCATTCATTCTGTATAATATATATATTTATATATATATATATATATATATATATGTTTTTTTTATAATGATGTAATGATGATATGCTTTTTTTACACACATTGAATACACACACTTATGTCTGTGTCCACATATATATATATATATATATATATATATATATATATCTACACCAATATACCAATAGTGGAAAATCCAACAAATCATTTTGTTTAGTGTCTGTAAATAAATACCATAATTCTACTACATGGCACATGTAAGCATAGATAAGCATGAATCTAAGTCATAGAAAATGTACATAAAATAAAAGGGCTGGGTAAGAAAGTGAGAAAAAAAATGACAATATCTGCCCAACACTGAGTGGGTGACTCGAAAAGAGAGTTAAAAAAAGGAAGAAAGAATAAAGAGATATAAAATTAAAAGGTAAAAAGCAAGAAGGCAAATAAGAGTACGCTTTCAGCTTCCACATTATTAATGACTCTTCAAAAAATCTGCGAGTTTTCCAATCTTCTCTGAGAAGCGCATGAAGGAGCTCACAGATGAAACTGACCTTCAAAATGTTCTTTGGTCTTTAGTTAAGAAATTCGCTCGCCATTATGGCATCATTAGGGAAACAAGGATAAAATTACTCCATGGTTAATGACCTATAGTATCTCCCCACCAAAATTTGTTTCAGATCTAATAAAACTGTGCTTAACACACTCGGATGAGTTATGAGGACTGTTCTGCAGGGTATTAAAATGTGGAAAATAGATTTTCCGAAGCTGGGGGGACTGGACTTTTTGAATCAGATAGCAGAATGGAATTTTCTGGGCTATAAATTCTTCCATGTCTCAATTTCATCTCTCTCTCGCCTGCTTTCTTTTTTTCCTCTCTCTCTCTCTCTTTCTCTCTCCATCTTTCTGCAATGCTAAAGCAACAGAAAATTCTTTCAGATGAAATCATTTCTTCAACTTTACTTCCTCTTTTTGTTTTAAGAGATGTTCAGCAATCTTGGGAAATCAGGCATTTCCATTATTTCTCGTTTTATTACCTGTTATAAATTATTAACTTGTGTTATTTTTCCTCATTGATGGTAATGTTATACTATATCAGAAGTAGATTTCAGAACTATAGTAGTTTATTAGAACAAGCAGAAGAAACAGGTATTGTTCTCTTAAGAGTAACTGGAACCACCAATTTAATGGCCCCTGGAGATTCAATGTAAATTGAATTTTAGGAGGGTAAATAATAAACTGGGGCCATGAGTGAAGATTCTTTTTTTAGTTTGTACTTATGTAAAAACTTCATGCATGTTGGACAAACAATAGGGGGATTATTTATAAAACAGGGAATCTGCCATTCCATCAACTATTCCTTGGTGGGAATCAATTACTGCTATTAAAACACATGAACCTGAAAAATTCCCACAAGGGAATGTTTGAGGAAATGTCAGATTCCCTGTTTAATAAATAGAACCCTAGGTCGTAACATACAAAATTCCAACACAGCTAGCATACTTTTTTTCCATACACATCTCTGTTGGTCGTGTGGGGAAGACATGGGTACCCTACATACATTTTGACCGCTATCTTATCTTATGATGATTTTAGGGATCATCCATCCTCTAATGGCTCTATTCTAGCTAAGTTGTATATAACCTAATCTACCATTATACCAAATACTTTTTTATAATACATTTCTCTTACATCCACAATGATTATCCTTTCATTGATATTACTGTTTTTACTTTATATGACAAACATCCGACCAATAGCACTAAATAAAGTATTCAGACATTTGGTCCAAATCGGGGAGACTTTACACGGGTGGATTCCATTGCTGACACAATTTTTTCATATTCTCTATCCTAAGGAAAATTCCACCAATGTACGCCACATTTACATGAAACTGAAGTTATTATTCTATATATCAATGATCTTGAATCAACAAATAATTGTAGAGTATAGCACTGTATGCTAAAATGATATTACTGCAATACCAACCTACTCTTACCATTACCTCCATTTTGTTAGAATAGAATATCCTGGAACTCTACATTTAATTACTTCTAATACACAGAGTATTCTATTGACCCTCTTTGAGTCCTTCCTAAAAAATGGATTCACTGAAAGCTCCTATATATCTAGGAATGGAATGTGATAAGCAGATGTCCTTGAGTACAGTCAAAACAGTGGTTTTAGATTCCCTTGGGCTATTGAGGCCTGTTATTTTATCTGCCACATCATGAACAATTCTATCAAACATTCAATTTTTATAATAATTAATAAACTTGTAACTCATGCTTTTTATAATAAAATGGTACAAAAACTTGACCAGTATCAATATACTTTTTTTTTAGTCTAGCCATTGATAAAATTAGCAGGTTGGGGTTATACTGCCTTTGTGTGGTCTTATAGAAGCATACTATACATATACATATTTTTTTATGAAGACACAACAAGAGAAATAGGAGGGGGTGCTAAGAAGTTCCTGGCTTTGCCCCCATATGAAATAGAAAAATGAGTGTGGGGGCATACGACAGCCTAAAATCTTAGTATGTAACTGTGCAAATATCAGGTCTTTGTGATTCTTAAAACTGTTTTTTCTTTTAGTGAGAAGCTGTGATGGGAGAGGCACAAGCAAGTTTCATGTCGTTGGAGATACTGGCCGTCATGAAGTTTCTCCAGGGAAAGTCAGCAAAGGACATTCACACTGAGATGTCACAAACAATGGGCGAGAAGTGTGAATGTCCTTTGCTGACTTTCTCCAAAGAAACAAAAACTTCAGAACGGCCTGTAACTCCAACGAGGTGAAACTTGCTTGTGCCTCTGCCATCACAGCTTCTCACTAAAAGAAAAAAAGTTTTAAGAATCGCAAAGACCTGATATTTGCACAGTTACATACTATGATATTAGGCTGTCATATGCCTCCACACTCATTTTTCTATTTCATCTTGAAGGGGGCAAGGAACTTCTCAGCACCCCCTCCTATGTATATAAAGTAATCCTTCTATATCACTTCTTGTAACAAAGCCATACCAAGACACTGTCTAGATAACTAAGTGGTTAGTTTAATAAAGGGGAATGTTAACCTAGCAAAGTGAGTATTCACTAAACATAGACCATATATATGAGCTGCATTCACATTGTATACCAAGTCATGTACAATGGAATTTTTCTAGCACATTATGAACATAGAGCAACCTTATTTTCTAAGGTTCTTTGCAAAGTGAACAATCCCAACGTTTTTTTTCTATAAAGACTTGACCATATGAACTCACAAGCATACAAATTTGTCTAATTTTCGGAGGCTACATTCATCACAATTGATTTTTGAATGGCATATTTCCCATGAATCAAGGATATCTGTATGCAGCTGGATCTAAAAAAAATAGTAAATCAGCCATTTTTTTCTAATCCGATACTCACAGTGACAGCAATGGCCACAGGCAGCTGCCTACTGTGCCTTGTATTTAATGCGGCTAGGGTCATCCGGCAAAGACAATTCATACCACACGGTAGTTACAATTTGCATTTCATTTACAAGTCAGAATAGTTTTTGCCTGCCGTCCTTCTGACAGCAGTTATAGGCACAACAACAAGGACAGATTCAAGATTGCATTATGTTTCCGGAGTAAGAAAACCAAGCTGCCATTATCTGGAATAGGAGCCGCAGATACCAGTGGTGCTTTTAGGTTAGTGAGGACCAGTTACTGCCGCTGAGAGAGGTGGCTCACGAGGTAATGGCATTTTGCTCTCTTTAAACTTTAATCTTTCCTATTAATGCTCTGCAACTGGAGAATGTATGAGAGTTAATGTTCCATGAACGTGTTCTCACTCGGCAGTCTCTGCAAGCTAATTACCTTCAGGTGCTAAATGGGGGGAAATTGCAATCCATTTGGATGTAAAAAAAATTTCGCCTTTCCAATCCCCTGTGAAACATTTTTTTCCTGAGTATTGCAGAAAAAAATGCACCCTTTTAATGTGTTTTTGTGTCTTTATTCTGAGTTCTTAAATAAAAACAACACAATAACCAGGCGACTTGACATGGAAATGATCGCCGGTAAAATCTTTGAACAAAAGACATTACACTGTCCTGCAATGTGTGTGTGAGAGACTGTGACAGGAATATTGCGGCACAGTCCGTTATGTTTATAGTTTTCGACATTCATCACCATCTAGTACCAATCATAAATGGGGAATGAAAGTCATTTTTCAACTGTTGGGGGAAATTATAAGAATTCACACATCATATACATATATGCAGTATATGGATAAAACACAAATACTTGGATTTTTCCTAAAACTGGTCTCAGCATAGAAAATTCCAGTAAATTTGGCTACCCATACATGAAACATTTTTATTGATATGTATTAATTACCTCTGAAGGTAATATCTTCTCTAGTCTTTGATGTGGAAATTATCATTACTGGAAGCAGAACATTCATTGCAAAAGTATTCTCTTGCAATAAAAATGTCTTGCCAGTAATCTACTGTTAACCTAACCCAGGCGGGCTAATCATTGCTTTCATAGCAAAAAGTATTTCCTTCACATCAGAAATTCCCTATGGCTATGCACACACTCACATTCTTTTATACACACCTGAACATCAGGAACCTTGGCATTTTCGTTTGGGCTGAATTCACACTGTTGCAAATTATGTGTATTGGTGCGCTGCAATGTCATTAGGTTTTAATAGCATTCCAATATACCTTAGTAATGCATGGTGTTATTGGTCAGCGGAAGCAAAACATGCCCCAATATTATTAGAGAAAAAAATGGCAGTGGTGTTAATGACCAGTAGTACGAAAAAGGTAGACAATCTTAACATAATCAGCACGCCACTCCTAATGTTCAGAGCAGGCACCCAAAACATTTAGTCTCTTTAACATTAAGATCCCAGATTGGCATCCCTTCCCTTAACATTTAGACCTTAGATCTGTCTTCTTTTCATATCCAGGCCCCAGATTTTCTCCTTGTGACATTAAAACCTCAAATTGGTCTTCCCCTTAACATTCAGACCCAGGACCAGCCCTCCTTCAAACCATAGATCAGTCACCTTAAACTCCCAAATAGACCCTAGATCAACCCCCTTATACCTCCCTTCAGCACCCAGGTCATCCACCGCTAAACTCAAAAACCAAACCTTAATACAAGCAGACTCAACTCAAACCATACCCTAGATTAGCTCCCCAGCAAACCCCTTCCCACCCTAGAAAGCTCCCCTTTAAACGCCTCTGATTAGCCTCTGACCTCCACAAAGCCTTCAAGCTCTAGGTACACAGATGAAGTCTATACTGAAGTACGTCAGATCTCAGCATTAGGTGCCGGAATGACCGCCTGGATATAGAGTAGATCCAGAGGACACAAGATTTGGCACCTATACCCATAATTTCTAATAACATTGGGGGGAATCATTGGGCTTAGTAAATATGGGCAAGCTGTTCTCAGGTTGATAACCAATAATATGCAGGGGAAAGTTTAAAAAAGGATTTAATGAAGGATGAATAATAAAGTAAATGTAGCTTTACTTTATAAACTACTATGAACTATAGTTAACCAATCCCATTAGGATTCACCTCTAACACTTAACCTCCTTAAACCTTACTCATACCTTAACATAAATGTATAATGTTTTGGGCTAATTTTGAGGTATTGAGTTGCTAAAGAGAAAGCAAAAGATGCTTCTGTTCAGTTTGCCAAAAAAATGTGGAACAACTTAAGCTATTGAGCTCTGTAAATAAGCAAATAAGCTTATAAAAATACTAATATATTTGTAAATCATTTTCTTTCAACTAAACCTAGAAAAGTAATGACTCACAAAACCCATATTTATCTCTGCAAAAAGTTGAATAAAATCAAGTAGTAGTAGGTTCTAAACAATAAAAGTAAAAAAAATTGGCATTATCAGGTTTTGAATGCAAACAGTCCAATCTGGAGAACATAATCAGCAACTAGTAAAGTGTTTATGGTCCTGTATCCTGTATATTAAACCCTTTCTAAAAATATATATATATATATCTAGGCGACTTTTATGTATTGAACTGAATAAAATCTCAACCAGCAACATTCACAAATGTTCCCATGCTGTAGCTTGCATTTACTTTTACATGTCAGCAGAAAGGAATAGCATATCAGCTAGTTTAATCGCTAGTAATAGCTAGTGCTGTCCATGCACAGGATGATTATCACACTATATTGCCACAAATATTTCTATAATCGTATTACCTTGGAATGCCATGTGTTAGAATGAGATAAACAATCTTTCCATTCCTCAAGCATGTAAACAGTGTTGTGTATACTTAAACTGCTCCATCACCTACTTGCTTAACCAAAAGGTGCAGCCTGAGCCGACTAAAGATTACTACCAAAAGTCCTCATCCCTATCTCAAACCATTTCCCATGCACTGATGTATGCAGAGAGCAGTGACACATGTCTGGTACTGGCAAGATATAAGTGGCTTGTTGCAAGGCCTATGACTGACAGCCTGACTTCACCATCTGTATGATGTGTGGAAGGCAGGGGCTGACATAGGAAGGTGCACAAGGGCCCGGCCCCAAAAAGAGTCCCAAGTCAGATAGTTTTGCACAGGGGCCATTGGCTATGTCCACCACTAGTGACAGGCGACATGGTGGCACCTGAGAGAAAAATACTTATGTGCTGAAGATAAAGTTGAACAATGTTTTCTTCTTTGATTATGTACTACTGAGTTTTTTATAAGTTACATAGTTCATATATGACAATGGAAATGCCCCTTTGATTAATTAAATGGAGGGATTGCAGAATTTGCCTCTGTTGGTAAGCCAAAAAGACAAAAGTGGGCCACCCTAAGCCTCATCACATTTGCTACCTTGCCCATTCTTGACTTACCATGTTAGTGGGGCCCATCTCTGGTCTTCACTCTTGTGCACAAGTGATACAGCAGTTAGAAGGCAGCCACGGGGTGGACCAGTATTAGTACCCTATTATTACCTCATATTTATTACTCTTCTAACATAAAAGTTTACTAACAAAGCTGAAGCCATGGCTCCTTCTCCACCCTCCATCTACCTACGGTTTGTTCTATTAGGTGGTGATATAAGTGGAAAATCTGTCTGGCAATATCCTTCCTGCTTCATCCCTAAAAAAATTATTATTACAATGATAAATAGTATTGCTTTTTTCAATATATTATATGCATTTAGTATTAGTATTGGATCAGTACGATTTTTAGTTTGCGAAAGCACTGTATATCGTACATAGCAGACAATGTTAAAAATAAAAATCTATTTTTACCAGTTTTATATTTTTACATTTACATTTTTTTTACATTCATTATTGCTGATTTCCTGTACAATCACTTGTCTGTATCTGGTATCTTGATACTGAACATTTTTTAGGTTTGCATTCATGGAGCCATGGATGCCCCATTCTTTGTGCTGATCCACGTGAATGTCCTGCAATGCTTCCATGACATCACTAGTTTTAGCAAACTACAAATCTCAGCATGACCTGATTTTTCTGCAAGTACTTCCAAACAGAATTATCATGGAGCTCCTTCCTCCATAGCATTTTACAACTAGCAAGCACCAATGGATTATTGTGTCTCTATGTGCGGTATAGTGACAACACTAGCAACATTTACCTTATAATTATTATCTAGAAGCACTTTTTAGATATTGACATTGCTGTCTCATGTTTTAAAACAGATTCTGTTGATTGAGTTGCCTAAATGAAAAGTTGAATTTGGAAACCAAACGAAAAGTACGTAAAAATATACTAGAAATAGGAATAAGATTCTACACCACATATTCATTTATAGTTTTCGAGCAGAGATAAAATATTTTGTGACATTTTTGGATAATTGATCATATTATCTGTAGGATAATTAAGACTAAACATGGAACTTCATTGTCTGCCTGAATAATAACAGCAGATGACTTATTTACTGTTCTTTTTTCTGTCCCGTATTCCCGTCCAAAACTTCTCAATATGAAACCAGAGCAGGTGTAATAGGAGCCCTGTGAGGCGCAGTGATGCCTGAGTGGAGGTCACCTTGGGGTTAACAGGTGCTGATCCTGACAATAGGTGGATTCACAGCTTCTTGTATCATATAAATAATTTAGAGCTAATGTTAAATGGGTGTGTGGAAGAAACAAGAATGGATCCCACTTAACCTCTGAAGGACCAGAGGGAAGAAATGGGTTCATAGTTATAATTAAAATTCCCAATATGTCAAAGCATTGGGAAACTGATGTTGGGCATTCATATGCCAGATTCTTCCATAAATAAACCAACATTCATTTATGTTACAGGAATAAAGCCAAGTAAGACTTCTTAAACACAATCATGAAAATGTAAAACAAACTATGAGAATGATGCTGATTTTCTACATTATTGGGCACCTGCAGAGGCCATTATATTAAAACTCGACATAAACATCTGTTTTAGATTAATTTTATGCAAAGGTATAATATCAGCTTTCTGAAAATTTACATACTGAGATTTTGTACAGACAGCAATTGCATATATGAACTAAGTTAGGTATCAATAATATTATGGAACTACAGTTGCTTCATCCCTGGAGCTTGGAGGTCCACAAACACCTAAAGCAATTGCCTTTGGCTAGGTTCACCTCAATTGCTAAAAAATTAACACATTCTCGTTTTATTAGCCATAACCTAACTTTGTAAAGATTGTAAAGGAACACAATGATTGGCCAGTGTCTATGATATGAAAAGCCATTTTTTCATATACAGCCTTATTACAAGGGGAAATCCAACCTTGGTTGAGTATTGTGTGCAGAAATAGCAACGCTGACATCATATAATCCTGTACAAATTGCAGACATTAGGACATACATATAGGTAGTACATACAATAATCATGTTATACAGCATACTGACAATCACAACTAGACTCTTCAGCTACCTTAATAGTGCTTAATAATATATTTAATATGCTTCCATATAATAAAATATTAAAGCAGCCGGCTGATGTATCAGAAATGACACACCTTATCATATTGGCTTCTGAGTCAATAAATGCGGCTATGATGGTACTGGGTCACATTGTATTATATAGGGGGGTATATAGAGAACTGTTCCACTTTAGATTTGTTAGATCCTTTTGTGCAAATTGTAGCAATATGTATGTAAAACAAAGAAGGCAAGTCACAACATAGAATGGTCTCCCCCAACTTTTTCAGATGAAAACATAAATTGGTCAATCTGATGTCTGATGATCATATATTTCACTGCTTATTTCATATAAAACTAATTATTCGGTGTCAGGACAAGAGAGCCTATTTGTAAAATGTTTCAATATTGTTTCATGAATTGTGTGCAGCAGCACCAAACCCAATTACTAAACTTTCATTAAACTTTTGTTGGTGTCATTTTACAGCCATGTTCAATATTTTTAAGTCTGCAACTTTCAGACACTACTTACTATACGATGGCAATGTTTTCTCCCTGTTTTCCTGTTTTGCTCCTGTGTTTTACCTTTCACAAGGGCTACTGTTAGAGAGAAACTGGCAATTTCAAATCACAATGGGCCTGATTTATTAAAGCTCTCCAAGATTGGAGAAGATACACTTTCATCAGTGAAACCTGGAATGGATCTGGTCCAGGATTCAAAACATTTACTAGCAAATAGCAAACCCATTCCAGGTTTGCTGGATCACCCAGCTTCACTGATAAAAATGTGTATCCTCTCCAGCCCTGGAGAGCTTTAATAAATCAGGCCCATTGCATGAACATGGTCCCACCATCAGGAGGAGATCCTGGTAAATGCCATGCAGCCATTGTTGGAGTGCATGTAGAGGTTGGAGGAGATCAGCAGCACCAAGATACAACAAGGTATGGAACAAAGGTTAAAAAAGGTTATTGAAAAAAAAATATATATATATATATATATATATATTTATGACACATAATTTATATCTGCTTTAATGAATCAGAACAATTTGCAGGTTAATTTCAAGTCAGCATCCAGTAAATCTAGACAATTAGCATTTTGCTAAGAATGTCTACCTTTTTTTCTAAGTATTACAATAATTCACAGATTGCTGACTAAGCACACTATGGGCTCTATTTTTAAAGTCCTTGTGTGGCAGTAATTAATTCGCATCAGGGAATGTCAGATTCCCTGTTTTATTAAATATTTTTATATTTAAATATTTCATATTAGATAACAATGAAGTTATCTATATTTTGTGTGTTTCATGACATATCCTAAATGTAGATGACAATTAAATTATAAGTTGTGGATTACATAGGACAGAAGTAGTTGTTACCTGTGAAAGCACAACATTTATTATCCACGAGCGTGCTTTGACCTATTATCTGTGTACATAAACCAGCCTGAGTTATTATTATTATTATTATTATTATTATTATTATTAAACAGGGTTTATATAGCGCCAACATATTACGCAGCGCTGTACATTAAATAGGGATTGCAAATGACAGACTAATACAGACAGTGATACAGGAGGAGAGGACCCTGCCCCGAAGAGCTTACAATCTAGTAGAGTTTATATTATTACTAGATTGTATGTACTGTAGATATTCTGTTTAGATTGCCGTGGTACAGTGTTATATTCTCCTTTTTTTCCGAGGATATTTAGAGAACTGGATAAATGTCACATCTGTGTTTGATCATTCACCTGAATCGTTCATTCATCAGGAAAGATCAAAGCTGGGAGCATGCTCTGAACACCTGTAGGGGGATAGGAACCAAGAGGAAGTTCAACCAAGAATCTAATCTAAGCAACCAAGAACAAGAAGCCTTAGGGCACCCACTACAGGTAGTTTGGGTCTTTTAAATTAATAGTCTAAAACAATGGGAACATTCAAGAGTACTATGAAAGCTCTCAATATTGTTCAGAAAACATCCTAATAAAATAGCTACTCATTTACTCTCCTTTTATACAACAGATCTTGTGATAAACAAACTACCTCCTGAGACCTGCCTATCACTTCCTGAGTCACAGCAGTACAATATACGGCATTGTTAGTTAGGTGCATAACATAGTATATCCTATAAACAATATAAATAACAATATAAAAAACATACGTTATTTTATTTCAATTGTATGGCTTGATCACTTTATTTTTGCTATGCTGCACAAGACTGCACATCTTTTAATACAATAAATTGATGACCATGCTATATGATGCTATAAAATGCTATATGATAATACCCTAATTTATATCAAATACTCATAATTCAGATTATAAAAAACAAATAGTATGGGACGGATTACCAGAGAATTATTTGGCTGGATAGTTAGTGATTTCTACAGAAGACACAACTTTGCACCATAGGTTAGAGCTTTGCTGCACTCTGTGTTACATTTGTATTTTATTATTATTACACAGTATTTATATAGCACCATCATATTATGCAGCACTGTACAAAGTTCTTAGCTGTGTCACTAACTGTCCCTCAAAGGAGCTCACAATCTAATGTCCCTACCATAGTCATATGTTAATAATGTAGTCTAGGGTCAATTTTTAGGAGGAAGCCAATTAACCTCACTGCATGTTTTTTTTTGTGATGTGGGAGGTAACACACGCAGACACAGGGGGAACCTGCAAACTCTATGCAGATGGCCGGGAATCGAACCTGGGACCTAGCGCTGCAAAGGCCGGAGTGCTAACCCCTGAGCCACCATGCTACCGTATTAAAGTGGAGTCATACTTTCACATTTAAAAATTACAAATAGGCAGGATTGTTATTGCAGAAGGAACAAGTCATGTTCCCTCTGCAATAAAATACCTGTTTGTTTGCAAACTTCTTGAAATATACTAAGCAGTGCATGTACTGTGCTGGACGTTCTGGGTATTTAATGAATGAATTCCTGGCTGCATGCATGGAATCTTTATCATTTTGGCAATCAAGATAGCCAAAAACTCGAAACCAAGAAAAAAATCAGGTGAAGATGACAGAGCCCACGGTGGAGCAAGGTCAAGTAATTGCAATTAAAAAAAATTTGATAAACGTTTTTGTAAATGGGGAATTGCTGTCTCTTCTATAATAAAGGATCTTCCTGATTGTAATGTTTTATTTGGAAGATTTAGTTCCACTTCAATGCCCACCCCCTGTAGAATCTGATCCCTGGACATAAATGTATTTAAGACCAAAAGAAAAAAGAAAGGAATGGGTACAAGCTATGGGTAGATGCTACATATACCGTCCCCCTGTGGCAGTCCCCAGAGGGAATGAATAGGGGCTGCAGTGAGTGGTGCTATTATCGGCCTCTGCCGCCAGCTGTCACATGTGCAGACGACGATTCGTTTTGAAGCACTGCCAGAACGAGTGCTTCTGAGGCTGCAGAAATTGTGAAATTGTATATTGAATAGGCAAGTGGGAAGGCTGCCTTCAGATGCTGCAGGCAAACACCTGTAGGAAATGGGATTTCAAACACTCCAATTTGTCTCAATGTCGCTTGGGGCTTTGGGGAAGTTAAGGACTAGTGGTTTTGCTGAGAAAATAAAACTGAACTTGGCTGATTTGGATGCAGAGGCTGAAAGGTCCTCATAGGCCTGGTAAGCTGGGTAGTAGTCCTTCCTGCAGCCAGGGTAATGCTTTAGGGGGCATTTTTTTTATTTTTTGTATGTGGCCTGGTCATTAGAAGGTACTTCAATCATATAATCCAAAGGTTCAAATACCAATTTCCTAATTGGAGGAATCCTATATGACATCATCAGTGTGCTCCAGGTGATGTCATCAGTTGCCCCCTGGTTTTAGGACTTCTTGGTGCTGCCAGCATATTTTTAAATATTTTAAGTATTACAAACTATAAAGAGTTAAGAGGAGAATATCTGAATGTGCTGTACAGTCATTTGCACAAGGTCTAAAGTATTTTGGAAGGCATCTTTTTTGAAAGCTCTTTGTACTGTAACTATTCTATTCCATTCCTCATACAGCAAGAGTAATGACTATGCCACTAATATTGTCATGTAATGCAATTTTCAAGTGAAGTGGCAATTTGCCATGCACAATGTTTAAAGCCAAGGTTCTTCTGAAAACAGATATTATATTTAGAATCCTGGTATGGAATGTATAAATGTGAATTTCACTACGCAGGGAAAAGAGGGTAAATATAACAAAAGAAAATTTTTCTGGGTTACTGTTTTCACATAGCATTGCATAAAATTTTTAGTCTAATTCCAGCCAATATTTTATTTTGTGAAGAGGTTTAACAAACGATTCTGTCTGGGATTTTTCCTCACTTTTTGTCCATGTTGTGCTTGTGTAAGAAATGAAGGGCGCTTTCCACCAGGACTAGAGGAACTCAGACAACAATAAAAAGCATTTCAGAAGTTCTAGTCTCCCTTTAAAAAAGAAAGTCCCTAAAATAAGGGGAAAACAATAAAAGTATGTACACACATCAGATAATAGTTGTCAAGTGAAAACGTACAGAGGCCCCCAACATCGTTTCTTATTTTGGCCTAGCATACACTGCCTATGCCACTGTTTCTTGACCTTTTTAACATGGGGGAACCCTTGGAACAACTTTCAAGTCTTCAGGGAATCCCTTCTATAATTACTAAAATATTAGTGTGGTTGTAAGGGGGAAGAATACCTCTTACGCCCTTATAGATAGCCAAAATGATCTTTGGTATCACCTAAACTCACCTCAGAAGCACAAATTGCTCATTGCTCAAGGAAATCCTAGCAAACCTCCAAAGGAACCCTAGGACTCAACGGAAGCTTAGTTAAAATCTATGAACCTACATTGCAACCCCTACTTTTTAATAGTGGGGATCACTTTAAATGTGGTTACCAGAGTAATAAACATAATTGATCTCAATTGTGAATAATGGCATATTTCATTTTCAAAGTGTTGAATGCTATTTGGCAATCTTTGAAATGGGCAACATTTGATAGTATTAAAACAACAATGTATATAGTTGTAATCCCCAGGTTATTCATAAACTTGTGATCATTTTTTCATTCCTTTATGAATGGTGTGAACATAGTAGCGCCAATTATTTTACTAAAAATAACTTCAGTTAGCCTCTTTATAAATCCTGCTTTTTATTTCAAAGTCCATGATGCTGAGAAATGTCTGGCATATGCTGAGCTACAGTGAAGTCTAGACATTTACAGCAAAGAATCTTGATGTCAAAACGTGATCCCAATTCACAAAACATCCCTATAATATGGCTTTTCAGAAATTGAGGGAAATGGCTACGAATGTTCTCTGTCACACAATTTATTTTAGGACTTCATTTAAAACCACAAAATGCTCTCTGAATGTACGCTAACCTGGCCAAAAGCAAAGCCCAGGAAAGTCCATTGTTTAATGCAATGCGATAACTCAACCACATCATTTTATCACTTGCCCACCTCTTGGCTTGTGTTAACGGAATGCTCCAGGCTTTATCATATTGGTGTTCTGGCCAGTAAGGCCAAATTATTAAACGGAAAGCTAATTTAGTTCAATTTAGACACAGCTATTAACATTTACTTGTATTGTCTCTTGCCATGTTCAGGTTTTATTTAGAAAAATTCAATGTTTGATACTGGCAGTCTGAATAATGCTATCACAGTTATTTTTGACAGTATTTTTCCTGTAGTCTTCAGAGACCGTTAATATGTCATGGTCTATGCTAATAGATAAAATTCTTTGTTAATAGGAAAAAGCTTTGTAAAAGATATCTAAACCCAAGGTCTAAAATTATAATATATTTCAGGTATAGAGGTAGCTACATGTGTTATTTTTTCCCAGGCTAAGAACATTATCAGCAAATATAGAAACTATCTGTTGAGCTTGTTAGAAATTGGGGATCGTTGTCACTTTCTGTGAACTAAACTGAAAGTATAAAACTATTTTATCACCATTCTAAAAGCTATTATTATTCTTCCCATCCCACATGTAATAAAGATCAGTAAAGGTCCAAGTGTTTGGATTTCACTTAGGGTACTAAGAATAGTTCTCCACAGAGCAGAAGTGAGCAAAACCACCCAAGCACAGAAAGTGGGTTACAGCCTGAAAATATTGACTGTATCCACCTCACCTAAGGACTGGTTAACTACATTATACTTTATGTTTTGTTTATAGACATAAGTACAGCTACATGTTAATTCATACAGCATTAAATATGAATAATTATTGGAAGTAGCACAAGAACATGAATTCTATTTGGTATTAGCTTCTTGTAGCCCATTGTACAAGAAGCTCTTCGTTTTTCTGCTTTTCTAATCATAGACTGGGGGAGGAAATGAACTGTAAGTGTTACCAAACTGCAGCAGAGAATAACTAGTTCTCCTGTTCTATTAAACATGTTGAAAAAATTCAGATCTGGATAAATACAAATATAAAACCTACTCCCTAATGCAGGGGTGTCAAATTAAAATACACAGCGGGCCAAAATTAAAAACTTAGACAAAGTCGCAGGCCAAACTTGAAAATGAAATAGCACCGCTACTACAATTCCCTGCATCAAGAAAACAGTGCAATGCGGGGCTTAATGTTATGAGTGGCCGGAACTCCCTCTTCACTGAAATAGCCCCGCTACTACAATTCCCTGCGTCTATAAGACAGTCCAATGTGGGGCCAAGCATAGGCAGAGAGGCCGCTGGTCTATAGACACGAGTGATGTTGGGAATTGAAGCATCTGTGCTATTTCAATGCAGTGGCGGGCCAGCTGAAATTCATATTTAGGATTCCTTTGGGTGCCAAAAAAAGGAAAATGTGGGCCACATTTGGCCCATGGGCCAGAGTTTTCCACCCCTGCTCTAATGCGTATTCATTCTCATTGCTCAAGGAACCCCTAACAACCTCTGGAAAAACCCTGGTTGAGAATCAATGGTCTAAATGCGTATTTCAGGTAATTTTAATCAGATTTATGTTTTTTTAGGGGTCTATTCATAATAGTGAATTTGACATTCCCTGAAACATTCCCTGTTTGAGAATCTTTCATCCCTGGAACCTGGTGGAGAATTAATTAGTGTGATTGAGGCACAAAAACCTTGTAGATTCTCCACCAGGGAATTGCAGATTCTCTGTTTTTTATTTTTAAAACAGCTTTGGAACAACAGTTTTAATACCTCATACTAGTGTTGGTACGTGTTCATATTCATGATCAATGATAGAACATTTCTTTAAAAAAAATAGATATAATAATCTTGTTTCTTCATTTTGAAGACCCCAAAACGAGAGCAGCAGACCATCAAAATGTGTTTTTTTTAAACTTTCATATACACCTCTGCATTATGTTGAAACAATGTTGAAGAAAACACTTGCAACTTTGACACTTCGTGTTTTCATATAACTGAAGCCTGTTCTCCAAAGAACTGAAATGTCAATGAAAAATGCTAGATAGTTATTTATTCACACCCCCCAGAAGTCTCCCCCGAGCTCTTTGATAACCCAGCTAACCATGTTTCCGGAAGAGCAGCAGCAGATGATACGAGCACAGGACAGATACTGCCAGTGACTCCATGCCAGCTTCTTCTGCCGAAAAAATTTCATTTTTTCCACAAGGAACCCTCAGCTGTGAAGCGGAATTCAAAACCCATTTTCACTGCACTTTCCGCGAGCCTTCCGCTTTTTATATATCATGGAAGTACCTATCAGGTGGTTAAAAAAAAAAAGAGCTCAGTCATCTGCAACCCACATGCTTAATCCAATTTATAGCTTTTAATAGCAAAACTAATTGCAATTCTAATGGGTAATGCTTACCCAAATTTTTACAGCTTAATATTATATGAAGTCAAGAAAGCAAATTATGAGCTTTTTATTCCTTTGGATAGCTGTAAAATATTGTTCCAAAAATGTCCACGCAGGAACTCCTGTTTGACAACTGGGTCATCAGAAATTAAAAGACCATGAGATACATAAGTAGAAAAAAAACAGTTATTTTTATAGCTTAATATGTTGTGTCTTATGACGTATTTGTTCTGACTCTTGATAATCAGTCTTATGATGGTGCTCCCCAAAAAATGGAATAAAAAACTATATAAATCGGTAAAAACCCTTAACTCCCCCCTAAGTATATCTAAGTATATACAGCTTAAAAAAAGCAAGTACTTATAATTCAATTGAAACTTCGTCTTTTATTATTGCTATGAATTTAGGCTGAATCTTAATTATTTTTTAAATATTTTGCAACTTACAAGTTAACATCATCCGCACCGTACTCCCAACACCTAACACCTAACTCCAGTTTTGCTGCTTGCTACCTTGTCCAGCACCAGACTTCTGCCAGAAGCATGCAGGTCCAATACTGATATCCTCCATTGCTGAGTAACAGAAGAAAATGCCTTATTTGTCTTTCTTGGTGCAGCTTTGCTAAACATGTTACTGCTACAAAAATGAATAATAATAACAAGAATAATAACATAAATTATTAAAAATATACATGACATAGTTATGATGACACCTTATTGACCTCATATGACTCTTGCAAGATTCTTAGATAAGGGGGCACATGAATTATTTTATTAACAAATGCTACATTTTGACTTGCAAAGAAATGGGAATTAGAGGTAATAAAAACTTGCTATATATGCCTTACTGACAATTGGTCTGATCAGCACCTATTGCATTTTAGGAAAAAATACCTTGTGATTAGCAAATGCTATTTTTCCTACACCAGGGTCCCCTTATTTTTGACCTGGGAACACAAGATGTCCAGATGAAAGTATTATAGGGTAAAGGTGAGTTTTGCCATGAACAGGTGTTGGGGTAAGTTTTTAACAATATACATATTTATTTCTTTATTCCTATTTGTCATTACCAAGTACCCGCATTTCTGACCAGGCAGGTAAAGAATATTTAAAAAGGAAAAGTATACAGCAGACCAAATATGGAGGACTATACACATATGGAGGACTATAGGTGCAACAAAATGCGGAGCACTGGAAAGTGCAACAAATTGAGATCAAAGCATAAATGTCGTAGTATTGCTCCCTGATTATTAAAAAAAATTTACTTGCTATACATACTTTTTCTATAATTGAAACTAGTTTGAAGGTATATAAACTCTATATTCATTAGTAATTGGTGTGTGGCCTGGATACATGAGCAAAGTGGAGGTCAATGTGGACTAAGACGTTGCTGGCAATGGCAGGTACCACTTTATGGGTTCCAGGGTAGCAGTTCCTTCATGACAATTATGGCTTCAGGACAGGAGATTCCAATCCATAGGCACTTTAGCATCAGGCTGTGCTTCAAGTGAAGTACCTAAAACTATGGCATCCCTCTGAATTAACTGAAATCCAAAAGCCAATGTGTATGGGGCATCTTCAGTACCTACATCGGCTATTTTATTGAGAAGAGAATTACATATTTACTATTTTATGCATCACTGTATACAATGAAGAAGGTAACAAATTACTTGCTGCCTCCCCATGGATAATGGAAGGCAACCTTCTAAAGCACCTCCCAATGCTAAAGTCTGGATTGCATATTCCAGCTATTTCCCAAAGTGTAGAACTTCAAACTCAATTTTTTAAGACTTGCAGATTGAATGAAAATGTAAGAAAAAAATAATATTCAAGCCAACAATAGTCACTAATATTTGTAACAGCATAGCTAACTTTTTTACTAAAGTATATCTAACTTTGAGAATAGCTGATAACACTGGATATATTAATATAAATAGGATAGTAAAACTAAAAGAATAACACATTTGCTCAAACTGTTTACTTTAATATGTTATTGAGCTCAAAGGTAGACAGATAAGCTAACCTGTATTTCCTTTAAAAGCTAGGTTTATACAACAGCTTGTGTTCCCTGGGGTCCCCTAAACTTTCTCATAAAACATAGAGTGTTCATTAGCTTGTTCTTTAAAAGCCAGATTTACACTAATGTATTTATTACAAATCAATATTTTCACAGTTAATCAATGGTGTTGTTAGCCTGTGCAGCACACATGGTCTCATTAAAGTTCTAATAGACAAAATAATTATCTATTGTAAAGCTTCATTGAATCAAACTGTCCCATTGGAACTATGGAGGACACTTTTCGACTAAGGAGATACCAGAATGGGGATCACATTGATGAACTACTCAGAACACAGATAAAGAGAGCCATGTGAGATTTAATACTAAACTCCTATTACATATAGGTTTATAAAGCAGGATATTTTGGTAGCAAAACAGGTTTAATTAAAGTCACTTAACGACAGAGTTCTACTAACACGTTAGAGATAATGAACTCATAAATCGTTATATATATATTGATCATTAAGGGACAGGAAAAAGAATCTTGGTGTCTGTCGCGTTTTGCTGTATTGGCTTTTTCAGAAGGGAGCAGGACATACATCCATAACTGCACCTGACTGACCATCTCAGGACCCGGCAAACCTAGTCTACAGCTGTCATTAGGAAGTGCTGTTTTGTATCTAAAACAATATTATCGGCTCTGCTCTATCCCTATCCCTAAAGCCTATCCTTCAGTGTTCTTATGACTGCTTCACCATAGGTACAGTACAGTTAGGGAGCTTTGACACTAATATAAGAAATATCTATATCAGTTTCGCATATTTGAATTAGTAGGTAAAAATAAAGTCAAAAAGCCTAAAAAAGAGGACACAATTGTTACCACCATGTCTATGGACTGGTAAGTTGCATTATATTTCATTTGTGTTCGATCAGATAACTGATTTTGAGGAACTGTTTGGAAGGACCATCTATATACTCATCATTCACTGTACCATTGGAAAATATAGGTGCAGTATTCTGATCAAGTTATTTTACACTTCTCATTGTCTGACCATAGAATCCAACTATTCTTGAAGAAGCTTTCATTTGTTGGGGCTTTCATATATTGGGATGCTCAAAGCAATGCAAAATGCAAAAAAAAACAAGGTGCAGGTTATACTAAACATGTTGCAGTGATCATAATAACCTGGAGATAAGTTCAGATTCTGAAAAAAAAATAACAAAAAGAATGCACAGAATCCCTATTAACTTGTATAAAACTAAATAAAAATTAACAAACACACATAACAAATGTTCGGAAGCAATGAAATTTGCAAAAAAAAGAACTAGGCCAGTACAGCCTTAGCTTTAGGGAATCCCAGGTACATGTGTTTTTTTCAGAGATTTATTTACCTGCAGTGTTTGATAAATGGTGTATTTCAAACTTTAAAAGCTGTTTCAAAAACTCAAGTGGTTCTATTTATTAAACAGGGAATCAGACATTCCCTCAAACATTCCCTGGTAGGAATCTTCAAGGTCCATGTGTTTCAATGGCAGTAACTGATTCCCACCAGGGAATGTTTGAGAGAATGTTAGATTCCCTGTTTTATAAATGAAGCCCTATATATTATACTGCTACATAAATGCCTATACAATATATCATAATGGGGCAAACTCAAAGTATGGTGGTCAATTTTGGTGGTAATTCACAAATGACGTGACAGTTCATTTTCAAATTTTTCATTCTAAACTGAATTGAATTTTTGATCATTTGTTTTTTAAGGTTGTTATTTATTTCAAACTTTTTTTTTTAAAGATGGTGAGAGACTGGCATATAAGTAGACTTTTATTTGTATGGAAGGTTTCATTTTTGTGTTGCTGTTGCAATGGAAAGTACTACAAAAAAATTAAACATGTCCTATTTATTTCAGCACATAGGAACACAGAATGTTTGTGTAAAGCGAAGCTATAGGACATACAAAAATTGTCCTTGAGAGTTAGTACAGAATTCTTTATACCAGTATATCAAGAAACAACACTTGTATCCTTTACTTATATAAGTGCATGTTTGCATTGATGTTTTGGTTTTTTTTTGCTGGCGTACAATCTTTGTAGCCGGGGGCTACTGATATATTACTTTGTTTTTTGTTTGCTCTATGGATTCCTTCCAGGTAAATGTGCATTATCCAAAGGACTCTACACAATCAATGTGAAGACTAACATAGGTTCTTCATAGTAGCATAAAGCGCTTGCTCTTAAGTATAGTTATTACCCTAAAATGTTTATGCCAGGTTTTTAAAATACATGTGAAGCACAGGAAATTGTGGGTTAAGAAAGCCCCACGTGGGCCAAAATGGAGTTATAAAAGTAAAGAGTCAGTAGAGAAGACCCAAGTGGAGAATGGTGACTTGGACCCAAAAGAGGAAAAAGGTGGCCTTTGGGGAGTAAAGCAAGGTTAGGCTTTATAATAAATGAATATATATATATATATATATATATATATATATATATATATATTTAATGTATATATATTAATTCATTCTGCTCAGCTAACCTAATTCTGGGATATTATCATGTTTTATATTAGCATCAGCAGCTACAACATTTACAGTATTATAGCTAACACTAATGCTGTCAGTGCTGTACAACACATAGAGGAAAATGAGAATTATGTATTTCAAAATCTGCTGCAGATGACAGACGAGATCTCTTATTCTCAAAACAGTGGAAAAAATCATGTATTGATTCTTTTTTTCATGGCTTCTTAACCAGGTAATTAATTCACTGTGAACCCACGAACAAACCATGGTGAGTTGTTAATATTGTAAATTCAGATATACTTCAATAAACCACTGACCCCCCTGTCACCCTGAAAAACAGATGTAAGGTGTAGTCGGGGGGAGCCATTGATTTTCGAAGTAGCAGACCAGTGATGGGGGAGATGATATTGATTCTGTTTTATATGACAGCGATGTAATATTTATCCATTTGTAAACAGAATTAACCTGATATCACAGGTCGTTTGTTTTGCTTCTCATCCTGTTTCTTTGCTGTCTGAACTAATTTTAATTAATCAGTCTCTAGATTGTAAGTACAATAATTTGTATCATTATTTGCTAGATGTTTTCTCACTGTGACATTAAAGTGATGATATACCTCTGTACAGTTTTATATGGAGGAGGAATCTGAGATACCACTTGTCTGACAAAGGAGGCTGATTTATAAAAAACTGGAGGAAGGAAAAGTTGGCTCCAAATAACCTATTCAATCTTTGCTGTCATGTTTTCTAAAGTTGGTGAAAAAATAATGCTGGGGTCTGAGTGTTTAAAATATTCAACATTTTCACTTTTTTGTTTCCCAGTATATACACAGCCCACAAAATCTTAATATGTAATTTATTAAAATAACTCTCTGTTATTAAAAATAAGGATTAAATAAATAACATCAGCAGCACAATCTATCATATGTAAAATTAGTTTTGCTTTAAAAATGGCAAATATTCCACAATGTTAACTGTAGAAGAAAGTGCTGAAGTCTAGGTAAATATTTAAAACATTATTGTCATTGTGCATTCATTTTTACACCATAAATGCAATTTGTTGCAACCATATTAAGTCTTGAATATGACTTGGTATCAATCTCTTACAATTCTCAACATATCAATGAAAAGTACAAGGAACATGGTAAAAACAAAGTAACGGAGATCAAATCATCACAAAAAAATACTAATAGTATATATAGTATGTATATGTGTTTGTATTTGTGTATTTACCTGAGAAGCCAGAAAATGATGTTGTATATTCAGACATTTTTTAAGTCATAGTAGACCAGCTGCCAAATTTGATGGGACACAAAAATAGGCAAGAAAGCAGCTTAAAATTATGATCAAACACAAGCAATTTTAACTTATTAGAATACTGAGTATGATTCAAAAATTATTTAATTTTTAAATACATTTAAGTAGTAGATCCTTCTACAAATTAACATTTTTATCTTTTTGCAGAATCAATATTTTAACCAAGTAAGCCCAATCTTTATTTAATTTAATAATTTTTTTTTTAATTAAATTCATTTAAATCGAGACAAAATGTTATGAAATGCTTCAAGTTAATGCCATTTGTGCACGGACTTCACTTTACACAACCATATTGTGCAAAAGTTTTTATGAATAAGCAGCACCCAATGATAAAAAAAAAGTTAGTGTACCAAATACTTATTCATATAAACAGCTAAAGATTAAAAATAAAATAAATTGTCCTCAAAGTCAGCCATTAGCAGGTTCTAAATGTTCTTTTCATTTGGAGAGCAAAGATAAAAAATACAAAGCTTTTATGGCAGCACTTGGTAAAGTTCAGAAGGAAAGCAATGCCTAGATGTCAAAATATGGAACCAAATTCCCCATTGTGGAAATCCTCCTACAGTAGGCATGTGTATGCATGGGGTTAATAAAATCATGCTGGAAGATTTAATGTCCATTCTACATGATTCCAATGAGAGGTTTCTTTGGACCTGGAGTCCATGATTGCTGTTTCAAGATTCCCAAGAATATAGACA
>NC_092867.1:34706194-34859449 GCF_032062135.1 Pyxicephalus adspersus | reverse complement strand
TAAACTTACTCCTTTGCTTTGCTGCTAAGCAAAAGCTTTGATGAACAAGCAATGGCCTGTATAGTGTTAAGCTGCTTTGAATTACCAAGTACCTTCACTGCCCATGCCTACTAAACACTCCCTGTGCCAAAACAAAGTCTTCTAACGCAAAAGAAACAAGCAAAAGGTATAGTAAAATGAACACAAACCTAGGCTTAAGCAATGGCCTAGGTAGCACTTTGGTCAATATGTTAGGTAAAGGCACAATGGAATAATTTGCCCGATGGGTTAATAACGGGCATATGGAAGGGATTTCTGACCAGAAATAGAAAAGCAACAAATATTCAAACAGAAAATCAAAACACAATCATGGAAGCAGACCACATATCCTCTATGTACCTATTATTACCATAATAGGTTTAATAAATGTAGGTGGTTGAAGAATATATGAAAAATGTTGTCTCATTGACTTCTAACTGACTATTTCCATAACTAAAACAATCCTGGTATTGTTCTTCAATTCATTCTTTTCATGACAAGGTCAGCTTTTCCTGCTTACAGTTTCCCAGTTCAAAGATGTTGGGCGTCTGTTACATTTGCTTTCCTTTCTTCTTACGTTTACTCCATTCTCTGCAGAAAAGGGGGAAAGGGGAAAAAGCCATAGCTTTATGAAGAATAAGAAAGGAGGTAAAGTTGTGACATAATGGCCTTGTAGGGAGCGGAAGCTTTAATTAAATGAAAGACAGACAGCAGCAAAGCTTCCCATTCAGTATATCACAATGGGAGCTTCGGTGAAGCAGAACCATGAGAGCGGACAGACGTGCCAGATAAAAGGATGGAGGGAGCTGCAGAAGCACCGAGCCCCCTCACTGACACCCTGCATTTTAGAAAACACTTGAGTTATATAGGACTAGCTTCATCTAGACCTTCTCCCCTCTTTTCTCTTCTTTACATCTTCAATCAATGTCTTCTTGCCGCTTGGCACATGCTTCCACTTTGAAACATAGTGTAAAGAAACTTGAAACGTATTTGGACAAATTGCTGGTGGATGTGGTCATGGAGATCAAAGGTTTATTTAAGGGCAGCAAGGTGGGTGATTTCTGGCTCCTCAACTGACAGACTACAGTAGATTCTGCCGCCCTGTATCCTGTTATGCCCAAGCTTTACTTCTAAGTTTTCTTCTGTACATTTGGCCTGGCCCCATGGAGGATTTCATTGTAGGGAGTCACCTGTTGACACACTTGATAGAACAAAGAGAGGCATGTCAGAGAAAGGAACACCCATGTGCCCTTCTTCATCATACAACGTGCATTGTTATAAAGCACGTTGGTTAGTTTTATACTGAAATCTGAAAGAGAAGAGCGAAATCCATTTCTGATCCATCCCAAAACTTGATCCCTCTCCACTGGAAACGATGGCCTTTCCACTTCATTGGCCTTGATGAATGTGTTAATTAGCCCTAAAGTTTAATAAAAGCAGTAATTAGGAAATTCTAGTCACATGACATCCATGAGATGCTTTGTGGGTGATCTGAGCAATTCTGAATACTTGTAGGTCACTCCGCTGTTCTTGTTTATAATCTATACACAGCTGTTACACATGAAAGTAGACGCCTCATTATCAGACCCATGATATAGAAGTATGTACTTATAGATAATATAGATAATATAAGTATGTCAATGTTTTTTTTTCAATTTTGATTACTACTTTTAGATATCTTGTGATACTTGTTTTGATTTCCACTGATAAAGAAGAAAGAAATGTTACTTTAGTAAAAATTAAAGTTAACAGTACTATCAATGTGTGTCTTGTGGGGTGATAAAACATGTTATGTCTATATTATAACTGAAAATAAATTAGAAAAAACATACTTTTATTATGAATAAAATCATATATACATACAATATGATACAATAATGATACATACATATACACAATACATGTATATAATTTAAAACTCTGCGTTAACCAAAAACTGAACAGTTCAGCCACAATCTGGCAATCTGAGCTTCACGGATGTCTCACTAAGTTCTTTAAGAGTGGAATGAAATGATAAAATATACTCTGTGCAAAAACAAAAAGATTCAACTTATATTACCATAGTACATATGGAATCATGGAATGCGCCCATGACACTTCACAAATCCAGTATTTCCACATTTCCTTGTTCAACTGAAGTCATATAATGATGGAACTGAACAAGTGAGAAGTGCTAAACAAATAGTGAACATTGCTTCCATTGGTCCTTTTATATTTTGTAATATGACATGGGCGCCATCAATAAAAAAAAATAAAAAACCACCAGTGAACTTCATACCTATAAGACTGATGACAAGCAGTCCAGGGCCTGGGTGCAGTTATTTCTACAAGTCATATTTTGCTGGCTAATTTGTAATTTATATATGTGAGAGAGCAATGAATAAATACATTCTACACCATGCTATCCTAGTTATCCTGATCCTCTTTTATTTTCACATTCTGAATAATATCCTCTATAACTTTATGCATAATACAGCAACAAATTTCTGTTTTGCCCATAGAGTTGAACACAAATACAGTGTAAAATGTAGAACAAATATAAACACATAAGAATCCTGCTCATCAGAGCTTACAATATAATAGCTCACAGCTATAATGGCTCATATCATAGAGCCCTTCTTCAGGAATTCATGTACTGTCGCTTTATTGTAGTTAGTTGAAAATCAATATAAAGAAAAAACATCAACATAACACAAGTGAGCCTTTACTTCTTTGTATGGATTTTACAAAGCAGAGTGCTGGCATAATAAGCTTTTCAGCTTGACTGTGCCAAATGTTTTTCCAAAAAGAACAACTGGCATGGCAAAGTGAACTTGCATCTAGTGTAGGCTGAAATAAAAATGAGGGCTCCTAAGACTTGGTGATTTGTGTTGAGCCGGGGAACACTCCAGCTGTCAGATGCCGGGGGCTCAGATGAAGTCTGCAATATCTGCTTTTTAGACCAGCTGTGGCTGTACGGGGCCCACATTCTGAAATATAAACACAAGACAAATGCATGGGTATTGAACAAGGCAAGAAAGGTGTCCTGCTAGGAAACATGTTGTGTGAACATGCAGCGCTTGAGCATGAGAACAGATAAAAGAACAGTGATATTATGGGCAGGTGGCAGGATCTCTGCAAGGATGCAAGTCCTGGGTAGAGAGTGCAGATGCTAACAGCAAATCTTTTTTACTTCATTTAGTCCTCAGCATTAATAAAGACCTATTGGCTGGACTACTTATGGCGTGATGAGGCCGCAGTCCAGCTGTCTGCTCTCCAGGCTGCGTAGTCATCTTCCAAAAGAAACGGACATCGCATCTGCATGTACTGTAAATAACCTACAAACACTTAATCACTTGGAACAAAGTTTGCTGTGAACACTTCTTGGCTGCCCAAATGTCCAATAAGTTAATGCAACTTTGTCAGGAAGACAGTAGAAGCTGTCTTGACATTCATTCCACCCAAGTGTCTTCTTGATATCTAAGAACGTATGTTAAAAGGCTTCTACTACAAGGGGGAGAAAAATGATCTGTAACGTCGGCACTGTATTAGCATGTGAGTGCCTGCGACTACAGCTTTTTCATGCTGGGCACTCATTAGTCATTGCCAAATTGTGCATCTCGCTGCAATAAAAGTTTGCAATTTCAGAGAACAAAAATCAGTTGATGACGTTATATAGATAAAGAAGAACCATGTGAAAAAAAAAAACAATTACAAAAAGAGCAACTCTTTCACAACAAGTCAAACAGTAAGTATGTCTCTCCCTGTCTCCTAAGGATTTTCAAAGCACAGTGGGTATTAGAAGACAAAATATTTTATTTGTCTATGTTGAACGGCAGCTGATAATCAGACATTTTAACTTCATGAAAAGACAAAATGAAAGCCCATCTTCAGCCACTAAGAACAACCCCATCTTACCACCCCAACCCTCCCAACATACTTTATTTTATTTCCCTAAATACCTACCATTTAACACCAAGTGTATGATGACTGGCCAGGTAACATCTTGAAATCTTTGTCTGCTTTTTTGAATTCTTTGTCTGCATTTTTTATTACAGTGTAAAGTGTTTTGGAATGCAATGTTTAAATTCCGACTTATGGTGCTCTATTGACTTGCCTTTAGTGCAAAATGTCCCAGTTTTTCTTTTTTTTGTCACATAAACAAGTGGATATGGATATAACACAAAAAAAGCATCTCAGAAGCAATTCAATATCAAGAAATTCCTTTAAAAGCAATAGTGTGATACTTTAACCTTGTAATTTCCTATTGTGCAGTGGGTTGTCTACTTTCTAGTTTGCATAAAAAAAGGATTAATTTACTGAATGACCTATAGTCATTCTTGGGTAAGCCAACATGCACTCTTTTAGTTATTGATACTCAAAATGCTTTAAACAACATTAGGAAACAATATGGTGGCAGTATAAAGAGCAAAGACTTTGCAGATGAATTTATGAATATGATGTAGGGGTGAACAGGGTTACTGCTCTTAGCAATAAAAAAGTCAGGGGGACAAGGATTTGTTTGTTACCCACAGACATCCTACTTTTCACCATTGATCTCACTTTCCTTACAATCATCCGTTGTGGAATGCCTAGACAGGAATCAAGCAAATACACTTTTTTGAATGTACTGTATTTAAATGAAACGCTAACTTGGCCAGTACGCACGTCATGCAATACTTTCATTTAGTTTTTTCAAGACCTTTTAGTAATTTAATCACACTGATGGCCTATGCTAAACCTCAACCAAAGCAAGACCAACTTTGGGATGTACATCGACCATCACTAGTCAAGTAGTATGTTCTCTGAGTTTTATGTGGTCATGTGCTATTTTAGAAGTCCCCATTAGAAAATGAACGAGCGAGATTTTAAAATTCAATCTCGCGGCAAATTCGGCCGTTCTCGCTTACCGAAATTGTAAGCGAAAATTGGCCAGTGTAAATTCGCCGATCGAGCTCAAATTTTTTTTTAAAAAGCCACGGCTGCATTTATTGATCAGCTCAGTGTGCGATCCCCGACACTAGAGGGTAAATGGGGACAAAACCTCTAGTGCTCTCTGATTGGGAAAGCTTTCCTCAGCCAATTAGGGCGCACTAGAGGTTTTGAATGGGGAGATTAGTCCCCATTTAACCTCTAGTGCCGGGGATCGCAAACAGGATTCCCAGGGCTGCAAGAATGATTGCAGCTCTGAGAATCCACTGCAATCCCATGGCACTGGAGGTAAATTAAGTGCCCGGGGATTGCAGTGGAACTGCAGAAGAACTCTCAATGGAGTTTCTCCATTACCGTGGCTGCATTTATTAAGAACAGTGTGCAATCCGCAGCACTAGAGGTTAATTAACCTCTAATGCCCCGAGGATCGCAAACAGAAGGATTCCCAGGGAATTCTGTGAATCCCCTGTGAATCCTCCTGTTATAATTTCCTCAATCTTCCAATGGTATCGCAAAATCGGTTTGCTGAAATTTGGCAGGACCATCGGAAGTTTGAAGAAATTTTTGCGAGAATGCCAGAGGCATTAACGCTCATCCCTAGTCTCTATTATAAAGCCCAACTTCAGAATAAAAAAAATGCCTCCTTTCTTTCCACCTTGTACCCCTTTCCTACACATAATTTAAAAATATAAAGCATATAGACCATAATTATGACTGTATTCCATGTGGTTTTATAGCAAACTCCATCTTTTCTTCCTATTTCCCATTCGGGGACTCTAGGAGGGAGAGTAAACTGTGAATCCAGGCTGTCTGATTACACCAAGACCAGAGGGGCATCTATGATAGCCCCACAAATAGGAATGAAAGGCCACTGGGTGTCCATAAATGAGGCCGCGACCACTCTTAGTGAGAGGTGCAGGGGTACAAGGTTTTCTTTATACACAGGAAACTTCAGATGTAATTTAATAAAAAATTAAGATGAACTATATAGTTTTTATAGTGCCAAGTGTTTTAAATCTGCTTTACATTTTGATTGTATTACAATTTGTAGCTTTCATAATGTAAAATCTTTTCCTGCATGCTGCACGTACAGCAACACCGGATCAATTACAACCATAGCGCTGATGCTCTTTGGATGTGATAGTTACATTTTTGTGACAAATTGATAAACTACATCTTCACTCGGATAAAGATTTGATATCACTCTTTTAATCTGCTATCAATAAGTTATTAATCGTTCATCTGACCTGTTCTAATCCCCGTCTGCTTTCAAATCCAATAATCATTTCAAAATTCACAGTCGACTGGGAGACTTACTAAAAGCAATCAATTTCCGCGGAGCTCTTTTTTTCCAGAAAATTCAGTCATGTTACTCAGTAACTGCAGGGCAATAGCAGTGAGCACCATGAAACCAGGTTACTCAGATAAAAGTACTCTGTAATATACCTATAGGTTACATGTACGCTTTTTGTTTGTAAATGATATATAAACCCAAACACTAAAATCTCATGTAAATTTTTTTTACATGTTAATGTCAATTTTCAATATTTTTAAACCTGCATATATATTACTGGTGAATATATTGAAGTATCATGCACTTATTTTATGAAAATGAATGTCATTTAGTTAGAAATTCAATGTATGTTCACTAAGGGTAGAGGAAACACAATTTAAAGACAAAACACTAAAATCAATAAGACAATAAGACAATATGAAAAAGAGTTTCAGGCTGGGTGTTGATACAATCACAAGTTTGTTTTATTAAATAAGAGCTTATTTTAAATCAGCCTTCTCAACTATTTTTTAACATGGGGGAACCATTTAAAAAACTTACAGGTCTCGGGGAACCCCTGCCAATATTTATGATATGCCCAGTTTATGGTATATTAGCCTGGTGGTCAATGGAACCAATTCCTTTTACATTGTTGGCCAATGGAATGATTGCCACTCTATAGACAGTCAAAAAAAATCATTGGTGTCAGTGGTGACTGACCTGCCAGGTACAAGATGCTCATTCTACAAAGAACCCCTAGAAACCTCTAGATCAGTTTTTCTCAAACGTTTTTTAACATGAGGGAACCCTTCAAATAACTTTCAGGTCTTCAGAAACCTCTACTATAATTACTATATCCACATCTCACAGTACATCATTGTGGTGGTAGGAAAAATGTCTCCTAAATTGCTGGCCATTGGGAAGAAATGTCAACCTTACAGATAGCCAAAAAAAAATTGGTGTCACCAGAAAAAGGCACAGATTGCTCATTGCTCAAGAAACCCCTGGCAACCTTGGTTAAGAAACACTGTTCTTGAGGACCTCTGGTTGAGAAGCACAGGCTTAAATTGTCCATTTGTCCCATAGCATAGAATAATAATCCTATGGACCCAAACTGGACACACAGGTGCTGTTGGTGTGTTTTTGATCTTTGTTATTGCAAAAAAAGTTGTAAAAGGTGTAGTGTTGTGTGAGATTTGTAAGGCAAAGCCTGAAAACAGTATGCTATCGATAAGTGCCATTCAGCTGGCAGCCCAAGGGTCGCATGTGGCTTGGTGGGCCTTCTTTGTGACCCAAAGGCCCGGCTACATAATAGACACAAGGAATATACTGCTGAGTGCTAGATTTCCTAATATTTTTTAATTAGAAAAAATGAAATGCATTCCGTTATCTACATTGCAACATTTTAACTGCTTGTCCCAGCAGCAACAGTTTTACCAGACAGAAAGTTATGTAAAACTACAACACAGAGACAAAAATAGAACACCAATATGGGCCCAAGCTTTCCTAAACATCATTAAAAAAATATGTGTCAGTGTTGTTGTTTGAGATTTATTCTCAATTCTTGTCTGGTAAGAACACTGCCACTGGAAAGAAAAAAAAAACAAACCTCTTTAATGGAGCCCCATTTAGAGTAAAATATTTGCACCCATTCCTTTTAAACCAATATCAGCAGGTAGCATATTGGACCAGCAATGAGGACATCAAGCGCCTGCCCACAACTCTGAGAGTAGGGGCAAGCAGTGGTTGATGGAGCAGCAAGGGGTAAGTTAAATATTCATCTACCCTACTCCCCACTTTGCATGAGAATTTAACCTTTGTAACTTGTCCATGCAAGTGGGTGCCCAACACTTGGCATCTTTCCAGCCTTTAAATTGGTTCTTTTTGAACCAGCATTTCATCATTGGTCATCAGTGGGTAGTACTGGAATGCTCACTACCAACCTCATTCTTTCCATGGGCTGCTGTTGTTGAGACTTTACATATGATATCTCAACCTTGGGCAGGATTCATGGGTGGCAGGAAGCTGTAACAGTACTGAGCCCCTTCTGCACTAGACTTCACTGTCTGGGGGCAGGGGGGCACACAATTAATTACTTTTATTTAAAAATGGCAGGAGTTTAACTTTAAAGGTAAAAATAAAATACTCAAAATATCCTCGGCTACACCCTACTTCAAATTATACCAGGAAAAACATGGCTGCATTACCACCAATGCAACCAATATAGTAATATGGTCATCCAAGTCAATGGAGCCCAGCCTGGGATTCTAAATATTTCACTGGAATACATCCCCTCCACATACTTTTTATTATATAAACCACATTTTACCATTAGTACTCATGGTTTTGCCAGCTGTTAGTTTTTGAATATTCTCAAATATTTACAGGCTCGTATTTTATATTATTATACACAGATCAGCAGTGGGTTAAGCTAAAAGGACATTTCCAGAACTGTATACTTTGATTTGGGTATCAAATCCATGCCTTTTCCATTGCTGAGTTAATGCAAAAGAAAAAAAAGTAGTACTGATACTCATAAGTAATACATATTGCAGAATTTAAATAAAGAAAAAAGAAAAGAGTAAAGTTTCTGTATCAATATAATTATCTCCTACATATTTTATTATATTACCTATACCGCTTTCATGTTATGTAGTTTCTTGCTGTACAAAAAAGATGATTATCTTTCTGTAAAGGCAGTATTTTAATGTTTTTTTTTTAATCTGATGCAGAAAAGGTATAATAACATTTTGTGCTGGTTTTCTCTAATATTAAAACAGGAGCCAGTTAGATTCTGCATTGTATTTTCCAAGTGAGGTGCTTGTATATTTATGTTACAAATAAGATATTAGGGAGCCACGCTTGACTGCACATAGCAAGTGCTCTCCCCTCCCCCCCATGGATTGTAAAACCCCACGCAATCATCAGCAATGATATCCATCATGCCCTGTCAAATACAAAAACAATACACACCACACAACATACAGCAAAACAAGCAGATCTATACACCAAATCACAGACAGATTCTGTCATCTATTGCTTCTCCACCGCTTTAAGGTGGAAAGACCTCCAGGGCCAAAAAATAAGCCGCCTATCCTCTACTTCTAATTAAATGTAACTAATTAAGATAAGTCATAGTACAGAACATAATCACCAGGGAAGAAAAGGATTCAGAATTCCTAATGCTAGGTGATTAATCAAATTTCTCTGCTAAGAGTAGGTTTACACTACATGGATTGTTTCCAAACAGCCAAATTAATTGTGTTTTTAACCTAACCTGGCTTGTATATTGCAGCTTCTAAAAGGTAACCATACACATTTTGCTATCTATAAGTTTCAGCTTACAAAGAAATGTTAGCAATCTGTCAATTAAAAGAAAGGGTTGTCTTTCCCGCATAAAGACAGGCCCTCTTTAATACACATTTCAGTATTAGCTATCATTCTAAATAATCCACACCAACCTTTCCATCTTCTATTGTCTGAAGTACATCACAACAAATGGTACTCATACTTTCTCGGGTAGAGGACCAGTGTAGGTCTTTGTGTGAGATGTTACATGAAGCCTGGTTCTCAGTTTACCATTGCACTGGGATCCACAAAAGTTGACGTTTCCAATTACATTTATCAAACGATATAATATTACATTTATCAAACCATTTCTCATAATCTCTGGATCTTTAAACCTGACTGTAATCTTATCAAAATGTAAACACAATAGGCATCCAAAGTTTATGGGCACTGCCAAGGATCTGAACAGGTTTAGGTGACACCATTTCAATGGTATATTTGTAAGGTGTGCTGAAAGTCCATTGGCTGTAGTGGATCCATTTTTTTATTGTTTTGTTATCAGTGTGGAAATAAATGGCCTATTCGATCTAAATAAAAAGAAAAAGCTAAGCTTATGTATATGAGATAAAGGAAAACCCTTTATAAATTGTAATATGGTGCTTAAGTATATATGGATTGGTATTACCATAGCGGGGGGTAGCACTTTTGTTCCTCAAACTGTCTGGATATTAGTCCATATATTAGGCCTGATTTATGAAAGCTTTGCATAACTGGGGAAGACTAACATAGGAGAACTTGGGTGATCCAGCAAACCCAGGTTCTCCCATGATAGTCTATATTCTCCAGTGTTAGAGAGTTTTTATAAATTAGACCAAGCTGGTTAGTCTTGAGTAGAGGTTATTTGTTTTACAGCACAGGTTGAAAAGTTGTTAATTATTTTCTTCTATCACATAGGGGTGGGAGAGTCAGTAAAATATCAATGATTTATCATTTCTGTACCATCTCATTGGTTCAGGCATACCCAGTGCCCAAAGGTACCAGGCCAGCACGTTGGAGAGCAGGACTCATAATTTGGTACCCCAACTAACTAGTATTAGTTCAGCTCGGGGCTTGGATACATGCAACCATCCCAGCAAGGAGATACTTGCCAAAAAAACTAGAATATAAAGCTGGTTTCTTCTAGTACTGTTCCCCAGGACCACCATCAGAAATTTCCAGGCCCCATACTAACTATATTTCCTGGACCCCCTATCCCAAGTCTAAAAGTCCCAGCATTGCCTAAATCAAGCTTTTGATCAGGGCCCAGTACAGATGTACCCCTTGTCCCCTTCTGATGATGGCCCTGCTGTTCCCCCACTGTCTTTTTTAACATGTTTTATTATGAAAACATTTACAATTACACTGCTGCAGTGGCAGCACAGAAACCAAGCATTTTTTTAAGAATTGCCATTTATGTTATACCAGACGTTTTTGAAATCTACAGTTTATTAAATGTAAGTTCCATATAGAGCCTCTGTACTGTGGTTTTCTTTCTGTTTTCTGTGGCTTTGTTAAGTATTTTTGCCAGTATGCATACAGTAAAAAAAATGAACCACCTTCTATAGCATACTATCCAGAATACTTGGTAAAGTTTTTGCACTAATGTCTAATTTAACACAAAAGGGCAACTTCTCAGAAAAGATAGATCGGATTGTGTTTAAACATAAGCATCATGTTCCAGTTTACTAAAAAATGTAACTGTTTTATCATTGAGCCAGTTCTCTCAAACATTTAAAAGTTGGTAGGAATATATTATCTATTTTGCATTAAACTACAATAATTGCAATAAATATTGGCCATGAAGCTTGTAGACTGGATGCTAATATTTTTCCAAATCTAAATTGGCTGTAAAGAAATATTTTATTGTGTCTCAATGATTGCTATGCGCCTCCTGGCTTTATATCATAGCAGATCTTGGTTGGTCTGTCAGTACAGTGTGTATGGTAATAATGTTTACATTTTTGTATCTAAAGAAGACCAAACAAACCCCCAATCAGGCAGCAACCAATTCATCCTCACAGCAGGTGAGGACTCCTTCCTGACCTCATCAATGGCAATAGGCAGTAATTCCCTAAATCAATTGAATGGCTAATGGATTCTAATTGTTTTGTTTTTTTTTTTATTGTAACATAACTTTATAAAAGCTTGTACATTATTCTGCACATTTTGGTGGGAAAGGATGACTGTAGTGACCACTTAAGTTAGTTTTATAAAGTTTTCTTTTCCATGTAATATTTATGTTGAACTTTCTATATTTTACAACTGCACTTCACATAAAGAATTGAAAATTGTACTTCTGTATGTTGGACTGTGCAGGAGGAACCCTTGTTACACAAGGACCGAAATGAACATATAACCCACCTATATGTTATTCCCCACCCACAAATGATCAAGACCCCACATCATGACCCCACAATCCCTTTTCAAGACAGACATCACTTAGAGAACACATCACAGTCCATAAAAAGACCCCCCTAGTGTGGAACATGTTGTGCCTGATTTATTAAAGTACTCCAAGATTGGAGAAGATAGACTAGCATGGGAGAGCCTGGGTGATTTAGCAAACATGGAATGGATCTGGTCCAGGAGTATTCAGCTTTCCAGTTGTCCATGCTACCAAATGCTGGGAAATTCTCATGTAAAACCAACACATCAGGGAGCCCCAATTTCATGGGTCCTGCTGTCACTAGTTCCTTCTTCCGATCTCCATATCACCATTCTCTGCTACAACAGCACAGAACATAACAGGAAGAACCAGAAGACCAGACCAGGAGATTGTCAGATGTCTTGGTTTCTCTGCTGACTTTACAAAATATTAATCAAGATCAGAGCAAGATTTTGGGGTGTGGGCAGCAGGAAAGATGAATCTTCTTTAACAGGGATAGTGTGATATTAAAAATTAATACTAAGACAGGGTCACTTTTAAGCAAACCTGTACCGAGACACTATTAGGTTTGCCACTGCTGACATCTCTTTCTCAGAATGCTAGTTGTCTGGCTCTCATGCAAATCCATTTGGAAAAAAAGGAAACTGAGTTTAACACAAAGATCATTACTGGTCTTATCTTTCATTAACTAGCAGTTTACTTACCACCTATCCAAAGACTTCTACCCTGCAATAAAACCCCACAACCCCACTTTTATTAGATGCTGATCCCCTGGCTTCAATAGTGTCTGAGGCACTGACCTGGAACAAGTCAGAAGTTCCGACTTCCGTTGACTTTCTAATCTGTATTCTTGTTCCGGGTCAGTGATTTAGTATATAGAAGTCAGAGACAGCAAACAACAGTCATGGAAGGACATCAGCAATGGCAGCCCTGTAGTTTATTATTTCTTTACTGCCACTTTAAGACTTCTTTTATAGGGGTTCTGGAGGTTATGGTCAGTCTACAAAAAAAAAAACTCTAGGATAAAAATATGTATTTTCTATAGGATATGTATATCTTCAGGAGCCTATTTCATGCATTTCAATTACATATCGGAGAGATTAGGACTCATGAAGCACAATCAATATACAATAGACTATATATATACAATGGACATATACAATAGACTATATATATATATATATATATTTACACACACCTATAAAAACAGAGCATATCCTACATTTGAAAAAAGTGCCATATGCCTGTGCAAGAAAAACAAATACATAACTTTCTAAAACATGAAACAAAGCATATATATATATATATATATATATTATTCAGCATGTTCCAACTCATACACCCATATATCCTCTACTATAGCAGAACTTTGTAATTTTTAGGAGTTAGATCAGAAGTCACAATGCCAAGCTTCAGTGAACATCTCTATCTGTAAATGAGACTTCCCTACTGGAAAATGCTGAATTATTCCATGAGTTTATTTGTTCTGTTTTCATATGCCATCAGTCTATTCCTATATATACATACTCTCATACATAAATCATAGCTTATTTTAGATACAACATATTTGCAAGGCATACCAGGCAAATCTTTTGTTTTTTTTTTCTAAAATAATTATGAAAGTGTTAAAATTCTGCCTAATCCCCTGTTATTTTTTATAGTCTGCCCTTTCATTTTCTCCACTTTACCTGTGCCACAGCGAGCAGATTTTTTGCCTTAAGCATTTTAGACAGACATGCTGAGCTAGAGAAACCAAAGATGTTTATCTGACCACATATGCTGGAGCTGATGTAAAGGCCTCTACACTAATAACACAATTACATTTGGGTATTAAAGACGGCTACTACCTGCTTTAGCTCAATGGCAAAGTACTGAGTATACTTTAAATGTCACCTAAAGGTAATCGATCATCAAAAATGAAACACGACCTATGTGCATTAGCTTATAACTCACTTTATTAATACGACAAGCTACATTATTCTGGAGAAATATTATGTTAAATAGCTGGTCCGCTGGGGAAGCAGGATGGTCATATATTCTTGCACCAAAGTTCTCTTGTGGAAGGACTTGAACTTTTCCTATTGGTCTGTATTATAAATATTGTCATCCATTAATACCGGACTGTGAAAAAGTGCTAATGTCTAAGCAACAACTCCAGGAATGATCTTTCTTTAATTATTGTGATTTATAAATCTCATCTGCAAATTAGAGAATTGTAACAAGTTTTTTATTTTCTAAATTGTAAGAGGAGAATCAATGGTTGAATAAAATTATCCGATATCCAAGATTTCTGTTTAATATCTCTTTACTACCACCAGTACATTAAACAAACATATTTTTGTGAAATAGGCCTGGTATGCTCAAACTTAACTGTTTCCAGGTTTGCACTCAATCAACTAATTTATTCTATTTTCTGATTGGTAGATGGTAAATCCCAAAATTTTGCTCACATATATACAATATTCTGCCCTTCTGTTTGTCTTAGAAAGTGATTGGAATTCTAGTTGGATCTGATCTTTTTGTATACATGACTTGATATTATCGTTGTTTGTCAAGCAAGTAATGCTTTTTTTCTCATTTGTAATTTTGTTGACATCATTCATCTTTTTTATAAATGATTCCTAAATGAATAATAAAAAATGCAGCTCATTTATATAATTTAGAGAGTTTCACACAACGCAATAACATATATTGTTGTACCGTTTGATTGTAGAAAGCAGAATTATATATATTTGCTATGGAAAAAATTTGTTGTTTTCTTTCTTTAGCACTTACCCCATTCTATCAGGTGGGCAACAACATTAAACCTGCATAGGAAAGTTTATTGATATCAGTACCAGCCTTCATATTGAAATATATCCAGATCTTCTATAATTTGTAAAATTGTATCAATAGTTTATATTCTGATAAAGTGACAAATATATAAAATTTGATAAACACCCACATTTTGTATCACAGACACAACCGGCTCACACTATCCACAAATAGTATTTTTCCAGCAGTTAAAACTCATATTGTATATATATATATTTTATATTCTTAGTATCTGAGGGTTCACAGGCGTGTTTCTATTTTCCGTAGTCAGTGTGACAAGTCATTCTCCTTTGGACAAATTAGTCAAAAATAAGCACAGAGGAATAAAAGGAAAGAGAACAAAAAGGCGAAAGAGAAAGTACTGCAAAGTCTAAGAACCGGAATCTCCTGTGTAGTTAAAGGGAAAATGACTTGACAAACTGTTTAAGCTTTCCAAGTCTCTGGAGAGATAGTGAAAAGTGTTTCACCAACAAATGGATTGAGTAGAACAAATAATCTAAGCCTTTAATGAGATAGCTGATCCCTCTAATACCTGCTCCACTTTGTGCCGAAGGCTATTACAGTCAACGATAGTTTTCCTCCCAAGAAACCATCAGTGGCTAAAGAAACTGCTGCGGTGTGCAATCCATTCATTCATTCATTAGGGGGTAGAGGTCCAATCCAATTACCTTGATTCACACTGAGGGACCAGCAGAAAGACAGCCTTTTCAGTTCCCTCTCTCTTGTTTGTTAATCCCCCACTCATTAAGGCCCTTGTTCCTTCCACCCCGGGACCCCACAACCACCAGGGAGGAGTTTATGCAACAGGCACTAGGGGAAAACTAAAGGGAAGCACTTTTATTTCCAACAGTTTTTCCAATCACAATCTGCTTCTAAAATAGCAGCCAGCCCAGTCATTCAGACTCCTGGTGGACTGGCTGGATGCTCTGAAAGAGTAAGACTCCACCAGGGTCTCTTTATGGTGAGATTTGCCTCTTTGTCCTGCTGGACACCCTGTAGTTTTATTACTTTGTGCTTAAGCATCATTTCTATCATTAAGAAGGGATGAGCTGGTTTAAGTGAATTTCCATAAACTGCCCTTCTGTGTGGCTTAACTTCTAAATCCTGCAAAACTAACTTTATGTTTTGTCCAATTATCTTTTGTATTGAAATTAGCCCAGGTATTTCATTGATGTGCGGGCCAATGGTGAGCCCATCATATCCTGAAATATTAACAGATGGCATGAGAAATGTGCAAAAAAATTCAGGATTTTGTATAAACAGAGTTCACATGTTATAGTAAATGGTATGATTGCATTGCTTGTCCAGGTTATATCAAATAATCAATGTCACTTGTGAAATGCCAATCATTTTATATATATATATATATATATATATATATTCTATTTAACTGAACATTTATCAGTTCAGTTAAAAAAAAAAACAATGTATATGTGTGTAATCTTTGTATGTCAGTAGACAATGCTAACAATTTCCACGTGTCAATACCATGTATGTTAAAGTAAAACTCCACATATGAAGAAACTCTGTATTAGGAGCCATAACTGAAGTCCAAGTTTCATATTGGAACCTATTTATAAAAATTGTCAAAAAAGTTTTCTTACCCATATCTTAGTTTGAATATTGTTTTTGCATACTGCGTAGTATTAATTGGGAAACATCAAGAGGCACAGGGGCTGTTTTGTATGTTGCAGTCCTTTTGTCTTTATTTTAATTATTTAGAACTGTAAATGGACAGATAGAAATCATATCTGAATGTGTGGGATCATTACAGTCTACAGAGGTTGTGACATATCTACAGTATCTGAATTACTGTTATCTCTCTAGTGATGGGGTTACAGCAGCCACAGCAACATTTCCAGCAACATGATAATTAGGAAGCATCATTATCAATGTGACTTACATTATTTTCTTTTTTTGATCTGCATATCTTTATTATTGTACTGAATAAGGAACTTTTTAGAATACTTCTAAACATCTAAACATGTCATACTTCCAAACATCTTTTAAGATAAATTAGGGTTTTATAGATTTCTTAGTTACATTGAGAATATTCACAGCATAGCAGTAAAGTCTTGTGCGGAAACCCTGAGCCTAAAATCAGGTGTGTGCAAATCCTAGATAATATAAATTAATTTGCATTGGTTCATACTCAGCTAACTAAAATGTATAACATTAAGGACTCCGAATATGATACATAAAGGAAACATACCAGATTATTCCTTCTCTTTGTGAGTCATTGTGAAAATTCTAATCCCATCACTTTAAGGCTCAGCCTTAATATGCTGAATTTATTTAATCCACAGCCTATAAAAAAGGGTTCTAGGAGACTTGAATGATGCAAGAATGAACTACAGAGGTCACTGATCTAGAAAACAAATTCCCCTTCCACTGCATTGACATAATGGGCCTGATTTTTTAAAGCTCACCAAGGCTGGGGAGGATACACTTCCATCAGTGAAGCTGGGTGATCCAGCAAACCTGGAATGAATTTCTTAAAAGTCATTTGCTATTTGTTAGCAAATGTTTTCAATTCTGGACCAGATACATTCCAGGTTTGGTGGATCACCCAGCTTCACTGATGAAAGTGTATCCTCTCCAGCCTTGAAGGGCTTTAATAAATCAGGGCTAATAAATTTACACCAGTGAAACACTGCCATCTAGTGGTCATGTTACCATGGAAAATTGTCAGTGTTTCCTTCATTGAATAATTTATTATCCTCATTTAAATTGTGGTTTTGTATTTTCAGCTTTTATTTGGAGGTTAAAATAATATGTTACAGAAAAATTTATGAAAATATTACATTAATGTTTATAAGCAGCCATGTACCCTTTAAAAAAATGAAAACCAATTATGAATAATTCACCTAAAGTGGATAAAGGATATGCCTAGGGGTCATCTGCTGACATATATTGGCATATGAGTGTAAAGGTTCATAGAAGTCTCCAACACTACTCCTAACATGTATGGACTTCAGATTTTCTAAACTGAGCAAAATAAATGGATACAGTCCATATTGTGTATGATTTACCCTACATTTACAATCCCTGCTCCCACCAATAGCAGGACACTGTATTATCGCTCGGATATAACCCTGCAATTACTGCTACCAACACAGTACTACAGATAAGACCACTACTGATCTGCAATAGCAATCAACGTAGAGACACATGTCCATATATATGCAGATCCTTCAGAAATCATTAGTACTCTCTTATCATCAGAAAAAGATGCTGCATTAATGTAAATCTGCCTACCTGCAGATACTTATCGATTAGGCATTTCACCGCCTTATATAAAGCCATAAATCCTTAACCTCCATACATTGATTGTGTCAACTACACTAGGAATTACTGGCAAAGCAATCCAAAATAAGAATCTACAGTTATTTTGCATACCCCTGAAGAAGCCCAACAGGGCGAAACACGTTGGATTATTTAACCAGAAAATCTGACATTTCCACAACCTATCGTACTACACTCAATAGCAGCAACCACGATTGTCAATGTTCACTATTTCTGTTAGCTAGATAGATATCTGTCTATACATTCTAACTCAAGGTCCTATAAGTGTCACTGGGATGAGGAATTATAACTTATTTTGTACAAAATGTAAGTATGTTGTGTGAATTGTGAATTGTGCCTGTAATAATTACACCCTTCATTTGAATACGTATTTTTGCACTTTTTACCTCAAAAAAACCCTGCTTTCAGCCTTTTTCTTTCTAAGTTTTATAAGGTTTACTAATAGGGTCTGGTCAACTATATTTATAATAAGATTTGAACTATTCAGGGTATACACTTATTCGATCTTATATACTATCAGTTTCTCTGATTTCATTGTACACTACTGGTGGAATGCACTGACTGTACAGGAAGTTTCTTCTTTAACTGCACAAGAGGTCAAGAAGGGCAGGATCACCTTGGTTCTCCTATGTCTATCTATCCCCAGTCTTGGGGAACCTTAATAAAACTGTCTTGTTTTGTCTTAAAAGAACAACTTTGTACCCTGGGGGCTTATGTTATTCATTTTTACCCCAAGGCTTATGTGACAAGTTCACTTGTCTAACACTAAAGCTGTTAAAAGAAAGACTGTATTCAAGACAATGTGGACAATAGGACCATCACATGTGCACCGTCATATGATACAGACAGTAGTAACCAATGGACTATTGGGTGGCATTGGGAATGGCTGAGCTGTGACATGGCTAGAAGTCACTCTGTAAAGCCTGGCCCTAGATCATAGGTCTGGTTTTGTGATAAGATAAATCAAGAAAAAATAAATAGTATGTGAGTACACAAGTGGGCCGCGGCCGTCTGACAGGTGGGCTGCGAGGGCAAGGAGACCAGCGGCAGTCCACGGCTCTGGCAGGTGCACCCCCAGAGGAGTCAGAAGAAGGACCCTGCCTGGGGGGGCGCCCCGGCCTTGTATCCTGTACCGATCGTAGGCTCAGGGCAGTGGGCAGGTTGTGTCTCTGGGTGGGTTGTGTCCAGAGAGTGGGCTGGTTCTGGCATATTAACGTCACTTTGAATGACACAGGACTGCATGCGCATGCACGGTCCGGGAGCTGCAAAAGGTTGGGGATTACTGTTTTAGACCTGTCGTAAAGTCCTTGTTCTGAAAGGACATTGTAATTTTATTTTTGGACACCACAAGTATCAAAGTAACTGGGTCACCAAAAACCTGCTTATTGGTCTGGTGGAGTATTTAGCTCCCTCTATTGCTGAAAGAACACTGCTTGGTCTTTTTATCCTCAAAAACATATGGTGGAAAAAATAAGATCCTCTGTCTTTCTTCTTTTGGAAAAAGCTGAAAAACAGTAATCTGCCATTAGACATATGTGCCAACAAAGGCAATGCTTATAAGTCTGTAATAAAATGGGGATCATGGCTCAGTAACCAATCAATGTCTATGGACCTACAACTTCCTTAGCTATGGATTAACGTTGTCTTTGATTCCCCCAGCTTGTACACCTTTAAGTGGTGGATCTAATGGAATATAAACCATTTATCAATCTTTTCTGTCCATGTCACATTAACCAATTACCTTTGTTAGGTATTGTTTTGCCTTACTGTACAATTTCCAATTGGATTCTTCCAAATTAATGTACAATTTCCAATTGGATTCTTCCTCCTTGAATTGACCCAAAGTAATGTATTTGCTTGATTTCCCTTTATTTAAAAAAAGAAAGGAAAATGATTAGGTAAAAAAAAGATAAAAAAAATAAAATTTGCTTTGAATAATGTATGCTGAAAATAAGAGTTAAAAATTGAAAAGTAATTTAAAAGTAAATCATAACATAAATACCTAAAAGCGTAAAGATAGATTTACGATCCTTTTTATAGTCCTGCATTCCTGCTTCATTCTTACAACCATCACTCTAATGCCTTCTTTCATTTACTTTCATTTACTTCTACAAATCTTTTAATTCCACTTTTTTTAAAAAAAACTCTTGTATATAATGTAGATTTGATGTTATATTATCATGATTATATAAATTTACATAATAGCAAAGAAGAAGAACCTTAATTTACAAATAATCATAGTGCAAATTATAATTTTCTTCCAATTTACGCACCATCAGCAAAGTTCCCAGATGTAACACTAGAAATCTGCATGCGCTCAGCAGATTTGCAGAGCTTTGCATTGCCTTCCAGTATAACATCTACAAACAGTGCCAATGTTTTCTGGTTACTCAGGTGTCTGCACAATGTTACTACCAATCATCGATATTATTGGGTCGTTTCACACTGACTCAGCAAAGCGCTGATTATACGGGACATTACCATAATAAAACGTAAATTGCAAAAGTAAATATTGCATTAGCACATTAGAGTGTTGTGTTTATACATTGTTTTACAAGTTCTGCCATACCTGGATAGACACATTTTGATGCTTTTATGGTATTGGTTCTCACATTGTATATGCAACAAATTGCTGCCAGTATTTTTTGTTTCTAAATGTCCCTAAATTTAACCAAAAACCATGCTCTGTGCCCTCTGCAGTCACATCCACACCTAATGCTTTATAAATAAAATGTATCATGTAACAAGAGACTGCAAACCTACATAAAAGCCCTGCGAACGCCACTGAATTTTTAACTTAATTCTAAAACAAAAATGAATTGGACTGTCTGACTATAGGTTGCTCATTTATTGGGTACAAGTTGTCTATTGTCATAATAAAAGATTACACAGCTCCTAGTGTTCTCCAAGAATCCATTTACTTTCTCTGAGTCCCTTCCTCCCTGTGGTTCCAGCTACTTGTATGTAAATGAAGTTACCTTTGTAAGACTTTAGCCTCATGCTGCTTTTGGAACATTATTGGAAATGGAGCTTATTTTAGAGACCAAATTTGTATACACACACACCTGTGACTTTGTCGTTTTCCACTGCCCCCCTTCTCACCAATGATGAGGTGCACTGAGAGGGGCCGGACTGTAAAGTGTTGTCATTTTACGGGTTAACAGATAAAGTATTTACCAGGTTTGGTGTTCTTCTGAACTGTTAATAAAACACATCCGCTTTTAACAAATGGACCCTGATGGTCACTGAAATTGCCAACTTGCTAGTGGAGTTAATGATATGTTATTTTTTCATTTGCCTTGCATGTGATTGGATATTCAGACCTTACTCGTCTTCAGCACTGGGAAGAATCACTTAGCTTAGTGAATGCAATAAAAATTTACTGTCCAAAAAAATACCCAATCACGTGTAAGGAAAAACATGATATTGCCTGCACATGATTGGATAGCTAAAATCAGCAAATCTTTGCCTCATTGACTAAAGGTGCGTACACACTTTTTATCGTTCCAATCGAACGACGAACGATCGATTGGGCAAAAAATCGTTCGTAAAAAAGTAACCAACGACGCCGACGAACGAGGAAAGTCGCTGGAAACGAACGACCGGACCGACGGATCGGATTGGGCGACGATCGTTGAACATCGTTCGTGTGTACGGTCGTTCGTTGATCGTCCATGGTCAGAGCATGCGTGATGAACGAACGTCCGTTCACTTTCCTGTCGTGCACATAGTTCCTCTATCGCTCAAACGATCGTATCTATTGTGTGTACAATATCTACGAACGATCGTGTCGTTAACTCTATGTGCAGGATCGGTGCTATACGATCGTTCATATATATCGTGCATGAACGTTCGTCGTTCGTTTTCCAACGATAATAATTGGAAGTGTGTATGTAGCTTAAGCTAAGTGAATTATCTCATGCAGTGTGGTAATTCAATTTGCTTAGTAAACAGCTTAAACTTCTTTAGAAAATCAATACCACCGAGTTTGAAAGGACAGGAAACAGCATTAGATTTTGAAAAGGATCATCCAGAATTTGTTTTATAGATATACCAAAACAATTTCAAAAGCATATTGAATGGGAGTGAATGTATTAAATAAAATAAGTCCATTTTTAGGCTTTACATGGACTTTAATCTCCCTAGCGGTAACCCCGAGTGTGACTCAGGGTAGAAAAAAGTTGCTACAAGTGGTAACCCTGAGTCACACTCGGGGTTGGAACACCCAGGGAAGATTAGTAATTAGAGCGCTTACCTGATCCACCGGAGTCCCGCACCAACCAGCGCCGCAATCTCCGTCTTCTTTCTTCTTCCTGCTTCTGCACCTGATGAGTCACCGGGGGAGTTCCCGGTGACGTTGGTGCGTGTTTTTTTCCATGTGCCTACAGTTCAGTGATCACTTATCCTATTTAATCATTTTTTTCATTGGTTATAGGTAGATACTAAATGCTTCAGAAAGCAGATGCCCTGTAAAGAGGCAAAAAGGTGGTGCCAACCATACACATGTAAGTCTGGGGTGGGCCGATGATGCCTTGCATTTTTAGTAATGGGCCTTCATTCATGATACTGGATCACTTGATAGGTGCTGAATAGAGAATGCCAGAAATTGTAATGGAAATGAAAAAGATCAGAGTAACTGCAGGTCAGAAGAAGGTCAGTTGCACCTGTCATTAAATTCTTAATGATCTCTGAAGCATCTCAAAGCAATGCCATCACTAAAAACATAAAGATCTTCCATGCAGGCCCTATAGCAGTGGGAACTGATTTATTTTATTTAGATATTTTTTATTTTTTTTAACAATGATTGGGAGTGATTTACTTTATTTTTTTCACTAAACTCAATAATGTTAAAATGCTATGTTGAGAAAATAAAACATGAGTGATATCACCAGGATAAGTGTTTGAGACAGCAAAGTTAGTCCATGAGGTTTGTGCAGACAGAACATGTCAGGGCAGTGAATTCACCACTAATAATAGGAATCCAAAATACTGTAGAGGAATCGAAGAGCTTCTAAAAAACGTAAAACATTTATATGGAAAGTGGAAGCAGCCGGATGATAAATTATATCATTCATGCAATTGTCTCTATGTAAAGAAAAAAAAAGCCCACTGCCCCCAGAGATGGAACTGAATTCCATCTGAAAATCTCCAAATAACAAATCTATTTTGGAGCAAAGCGGGCGCAGATAAAATGCATTATACTTTGTGGCGATGGACCAGGAACAAACTCCAATTTTAAACTGCATTTACTTGGCTTCATTGTATCCACTGAAGCAAAATGTCACTGCCCTTCAAGCATAGACCAGTTATTCAAATCACAGTCAAAATTTTCCATGTGCTTCAGACCACCAAATAAATTGTTAAGTGTCTGTGATAAAAGGAAAACCCTAGTAGGTCCACCATGATTTCAGTGTTATAAGTTTATAGGTCACAAAACTACAGATACTTGATTTATACAATGGGAACACAGAATTCAATGTTTGAAAGGAAGGTGAGACCTCAGAAATGTACGTAAATGTGTTAGGATCCAAATTATAATTTTTAACATACTGATATACAGTTATTGATAATTGAGTAGAAATTAAAAAACTAAGTAAGCATTTTTTTTCTGCAAAATGTAATCACTTTTACAACAGCCAATACCTTCACCTAATACTACCATGTACATATAGAAAAATATGGAAAAAAATAGTAGTTTTTAGTAAAAAGAAAGACAGCAGTTTCTTTTCTTATGCTTTTGTCTTAATCATTTCCCCTAACAAGCATAGTTTTTTTTAATTTAGGCTTTTAATAAACTTGGTCATTAGATACAGACAGCAGATTGATGTGATTTCATCTGATTTCACAAGCAAAAATCAACAGTCAGAACTAGTAATTTAAAGTACATGTCCAACCAGAAAACATTTTTTTGGGTTTAGACAAAGTAGGGAAGGGTTTAGAAACCTTGTCAGGCTTCACCACTATCTATGGCTCCCATATACAAGATTTACATTTTTCTGTTCTGATGACAACATTTTACTGGATCAAAAGTAAAGGTAATACTGCAGCAGCAATACAGAGATTTAAACTTTTCTTTGTACTTTTACAAGTAGGAGGAGGCTAGCAAAACAAAAGGGGCAACTGCTCCAATTAGTTTATTACTAGCTTGTTAACATTTACTGCCTGAACTACTTTTAAATTTTGCACACACATGTTAAATACACATTCTTTACATGAAAATGTAAAATATACATAAAACCCCAAAATATCATATTTTTTCTTAAGGCAAACAACCCAAAGAATGAAATCTTGTCAATATTAGCAATATTAGTCTATGAACCCCAAATCTTTAGTAGAAAAGATTTAAGTTCAAAAATGTATAAGTATATATAACTTTTTGTGATTGTAACACCCAGACTCTGATAAAGCCACCTGAGTGCACAGTGTGCTCGATCATCTTGTGCCTACCCCAGACAACCCCAGATTTTTTTTTTGACAGCTCTGATCTTGGATTTGCATCTGGATTTGTGTTTCTAGGTTAATTCTTCCAAGTAGAGTTTATCGAACAAACTTTTCTGAACTTTAATTCCTCTCCAACCTGAAAATTCTCCAGCTCTGGGCAGGTATTCTGTCTTGTCTACCTAAATATCAGCTCTAAAGATCCGTTCCCGCATTCTTTGGCTTTCTAGCTGTTCCCAGGCCCCTTACCAATGAAGGAGCAACTACAAACTGGCAAAGTCAACTTTTTGTCCTTGCATTCTATCAGGATGTTTGTTGTCAGTTCATGTGACTTAAAACACTTGATTAAAGAGGCTGAATTCAAGTCTTGGTAACATGTTCTTTGCTCATACATATGCGGGCTCTAAATATTGCCGCCTCTCCGCTAAGCAGTCTATTGCAAGGGTTAGAAATCAGTTATTTTTCTTACATTTCATATGTTGCTTTATTACCACTTCAAACTTTTTTATTTTCAATTTGTTTGTTACTTTCATTGTTGTATTGAAAATGTGCAAAAGTGAACAAAAAGTAGTCATTATAAAAGACCATTATAAAGTATAAAAGTATGAAAAAAATGAAAAAACGCAAGCGTAGCAAAATTGCTGTAGTCCATAGGGACACCTGTACAATAGCTAAACTAGTTAAAAACTTCTGATACTTTAAAATAACAAACTAGGCTATTTCAATATAAAATAAATATACATTTGCAATAGACAAAGGACATGATCTGTACAGCGGCATATTAAAGAGAAGACTAAGGGTAGCTGGCCATGGCTGAATCCAGCACCTGCATCATGTGCCAGCATAGAGTCTAGATACAGCGTAAGCAAATAAAAGCTAGTTGCACAGTACAGTGTCAGCATACAGTGGGAGCAGGCTGCCAGCCTGAAGTGCCAATATACACTGTCAAGAGAAAACTGCCATGATTTAGTGCAATATGCACTGTCAGCGTGTCTTGCCAGCATGAAGCTTTTTACGAAGTCGTATTGACTTCCAAGCTTCACAATCACAACCAATGACAAAAGCTACTTCACGTGGGATGCTCACTGCTGTCATGATAAACACAAACAGAGTGAACACAAGCCGATGCTCTCACTATCTGTCACCTAGCAGAGTGTGACATAACTAATGTACTTATTGAATCTTCTGGACCAATGGCCCAGCACATTTTGGCAAAAATCTGTTAGCATTACAATGTGTCTCAGAACCATCGCCTTCTTTTTTAGTGCCAATTTCGATATGTACTGTGAGATAGATGCTCGGTGAATATATACTGTAATGCAGCACCTGGGGTGCACTATCTTTTCCATTTGACATACAAGTAAGGTGTAGCATTGCGTTTTTGTATGTACTACTAATATAAAAACATGGAAAATGTTAAAAACCATGTGTTGCTAATAATAATTAAATTGCTTTATAATAACTTGTATATGTATTGCAAAGTATAAGAAATTAAAAGAAAACCAAAAACCCATGGTGTGGTTTTGGGTGGACTGTAAGTCAATAACCCACCAACTCTTTACAAGGCATCTGGACCCTGCTGAAGAATTCTGGCTTGCCTATCTCCACCAAGATGTTGGGAACTTTAGACTGCTGGAACGTTAGATCCCCCTGATGAGAAAAAAGTAAGGAACTAGTATGAATTATAACATTCCAGTGCTTGGTGAGGCATGTGAAGAGGGCAGAAGATAAAATCTTTTAGTACGATTTCCTATCAGAGACTCTAGACGTTTGACTGTAGCTAGAGTTCTGGCTTGCCACCAAAATATAACAAAGCAAAGTGGCAAGGTGACTTTTTTATATTTGTGCCTGGGTTTTGGTCATTACATATATAGATATTGTTACAAGCAGTTAATGAGCTTTAAAAAAAGCCCTCACTGACATCGGTAGGCTTAGTCACTGTGGAGAAATTCACAGAAGAAGAACTAAAGTCCCTTGCCAGTCCAGATCACTCTGTTCCCCACTCCTAGGAGTTACCTGGCAGTCTTTTTAGCTTTCTAATCCATAATGTGAACACAGCAGGGTGAACCAAGCTGCTAAGAGACTGACTCTTGCTGACATTTGCTCCACAGTACCTGCAACTTTAGAGGTTATTGAATATTTGTTCTAAAGCTAAATTACTTAACCACTAGTTGACTTAGATTCCCAACTAAAACATGGTTTTAAGGCTAGCTCCATTGATTCTTCTTATTCACTTCTTGTCTAACTCTTAAACCAACCCAAACTTTTAACCAGCCCCTAAAAAATTACTCTGCAACCTTTTTTCTAACCCTACAACGAAACCTTCAACCTCCCAAATACCTTTGTTATAATCCTTGTTGTAACCTTAGCCCAAATAATCAAAGTGAATTTGTGCTCTGCCTATGCAGAACTTAATGAACAAAAGGAATGAGTGCTGTTCTTTTGTATGGAGGAGGACATATCGGGGTGCAGAACACAACAGAGCTGTCTGTACAGATCTTGGCTATTCTAGTGCTTCCAGAAATGATCACTGAATGTTACCAAACATTCATACGGAGCCTAAGCTTTTTTCGAGTGCAGTATTTACCTTCTCCGATGATAAAGTCCTCAGTATCAAAAGTTATGCCATCCATACCAGTATCTTGGGACCAAAATCTGTGATATGGAGAAGCTTAGGACACTAGGAGCTAGTATGTGGTCAGAACTGATGTGTCAGGGGATCTATGCTTTAGGGGAGAGCTAAATAATACTAATGTTTTTATGAATGTCAGTGAAAAAGAAGAGAGTAGAGCTATGTATATTACACACCTTCTATTAAGCACTGTCAACCACTGTACCTGTTCTAGATGTCACTCAAACCAGAAGACTGGGGAGGTTCTGTGGGTGCAGGACATCATACTAATATTGCTCTGCCATTACAAAGTATTGATGCAGAGATTGACATGTTGGTGCCACTTCTTGCACTTTTATGGATCTCCCATCTTTGGTAAACCAACATAAAGACTTTTGGAAAACAAAAGTATTAACAAAAAATTAAATAAAAAACACGTGTGGATGGGAGCTCAGGAAAGAGAATATAGTGCAGGGAGCCTGGAGTTGGATTTGGACGCTGTTCAATCGATTTATATAGGAAAAATCAGTGTCAGTAAATTTTAAAAATTGCAGGCACAACATTCCATTGCAGAGACATGGTATGAACAAAGGATGCTGGATAAGTACATGTATTGGCAGCAAACAGAAATGCTTAAAAATGCATCTGCTGTTAATGATTTCGAAAACTTTCTATGCTGTTAAAATCAGTTTAATGATTCCAAAGTTTATTAACACAACCCAAGGGAAATAGAAGGCTTTTTTATCTAAATTTAACTTTACTTGTTCCAAATACCTTCCTTGTTTATGTATGCAAAATATATCTTTAATCAATAGACGTGTCAACTATTATTGTCAATTAGGAAAATTAACTATGTCTTACCAGGGGCCTTTCTAGAGGGCTGCATCAGTGCTGCCATGAAGAATAGCCTTGCTTTTGCACAGGTGGCACAATGAAAATGACTGCGCCAATGATTCTACCACCTGTTTTTTTTCCTTTAAAATGGCAAGATTTCTGTATAGTGGAGATGCAGAATGACAATATCTACTCAGCCTAAAATTACTATACTTATATGTGAACTGTCTTACCTTCCAAAAGAGATGTAACTCTATTAAACCAGGACTGTGATCCCTGTCCTCATACAATTCAAACTCCTAATTAAACAAAAATGAAAATTGGGGCACGCGTGCACAGGAGGAACCGAACCTAAACGAAAATTAAAAAAAATTGGAAATGAAAATCTAAAAATTAGACCATGAACATTGCGCAGGCTGCACTTAGGGTTGCGGACTACATTTTAAGCAGTACAGTTTGATCTGGGATGTAGCCGCACCTATTGATTAAATAATGAAGGAGAATAGGTATACAGATAAGGTCAACCCTGTGTAGCATATTAGACTGCTGTCAACCTTAATCTAGAGTTCTGGCACAAAACACAGCCATACCTAGTGTGACATGAAGCTTTTAAAAAAAAAATTTGGCAGCACTAGTTACATTTACAGCCAAAGTAAACTCATTGGTGTATGTCGAACTTTTGCCACAACCTAACCATGCTTTGCCTTCAAATCCCTCCACAGTTCTTACCTTTCTAGCCTTGTACACAAAAATATACCCCTAGCCGCTATCTTCGCTCCTCCAATTACCTACTAATGACTTCCTTACTTATAACCTTGTCACACGCACGGCTCCAGGACTTTTCAAGAGCTGCCTCTGGAATGGTCTTCCACGTCCCATTTGGCTTGCTCCTACTTTCTGCTCATTTAAAAGATCACTCAAAACCCATCTTCTCCAACTTACCTACCTGTCTTCTGTCTCTTAAAATCCCCACTATTTACTCACCATTCCATATCCCTCTTTCTAGTGTGTACTATGTCCCCTATGTCTTAGATTGTAATCTCTTCTGGGCAGGGTCCTCTCCTCCTCCTGTGTCACTGTCTGTATCTGTCTGTCATTTGCAACCCCTATTTAATGTACAGTGCTTCGTAATATGTTGTTGCTATATAAACCAGGGTAGTTATGTGGAGTGTAAAGGTAAGTACAGGCTCATGCCTGCTATCAGTTTTATATTTTTTATAACAGTAATCAAATATGAAAAAGTTATTCAGTATAAAAAAATCACAGTAAACAGTAAATGAAATATAGGATATCTATATTTTTAACTCTAAATGATATGTCATTGTACACATCACATATAGATGGTGTTTCACAAGAATTCCTCGTCTGAATGACACCACTACAGAAATAAGCATGTCTCTTATGATAACCTTTTTATCATATCAATGTGGTAAAATATTACACCAAAGAGAATTCTTTAAATACCTATTTGTCCCTGGGAACTCATGATGGGGAGACACTTATTAATAAATTAAGTGAGGAAGATAAAAAGTTTTCAGAATGCATTCAGAAGGAACGAGGAACAGACAGTGTGGGAGTTCTGGGAGTTTTGTTTTGCAACATACAAGTTAGAAGGACTTCATGTTTTAGTTTAAAAATGCTTAATAATTAACTGTGATAGATAGCTGGAAATGTAGAACATTTTTTATATAAAAGGACTGTTACCTACCAACATGTGGGCACTAAACTATATTAAATCTAATCCAATATATATTCCAGATTTGTCACTGAAAAAATTATATAGTGTACTTTACACTTCAAATCTGGTCCTCTGTGAATGCAGGCTTGCAAAGATTAGATACAGTCAATATGAAAATACAGGATATAGTGTAAAAGACATATATTCTAATTAATCAAACTTGCTCAATTATGCTTAAAGAGGAACCTCTAGAAACCATGTCTGCAGAGGACAAATTACTAGTCACCAGTTATTCTGTGGTCTTCCTTCAATTGAACCATTAATGACTCATTGTGCCATGAGGGGCTTAGTACACTGCAGATATATAGCTTTCAGGTTGGATTATCCAAGCACAATTATTAAGAAGTACACAGCTATTTTTCATGAAAAGCTCATGACAATTTCCGGGTACTATTTAGGAATAAGGACCTATTCTTTTTATTTCATAATACAGCTATTTTTCACTCTTTGGGCCTGATTTATTAAAGCTCTCCAAGAATGGAGAGCATACACATTCATCAGTGAACCTGGGTGATCCAGCAAACCTAGAATGGATTTCTTAAAGTCATTTGCTATTTGTTAGCAAATGTTTTAAATCGTGGGCCAGATCCAGGACCCAGGTTCACTGATAAATGTGTATCATTTCCAATCTTGGAGAGCTTTATTTAATCAGGGCCATTGAGTTCAGAGCCACTTGATGGCATTATAGTTAAGTTTAAAGGACATTTGATAATACTGAATGAGAGGCCACTTCACACTTTAAGCACACTTTAAGGTGCCTTGAGTACAGCCACTTGATGTAATAACCCCATTGTATGTGCTATAACACTAAATGTAGCGCTTTCATCAGCTAGAGGACCTTATCCACAGTCTTTGATTAAGGTATGAGAGCAGTTTGCAGGACAGCTCAACAGAACAGTCTCCACTTCCTTCTCCTAAACCTCACACCACCTCTTGGCTTTTACCAATTCACCAATATGTTGTGTAGTGATGCATGGAAAAGACAGTTGCTGCTGTGTCAGATGGCAAGGTATTTAGAGATCTTGCGGCCCTAGACCCATATGAAGGATGACACCCTTTTGTCCCCTTGTATCATGGGATTACTTTAGTAAAAATATCTCCAAGGATGGATTTTGGGTTCTGCTTTTTATGCAGGATTACTTTTCAACTTCAATTCAGCAAAACAGAGAAATGTTTAGTAACTTTAGTAACTATTTGTCACTTTAGATACAAGAGAACAATCACTACGCTCATTTCTCTGCTGTTTGTATTAACTGGACCATAACTACAAATAAAGACTGGTCCAGTGCCAACATGGAAGGCTGGTTTGAGTTGGGCGGGTGGGTGCAGGCAGCCAGTGCTACATTGCATAGTAAGTTACTATTGCTCGCTGCAGCCCTCCTTCTCCTATGGCTGGTTTTCTAGTGCACAGACATGGGTAGGAGTGAGACTAGAGCAGGCATTGCACAGGGATCAGTTCATTTAGAACACCCATACAGGGTGGAAAGATGTTAACACCTCCATCATGGCTGACTCCTATGTCCTGGCTTTGACCCCATAATCCTTGCTGTTATACTTCTACCCTTGCTGTGACCCCTCTATGCTGGCTGTCGCCCCTTTACACTGGTTGGCCCTTCACTCCTAGCTTACTTCTCTATTTTGGCTGACTTCTTCAGGACTCACTTTAGCCATTGAAAGCAAGAAGAAATCATGCCAAGAAGCCTGTGTAAATGTGAGTGTACACAAGACTGGGAACTCACTTGATCCAATGAATAAATGAATAGTGGGGTGTTAAAATGTAAAGCTGCATACACGTGCAATTATGGTCATTGGAAAGGATCTTTCACAATCCTTTCCAACGACTAAGAACTGCACGATGCATGAATGAGTGCTGTACATAAAGCATCGTTCTGCTTTATGTAGAGGGGAGGGGGAGAACGACGGTGCGGCACCCTGCTGCATGCTCTCCCTCTTCCCTTGCAGTAGGATCGTTCCTTGTCCATCGTCCGTGGATCCGCCAGGACGGTCGCTCGGACGATGGACGGCGGGTGCTGTACACACGCCAGATTCTCATCCGATATCGACCCTGAGCCGTTTTTCAGGCAAGAACCATTGGATGTGTGTACGTAGCTTAACTGTAAAAGAAAGTTTTTTTTAATTTTATTTTAAAATTTGCCGCTGTTAATGTTCTGGTGACTACCATTGCCACTATAAGGAAAAGTAAAGGAAAACCCTATACATTTATAGTTGTCCCCAGAGGGAGTGGAAATCATCCAATGTCCAAGAGAGGAATTCCCTTCACTTCTTTTTTCCCTAGTCAAACACACGGAGCAAAAAAAATAAATTGGCAATGGTTTGACTCTCCCCCCCAACTGTATTAAAAAAATATTAGAGAAATAAAAGCTTTGGCTATGCATTCAGATTAAAATAGAAGAGGGAACTGCAATGCATTGCATGTGTATTCAGCATTCTGTCCCAGACTACCTCATCGCTGAGTCTGTTTTATTATTTGTTTATTTTGTTCTTGTTTTATGCCAGGGTCATTCTCATGGCTGGAATTTCCCTTACCATCATTAAACTGATTGAATCAGACAAGGGGCTGTTTCCATATATGAAGTGAATGAATGACAGTGTTTGATTAACCAGCTAAACAACTAGCAGGAAATGGTTCTAGTCTACCTGTGTTTACTAAAGGTGCAGGGAATGCTCTCAATGGCACTGATCAACCCTCCCTGGGCTTATTTCACATCGCCTCAAATTACACCATAGAGATTTTACTCAGGCACCTTCCCTCCTCTTAACATGTCTGGAAAATAAAAATATTGTCTCTAAGTAATTCCATCCTAAGGCTATATGAACAAGAGTGGAACCTGTCTGGAAACAAGAGGTCAATGGAGTCACAACAAGCTGTTAAAAGCCTACAATGAAATGGCACCTAGGAAAGGGAGGATTACCCGAGGCAATGTATAAAGAGCAAGACAAAAAAATGCACCTTAATCAAACAGCAACCTGTGTCCGTGCAATGCTGAATCTCAAGAGTTCAACTTGTTCATTGGCATCAGTTTGGGTCCAATGTAGTCATCTGCATGTGTGGTTATTTGGCCATGCTTTGTTTTTTTTATACCTCCAAAAAGATTGTGTGAGAGTGGCAATCCTAAAAAATTAAAACTTTGAAAATGTTTTGGAAAAAAAGGCCTAAGGTCAAGTTACAGTCATGGTGGTCAATGGTTGACGTATTCATTCTGCATGATGTGCACCTGCATTAATATTGTCTCTGTTACTTTCTCTGCTTTGCTCCATGGCTTCAATGTAAAAATCGAGACAACAAAAAAAATTTCCATATGTCAACTTTTTGAAAATTACCATTTACATTGGACTAGATAAACTCCCTGCCACCAACCGGACTTGTATATCCTGCCTAAAAATACCTAGATAATTTATGTCTGGACATAAAAAAATGATCAGCATACCAACACATGATAAATAATATGACTGCAGATAATAACAATCAGCTCAAGGCACAGTGACATTACAACAGTAAACAATGTGTTCAAAATCTCAAAATGCACATGGATCTTTCATATATATATATATTCTTTTTTTAATTTATTCTCCAGAACACTTAAAAAAAAAATTCTATAACAATTCCTTAATATTTTGTTAGCTCTGAAATTGTTGGACCTTTATCATTTCAAGATACTCATTAGATCAAAATGGAACAAACAAAAAAATAAAGGAAGAAAAAGAAGAAAAGAAAATGTATTTTATTCATTTGTATAACTCCACATAATCCAACAGCGATTTCCAAAAAACACTGAACCGTTCACATCAGTGTCCGTTAAGAAGCTTACCATCTAATTTACCCAAGACAATTGTAGATGCCAAGGCCCGTAGTTGGTGGGAGCCAATTATTATATAATTGTATATTGAGAACGTGGGAGGTAACAAGAGCATTGGGAAGTAACTAACACAAATATAAGAAGAACAGACCAACACACCAACTGCAGGCAGATAGTGTGAAAGAAACTGTGCCCAGGCACCAAACACACAACCAAAATGTATATATTGATAACTGAAAGTGGATACAATACAAAAGCTAAAATATTTTTTTCCATAGCTAGATATATAATAGAGAAAAAAACATGTCACCATCTCTTATGTCACTTTCAGAATTAGCTATAAAATATAGATATTTACATTTAATGGTTAATATGGGTTATAATGTTTAGTAAACTGGATTTTGGGTCTGTATGTTAGAGATAGTTTTGCTTTTATGAGGCTTTTTTCCTTTATTTTCATCTGATAATCCTGCCACCAACATGTTTTTAGTCCTAGGTGACAATGTTCACTCACCATCCTGTTTTTATGTAAAGATAGAAATGTTATAAAACTAAAGAACACATAACATAAACATGCACATAAAACAATACAATAGAATAACATTCAGGAAAGGCATAGAGCAATACAATTAGAAAAGCAGAAAGTTATCACTTCACGTGATTTCAGGCACAATCATTTTTTTGCACTTGAACAAATATATCAAAAGTATACCTGTTGGTTAAAAGAATGAAAGTAAGTGAAGTTCATTGCTAAGGTTCACATACACTTTTATTATTCCCATAATGTGCCAGTATGTTGCCAGTGCAGTAAATAGTAAACTTGGTACCACATACCACTAATTCAACATCTATATAATAATACCTGTCCACACATAGCAGTAAAAACACTTTGCTCATGTTATGTGAGGGAGAGAGGGTCTGAAGTTTAAGAGCATTATTGTTACAGGAGAAAAGAATGTCTCTCGGTATAAATCAGAGCTGGGTAGCGGTAGGGCTAGCATACTTAGGCTGTGTGAACAGGTTTCATTTCCTGGGAGACTGCCCTTCAATCACCCTACTGTCATCCTTCAGTGATCAGAGGTGGACATCAGAGTTCATTAAAGGGGTAAGCAAAACTGAAGAAAAAAAAGTCAAAAGAGTTTATCAAGGCCTTTAACCAATGAACTCCTGCCAGCTTTCTTTTGGGGCACTACAGTCATGTATGTTTATAGTAACTTGGAGAATTTATAATAAGTACTAGGTGTTAAAGTAAGACTGCCTGCTTATTATTAATTATTAGGAATTCCTTAATTATATGTGTTTTCTACACATATAAGCTGTATAATTGGTAGATTTACATAGTAACAACATAAGCTGCCCGATTTTTCAGAGAACATTGACTGAAAAGGCTTAGTGCATTGCCTATAATTATCAAATGTGTGTGGACATTCCTGCCTTACCAAATGAGCTTTAATTATAAAAAATATGCATGCAGTATTATCATCACTACATGGTGTGTGTTGTATTAAAGTGACTCTCGCTAGGTAAAACAATTGCCTTTTGAGATACTAGTTAATTCTCTTTTCCTGGTGATTCCACCATCGATTTTCAGTCGCTTGAAGACCAAACAGATTGAAGAATCATCCTCATGAGGTGAGGAGGTTCTTGAGGCATAGTTCTTTGGCCTCTATGGGCCTGATGTATTAAGGTTCTCCAAGGCTGGAAGAAATGCACTTTCATCAGTGAAGCTGAGTAATCCAGCAAACCTGGAATGGATTTCCTAAAAGTCATTTGCTAATTGTTAGCAAATGTTTTCAATTCTGGACAAGATCCATTCTAGGTTTGCTGGATTACCCAGCTTCACTGATGAAAGTGTATCCTCTCCAACCTTGGAGAACTTTAATCAATCAGGTCCAATGTCTCTACAAGGCACAGAGGTGACCTTGAGGCTGGTGGATAATATCCTACAGCAAGGGAAGCCCGAGGAAATAAAGATCGGCATTGCCAATAAGTGACTATTACTTGTCTTCTGTACAGACATAAAAATGATTGTCTGGTGACAGAGCTTGAAGTATCAAAAGTAAATTGTGAGAGTCAGTTAGATGCCTATTATGAAGAGCAGGAATGCAATTGTTTAAGGTGGCAATACGTTAACACAATTAAGGTACTGACTAATGAGAAAATAAACACTCAATACACACAAACAGTATAATGACAATTCTATGAAAATATGAACTCCTTATATGTGTGGATGAAAAAGTTTTAAAGAAGCCCAGAAGAGCCGCTTTACACCACAAGATATCATGTCACAGTAGTGATTTATTATCAATATGGCTATACTATATGTAAAATATGTAAAACAAACAGTTACATTATGATTTTTATGAAATCTGGGTCTTTCTTATATTGTGATGTAAACTGTTGTAATATAAATAAGTAAAGGGAATGAAAAGGAAATTGTGTTTGTTTTTAGATTTCAATAGTGTAGAAAGGGTTTGAAACTTAGTGATATGACCCTGGTTATAAAAACCAGGCATGCAATGGCTTTACTGTTTAAATGTTTTATTTGGTAATATCATCATGATGAGGGTGAAAAGAAGGAAATACTAGCTGAATAAACTGCAGCTTTAAATCATAGGAGAATGTGCAGGTTACTATATTTACTACATATGCAGGGTATGTAGTTATTATTGATGCCTTTTTGTCGACATGGCTTTGTATTCTCATACATCCTATGGAAATGCAAAAGCTGCCTAAAACATAGTAAATTCAGAAATCAAGGAATTCTAAATTATCTCAGAAGTGTCTCAAACTGTTGTCAAATTCCCAACAACCATCAAGTCCAAAGCCTGGCCACACAAGCCTAATGCAAGCGTGAAAATCATACTCCCATATATATATATAGATATATAGATATATAGATATATATATTTTTTTATTATTATTTATATATATATAGCATACATAAAACTACTAAACATATAACTCAATAAAGTTATAAATATATATATAATTTATTATTTGTATTAAAACTATGAAACTATGATATGAAGATGTTGTATGGTTACCTAAAATTTTTACTGGAATTTTTATGGAAATCCTATATAGTCTCCCTATAAAAATGCTTTACTTTCTACGGGAACAGGAAATTGTTGTCATCAGCTGGGCATTGTTGGCTAGCCCTAGGTACAAGTGTAACTGTATGTCTTGTAAGTGCTAATGTGCTACTTTCTTCAGTCCTACTGGTTGACAAAGAAAATAATGAACAAAAATTTACAATCAATGACCCCTCCTCTATTGCCCAGATACCTTGGCCCATGTGAAGTACATAACAAGTACAATATATGTGAATTAGGAGCTGGTTGGCATTGACTGACAAGCATACCTGGTTTTAGTTGGTGGGTAAAGCCCGGTTTAGCACAGTAGCACATTAATTTCATTCATCACCTGTCCGAAATGGAAATTGTAACATAGACCCTCCTCTCTTTGGCCAATAAAAATGACACAATGCAGTAAACCACCCATTATCAGGAGAGGTGCCTCCACCACAATAAATGCAGCTAACCCAGAAATGGTTTAGTGCTTTTCGCAGACAAGCAGTCAACCTTAAACTTCCAAGCCAATTAAACACACATTAAATTGCCCATCCTTTGTACGCTTTCTGGAGGTTGCATAGCTAAACTGTTTCACTTTTATGCATCTCCCATGTTGATTATCGGTTCACCATACATTAACGTACTAAACATTTGCATTCTATGTTTAGATTTTGGGGAAAATCAAAATAAACTACAGCCAGACAACAAACAAGCAGACACATGCATCAAACAAAAAATAGCTCCTTTTTCATAGGTCAAAGCAGACAAGAAATCTCTGATACATATCTTGTCTGACATTTGCGCAGTGAACCACGACTAATCATACGACAGGACAAGCTTGGCTCTCCAGGATTGAAAAGTTTTTGCTTTACAATTTGCAGTTAATTGGCTTAGAGAAACAAATCTGGTCTGTTAAGCCTTTTGCATGTCACTGTCTCTGTTTAGGAAGTTAAGATTAAAAAAAAAAAACTGAAGATTCTTGGATCTCTGTCAATTTATACAGTTTGTTTTGTCTCAGATTTGGGACTGAGAACCTTATGGTCTTCTGTGATTCATGTGCAAAGGTATTATTGTGTGTTATAGCAGATGGATCGGTTGTATCTACCAAGCTTTTCATTTGATAAACAAATAACATTTTTCTTGGCATTTGGTCAGGGGTTGTTACATGGCATGAGCCAAGGTTTTTTGTGCCAGTCAGTAGAGGCAGGGCCATCTACTGTGACCTGCATGTTTTCCAATTATGCCTGGCTCCAAGAAGTCTTCCTAAAGAATGACTAATGCTCTGTGTACGGAGATGCTGCCAGCACCCAGGCTCCGTAACTGCCCTGGAAGAAGAAATTATTTTTAATGCTGCAGGATCATCTTATCCTATCTCAGCCAAAGTTCTGGAAGTCAGCAAATCGATCTTTAAACTTTAGGATCAACACAAGTTAGTCTGATTCATAGCTGGTGGTATCTACAAATAGAACCCAGCTATCCAAATATGATTTCTGAAATGCATAAAAGCCTTTCTTCTTGGAATATTACTGGTTTGGTACACTGGGAACATCTATTACCGAAGGAACTTCAAGCATGTAAATTTCATGCCATGCTGATTTGTGGAATTAGGTTGGGTGCTTCAAGATGGAGGTCCCCTATAAAACACTTGTCTTATACAGGAAACTGGCTTTCTTGCACCATCAATAGAGTTTATAAGGGGAATTGTTGTGTTTATGGGGGCAGATAAGTTGCCACATTGGCCCTGATTTATTAAAGCTCTCCAAGGTTGGAGAGAATACAGGTTAATCAGTGTAGCTGGGTAATCCAGCAAACCTAGAATGAATTTTCTAAAAGTCATTAGCAACTGTTTTCAAGCCTAGACCAGATCCATTCCAGGTTGGCTGTATCACTCAGCTTCATTGATGAAAGTGTATTCTCTCCAGTCTTGGAGAGCTTTAAAAAATCAGGGCTATTGTCCTCAGTAGATAGCTCTAGGTGGTTTTAACCTCCCTAGTGGTTCATTTCTGTCTAGTTTTATATGTGTAAAAGCGGTACATTGTTTTTTATGAAAATTTATTTTACAGTATATTATATTAGTATGAGTATAATAAAGTTTAAATCACAAAATCATGGCAAAAGAATAAATTAAATAATTTTTTTTAAATTAAAAAAAAATTAATAAATATTATACTTATACTAATTTATTATACTGTAAAATAAATGTTCATGAAATACAATGTACTGCTTTTACACAAATAAATCCAATGTATTTAATTCAATACAGTTATTTTGTACTGAATGCAATACAAATGGACTTTGAATTTTCCGCCCCGCCGGCAACGTACACACGCACCAACGTCACCGGGAACTCCCCCGGTGACTCATCGTGTGCATAAGACGCCGGAGGAAAAAGAAAGAATACAGGGATCGCAGCGATGGATGACACGGGACTCTGGCGGATCAGGTAAGCCCTGTATTTACTAACCTTCCAATAGATTTACCCACTTCGAGTGTGATTAGAGGTTACATCTTTCACCAACTTTTTTCTACCCCGAGTCACATTCGGGATTACCGCTAGGTATTCATATTGGTAGTACTTTGAGCAGAAAATTCTAGGAGATTCCCATAATCCACTTTTTATGGCCAATGTCAATTATTTGTGCATCCAGAAGGAATAACTGTTTTTACAATGATACCACAATAATAAAACAAATATAGAAAGCAATTAAATTTTATTTTGGACAACACAGGGAATGGTAAAAAAAAAGCCTTTTTTTTTTTTTGCTATCTGCATTTCATTAAATAGATTCATCGAAACTACCTATATATATAGTTTGGATTCCTCCAAACTATATATATATATATATATATATATATATATATATATATATATATATATATATTCCTGTTTGCCTCCATTTTTTGCAATTCTGAGATTCCAAGACAAATTCTGATATTTAAATCAGTTACAACTAAAAATGTATTCAGTAAGAGAATATTGTATACATAGGTATGTTATTGGTGTTTAAAAGAAATTCTGCCTGGACTTCAGCTTTTAGTAATTATTAACTTAGTTGATTAACATTTTTTGTTGAAAGAATTTCTAACCTGGTAATACTGAAGACCCAGCATAGCAGATCCTGGATGTCCCATCCACAGTTAGGGTTTAATGTGCCAGCTTTGCTCATATATACAATGTAATGCTGACTTTGTTACAATATTTACAAAAATCAAATTAAAATGGGACATAGCCAAGCTTATTACTCCTCTAAGCATTTTCTTATCAGTACACCTGGACAGTTCCTAGTGCTGTCCTCCTCTCAGTTGAGTTCTGTTCGATAGGGAGAAGAAGGAGACTGATACTAGCTACCAATACTCCCAGCATTTACAATAAGATTGATCCGTTTTTTTTGCTATGGTGTATCTTTTTGATGTCATAATTTTTGTGAATATCTTTCAAAGAATGTTTTTGTGTAAATACACTTTTTATGAATTTATACCTGCATTCACTTGCCGGATAACTAAAGAATAAAACAAAATGCAAAATACTGCAATGCTGGCAATATTAATAATAAAATAAGTGATAGATGATAGATAGATAGATAGATAGATAGATAGATAGATAGATAGATAGATAGATAGATATTCACAGTGTTTGTTGACCTGTTACAATTCTGCATGCCCCATACATGGAAACAAATGAGTTAAAGCATACCGGATGTAAATACATTAAACTCCTTTCATTGAGCTAATTACACATGAGTGCACCGCAGTAATATATTGTGAGAGTAGAATCTTGGATTACCCAGGTTGCTTCAATAAAATCAAATAAACAATTACAGGCTTGACTTTCTTGTGACTGTTATATTTTGGTCAAACTATAGCAAGGGATGGCTTAGCAGAGTGAAAACATATAACAATAAAAGAAATATTAATTTGTTTTTTTTTTCCTGCAGAAGCATCTTAATGGGATCACGTGGTTCTTATTGTGAGTGATAAACCACAGGCCATAAAGCACTGCTTCAACACTCTGCACACCCAGTATAAATAACGACTATTAACCAACCTTTCACTACCTGATAAGCTGTGAGATATTCCACTACACAGCACATTTACTACTTCTTTCTAAAGACAAATAAAAAGTGTCCAAATAGCCATTGCACCCATGCAATAAGAAATGTGGATCTGGTCACAGAAAATATATTTACTAATCCAGTAAATGCGAGATTCGTTGGATTTAATCCACAACATAACATTATAAATATTAACAATGTGTTGAAGATAATATGTAGTCATGCCCATATATTCATTCTCAATGGCCCACAAAGCTACTGAAAATGCCACATCCAGGTGAGATTATGTCATTATACAAAAGTATAGGGGGCTTCTAGGATTAGTTCTTGGTTCCAGTGGCCTTTTGGGACACCAACAGCAATGAGTGAACACGCTATAGTGGAAGCAAGCTGACTCGATAATGACTAGCGGGGGATATTTCATCTGTAAAGGGACCCCAAATATTATATATGAATATGTAATATATAAGAATAGAAAATGCTCCTTGAGGATTATGTCAGTGGGGCAGTTTCTCAGGAACAGGCTAAAGCTTGTCGATGAAGGTTTGGGCACGATTCCACACATGTACATTATTTTTTTACGATGGATTCCATTATGTGTTAATTCAATTTTACATATATACATTTATCTGGTTGAATCCAAAGTGAAATGTGTGAATTTTAGGTAAAAGTTGAGTGACAACCCCCTTTATTTGCTAACCAGCTTCTGACTTTTCTAAATGATAAAGGGACACTGTCTCCAAGCCACTTAAACTTGTGCAAACTGATTTCATTTAAAGTAACTTTACACCTCCAGTTGGATAAATTCCTGGCATATTACTATATACAGCAACAGTATAAAAAAATGGATATAATGGATATAAAAAAGGTCCCTTAGGTCCAGGGCCAAAGGGCCAAATTGTGTTCCCCCACATGAGCTGTGATGTTCGTCAATTGAATAGCTTTTAGGTCCTGCCATTCCGGCAGAACAACAAATGCAGCCATATCATAAGGCGAGCCTAGGAATTACCTTTATCAGATATTTGCATTTGTTACTGTATTATGTCTGGGCCATCATCTCAGCCCAGAAACCAGAAGCTAAATCTGGATTAGTGTGGAACAAAAATGATTCAATTTTTTATTGAAAGAAAGGCAGATGAAAGAAATTTTCAGGCGAAGAGCAGTAATCTGTGTGAGAGGTAATAAATACTGCACGTGTTTAATATAAGAAGTACAAACATTAAATGTCTGTTACAGGAAACAATCTATTGGGACTGTTCCCAGCAACACCAGAAGGAATGAACTCTCTACACACAGCATTGTTCTGTTACTTGGAAAAGAAAGAGGGTCATCCTCGTTTGAGGATTTAGTGATTTAGTGATCCTCGGGGGCGGAGTGCTAAATGACTTCAGGGTACCGCTGTTCCCAATCGTTCATCTTGAGCGTATGCATAGGTTCACACAATACTTAGCACCAAACATGAAAATGATATCTGATACAAGTTCCACTTTAAGTGGAACAAATTCTGATTTCTGCAGGGCATACAATTTGAAATGCTGGTGTAGGCATATGGGTACTGGAAAACAAATAACATTTGATATTTTTTTGTGTGGGTAAATAAAAAATATTATATGCCACAATATATACATACAATAAAATTATAGTTACCTTATAAAGGATTAAAGGATTTAATTGTCTTATAGCCGACACCATTTTTAGAATAGTGCAATTTCCATGCCATATCTTCTATTTATATTTAGATAAAAAATAAAAATCAGCCCTTAGCTTCGAAAGTTCATTTCATCATTTAACAAATTAATTTAAATGAGTTCTTTTCTTGTATTTTGTTAATCTGTTTCTTGAGGGCTTTTTCTCTCCTCCAGAAATTCAAACTTCTCCTGTTGTTTCTTGTTGTCTCTGTCTTAAGTGCTGCTGCTTGCTGCAGAGCTGTCCTAATATGTTTAATGGGCCATTAACTAGCTTCCTACATGCAAGGAGTGGAAAGATCAAATAAAATGACTGCATTTGGTGAGAACATTAAAAACCAAAAGTACAGGGAGGAAAGAAAAATCTTTAAAAACTTTCTCTTTTTTTCCAAACTAATGAGATGTTCTGAGCGATCAGTTATATCAGGATGTCGTAGAGCCTTTGGGAGTGCTATAGGATGCGAGTTCATTCTCTTTCCCCTTTTGCTTCCCTTTTTATGTAATAAGGTAACCATGTTGCAAAGAGAGGATTGGAGGTTTGGTGCTGGGTTGTTAAGAGGCTCAATGAGCTGTGACAAATATATTCAAAAGGTGCTTAAAACAGACAAAGCTGCTCTCTACATACATATGCAGACACAAACACACAAAGCAGGCACAAGGAACGCACACAAGCCAAATTTGCACTTGCATATGCTGCTACACACACAAATGTACTAAACATATCTAAATGCTTGCAGATGATTCAAAAAAAAAAATGGAGAAAGTGCTGGTAAAATGTCTTGATTTTTTTTATATATATATATTTATATATTTTTACATACACATTAGGTATAATGCAAATCTTATTCTTTCCTTTTTCTCCTTTTCTTTTTGTTTTTCTCCCTCCCTCACTCTGATCATAGGAATTCCAGTTATGAGAAATTGCTTGTAACCTGAAACTTATTGTCTAAAATATAAAAAACAATATATAAGAATTTATATCTCCATCATCTGCCCTTATATTTTAAATATCTGCACACACAGAAAATCTCATATAAGCTTTAATGCATTAATGTCATTTCAAAAGCTGTGTTCAATATTTTTCATTCTGCAACTTGCATTTAAATAATTCTTGGTGATTCTGCCTTGAAGATCCTTGATAAGGTACGTCCTGTTATAGGGTGACAACAGCTGTGACAACATGGCTGTTTCAAAACACTTTATTCAATGCATGGTCCACTGTTGTCACCATAAGGAAACCCACCCTGAGAAATTCTATGTAACAATTGCTGGAGTGCAGGTAGGTATGCAGTGACTATGAAGAAGGTGCAGGAGGTCATCAGCACTGACATTCAAGAAAGGGAAAATAATTATTTTAATCCTATATGTTTCTTTAAAGGGCAAGAATCAGTTTTATTTTATTTGCATGCCTTATTGTGACATTACCAGCCTAGGTCACGCAGATGTTGACTTGTGTTTATTGTGCTTGCTTTGTGTTTTTATATGTACAGACACAACATATTATTATTATTATTATTATTAATAAACAGGATTTATATAGCACCAACATATTACGCAGCGCTGTACATTAAATAGGGGTTGCAAATGACAGACGAAACCAGACACTGATACAGGAGGAGAGGACCCTGCCCGGAAGAGCTTACAATCTAGTAGATATATATCATAACAAGAACTGGAGAACTCTTCAAAATAAATAAAGATTCTAACTTAGACAGTTGTCAACCTGTAGATGTCCCCATTGGAAGATTTCTTCTTACCTTACAGTTGTAAAATTATAAATTGTAAGTATTATTTCCCATTGCTTTCTGTCCTAGCAACATGACCATTATAGAAATCAAATAATGGCATGACTGCTATGAATCTCTCCAAGCCAGAGGAGCTATATATATTCAATTACATTTTTTGTAGGACAGTATCCTACAAAATATCAATTGGCTATATCAAGAGGTCCCATGGAGGTTTTCCATATACCAACTTTTTGTACAGCCTTTTCTAAATGCTTTTTAAATTTGTGGTACATCATCTAACCCAGGGGTGTCCAAACTTTTTACAAAGTGGCCCAGATTTGGTGAGGTGAAAATGTGTGGGGACCGACCATTCAGCACGTACTCAGCATGTTAGTGTGGGCGTGGTCTGCACAGGTCCCACACAGCACACGCCCACCAGGGTGACGTGAGGGATTCCCTGTGCATGAGTCCAGTGTCAGTAAGAGCTCCGTGCAGAACACATTCTTGAAATGAGAGTGGGCGTGGTCTGTGCGGGTCCCACACAGCAAACGCCCACTATAATGACGTAGGGGATTCCCTGTGCACACATGGGGATTCCCGTCCTGCCGATTATGTCCGTCAAGTAGCGCACCAATAATTACAAGGTGGTTGATCAACTCTAATGAAATAAAAAATAGCTTTTTTGTACGGGTGTATGTTATAATGTGGTCAACAGTGCTGGCGGGCCGCATAATATTGATTTTATGACAGAGGCTGCGGGGCCGGTTGGAAATCTAAACACGGGCCTCAATTGGACTTTGGACATGCCTGATTTAACCAAACCATTAGTTCATAGAGAAGATTATAACTATCCAAAGGTGTAATTTATTGTCCAAAAAATTATAATTTCCTGTAGTGTCTCTTAGACAGCACATCTTCATTTACCCACTGGTTTACCCACCATATTATAAAATATTATAATAACAGAATAATGCATCAAGAGGTCAACTTTTACTCCAATTCAAGGGTCTACATGATGAGTCTGTCCAGGTTTCTTATCACTTGGACTTTTTGGTTTATATAGTTTACTTTTCCGAGTTGTATGGTCTTTCTAAAAACGTTAAAGTTTTTTTGTCCCCATTAGAAGCCCACGTAGTAAAGTGAAAATATGGGAGCACAAACAGGGGACAGGAACCTTATATAGGGACCAAGGGGGGTGTCAGGAAGTGTTGACCAGGCAGGATGACCAGGTATTATTTTAATGAAACTGCAGCCATTGTACTTTTTTCTAGTTTTCCATATACCTGTGAATGATGGTCCCGCTCTTTGTAGGTGTTAATCCATCAGATGACGAATCACTGACTATTTACCATACAGTTCCTCACTTGGATAAAATCAATTATGATGTTTATGTTGCTCCCGATTCCCGAATCACAAAATACAAGGAAAACCCCAAAAAAAGATGGTTTGATGATTCATCAAACCAAGCAATGGGGCAAACTAAGTCTACCAGAAAATTCAAGCAAAATCCATATTTTACTATTCCTATTTCAGTCAAGTATTAACTCTTTATTTTTCTTTACAAATCTTTGATTGGCCATAAACATGGTCTTGTTGAAAAGCAATCCAGTCACTCCATTAAAAATGACAATTTGGGTGGACCTTTCTGTTATCTTTACAACATGTGCATTACTTAAACTGACTATACACCATACGAAAACATTAAAAGATTAGATGTTTGCCTAGATAAAAGCATTGAATGTAAAATCATCTATTAAAATTAGGGCATTCTCTTTCAATATTTGATAAATCCATCTAACCAGGAATGCCAACTATTTGTCCATTCAACATTTGAGTTATATGGTGCTCCCAACTGAATGTTGGCTCTCCTGGTCTATGGATGCACAATGGATATACAGATATAGAGTTGATATCAAAGATATATCCACCATTTCCACTGGTTGTGCACCCATGGGCTAGTGTGTGGTCAGCATTAGTTTGGACTGACTGGTTTTGGTGGCATAATTGGTAAATAAAGATGTGATAATCCACTAGGCTTCTTACAATGCCTCTATAATTCATGGAAATGTGTATTAAAACACCTAGTAAAATGTATATAGTAATGGTAATATATTTAATGGTAATTTGTGTTATAAGACAAAAAAACACCATTCTGCCTGTGTTGTTTTCCATACATTGTTCATTTTGGACATAATAATACTATTGATATTAATAATATGATCACATTAAAAGCCTATCCAAATAATAATATAATAAAAAGAAGAAAAAGAAAATAACAAGATGTCCAAAGTAAGTGTTAAAATTGAACTACCTTACAGCTCTCTGTGAAAGCACAAGTAATAATTGACAGCCTTGACCACTTCAGCAATTCCTTGTCAAGTTTCTTTTGTGTTTTCTTTGCTAATCTTTTGGCATGCAATTCCCCTTAACATCTGCCAGCTGTGGTAAAAATGTGATATAAATCAATAAGAATCAGGAAAACAAAAAAATGCTCAATAAAAATAAACATTACTGGTTACATAGACCTTCTAAAATATCTGAATGTTTTTTAAAAATTAAAAAATAGCCAACAAACCTGTTTTTAGGAGATTATGTGAAATCTTAAAACACTGCAATAATCACTCACCTTATGTCTTGTATTGCAGAGAAAGGCAGGAAGGGAAGTAAAATCTCCCAAACAGGCTTTTTTTGCCCCTACCAAGTCTATCCAAAATTTTAAACAAAAGTCATAGACACTTTCATTAAACTGTGTAAATCATTTTTTGATTTGGTAGGGAATCATGTCTGAAACCTGTCAGTGAGATTTCCTTTATTTTCTGTTTTAGAGACAAAGAGGTGATCCCTTAAATGTAAGGGGATGAGGGGATATCTTCATTTTAGCCAGACCAAAAATATTGGTCTTCAGGACCAACAGTGAAGTTATATCTCCCCAGATCTAATGCTTCCACATTCTAACTAAGCAACTCTAGCAAAAAAAGTTTTATAGAAAAAAAAATATAAATAAAAAATGTCTAAACTAAGAGGTGAACCCTTAAAAGTAAGGGGGTGAGGGGATAGCTTCATCTTAGCCAGATCAAAAATTTTGGTCTTCAGTGAGGTTATATCTCCCCAGATCTAATGCTTCCATATTCTAACTAAGCAACTACAGCAAAAAAGTGTTATATAAAAAATAAGAAATAAAAATTGACTAAAAAATATAAAATAAAAATCAAATAAAATAACAATTAAATGGGCTTATATTTCCATATTTTTTAATATGTAAAATGATTTATTATTACAAAAAAAGCTGACTTCCTTAAAGCATATAACATACGGCATTGCATTCAGTTGAAACATTGTGTAAAGCTTTTCTTAACAAATTAGTCACTTTTAATGAGCCATTTGTGATGTGCTTTGTGTTCCATGACAAGCACATTTCACTAAGCCCGAATCTTGGATAAGATCACCTTTAAAATGTTGTGGCAGCTATCCAGGTAACTCGTGGGTGATCCCCTTCCATTTTGCACTGATTTCCAATAGTGTTTTGGTAGGAGAGAACAATCTTGCCTGATTTCTGCATATGCCCTTTGTGGCAGAATGAGTCTTGTCATAACAGAGACAGACGTCAGAAAACAATGACGGGGACTAGCCACTTTAAACCCAAGGACTCTGTAATGCAATAGCCCACCCGCACCGGATTCCACGTTAATTATAAAGCAATGAATACATCACACAATCCTGGGAAACTTTAGGCAAAAAAAAAAAATACCAGCTCAGCTCTTGGACAATCATTCACAAAGTTTGACATTAAAAAGTGCTGACAGCAATAAAGACAGAAGGAAGCCTTACTTTCATCTCTCTAAATAACCTTTCGGTCATACAAGTCTCTTTGGCTCAACCTCCCATACCAAAAGTTCTCCCATTTTGTTATTAAATAAGGATCCGGCCTACACATCTCTGAATCCTCTCAACTCCCACAGAGTAACAGATAAATATTTCTTTTTTAGCAATTATTATTATGGTATTTCAAACTCTCTAACTTCAGAACAGCTTGGGAGGTAACCTTGAAACTCACAAGCAAAAAGCAGCATAAATAATAAGTTATATATACTAGAAATGATAACAGATAATATTATATACACCCTTTATATGCATGATCAACATCACATATTCTATATATTTTGTGGTACATGCATATTATATATTTGTGGGATTTAAAGCCTGGATAATTGGGAGTGGATAATTAAATATCAATATCAAAATATATTTAAATGTGTTAAAAATTCCTGCATTCTTACCAACTACTATTAGCACCTACAGCCCAAATACCCCGAAAAAGTGCAGTCTTACATACATAGCTATGGTATTTAATGATAAAAACCCAGCAGGCTTATATTTCTGGTAATAGAGTGAAAGATATACAAAATAAATATATTGGCTTACATTATAAAAGGGGACTGTCAAGGTCCCAGTGTTATGTCAGAGTAGTTTTAAAACTAATATAATTTATTATATTGGACTCAATTTGAGACTTTTCAAAGCCAAAGCCAGTGTTTTTTATTTAGTACTTAGTAGAAAAAATAAATATAATAGAAAAACTATATATAAATAATAAATACTTATTTCTGTCTAGGCATATATATATATATATATATATATATATATATATAAATATAAATATATATATATATATATTTGTTATGTGTACCATCTGTTTTGTTAAAAAAAATAGTTCAAATTAATAAATAAATAACATTTTCAGCAAATTATGTATAAAAAACACAAAGGGGCATTTATATATTATATATTTATTTATATAATTGGACATTTGCCAAATGATTTTATAAGCTTTTACATTACTCACTGCAGTGATGTAGCATTGGTTGCTTTATACATAAAAGTGTATGGTACTTTTACCTTCTTCAAACACACAAATGTCCTAAAATGGCAAAGGAAATGTTTTTATCATATTCCAGAAATAACATTAACGTACAGTACATCAATACTTACATCTTGCCCCAAACAAGTGAGACTTGCAAACAGTTTAGACTTTTGTAACCTTGATTTCATAGGGTGATCTTTTTAAATAGAGAATAAATGAATTGTGAAAGTTTAGGGTGTTACCTTGCTAAGAAGGGCTTTTGGGGTCTTTTTCCCCTTTTATTAATACTTCCAGGACATTTTATTTGTGTAATAAGTTGTATCCAGTCTTCACTGTTTTGACAATAGGGTGGAACCAGACGAGTCACAATAACACAACACATCTCAGAACTAATATATACCAACCATCATTTAACTTTGAGTATGTATAGCAAGTCTTACAAACAAAGATAACGTCAATTACATAATCTCAACATCAAAAGAGGGCACTGAATGCAGTTATCATAAAAATATTTAGTAATTGTATAAAAATAAAATTGTAGAGGCAATTTTGGACTGGGTATATATATATTATACTATTATACTAATATTATACTTTTATTATACTAGACAACTGCATATTAAATAATACATTTTATAAATATTCTTGTATGTGTAGTATTGAACAGTCGTCACATTTGGCAACATAAACATGTTTCCAAACCAAGGGATGGATGTGACTTACCTAGACATAGAACTTAAGAATAATTTACAGGTTGAAAACGAGTGGGAGGGGAAGAATGATAAGAGTTAATGTTTGAAACCTAGTCTTTGAGGATGGGAGTCTCCTACAAGTGAAAAGAAATACAGTATAATTAAAATTGATGTATCAATTTCACAGGAGGAATGCGACATTAATCAAAAAGTACATGTCGAAAGGAAAAAAAAAGACTGCACCAGGCAGAACATGGCCTCTCTCTAGTGAGAAACTCCTCAGCCTAAGAATGTGATTTTATATTATTTGTACTGACTCTGTAAATTATGCTTGAAATCTTGATGAAGGAATATTTGTGTTTTTACATTTTGGAAGTGAGATGTTTATAGAAGCTAGAGGGAGGCAAACTGTCCTATGGAACTTATGGTATAATTGAAATCATGATTTAAAACATTTTTTACCTATTGATCAGGTTTTGTTTACTTTTTTAGTAATCTGTATTTCAGAAGATTATGGATACTTTACAGTTGGCATAAGGCACAACTTTTATTTTAATTTTAATGGTTTAAATAGTAAAAAGTCATCGGTGTTAGAAGAATTATCTATTAACTTTACAGGAGATCAAGAATGTTTATTTTGTATATCTAATTAACTGGATTGGAATAAAAAGTAAAATATCTATCTAAAATCTAAAGTAAAATCTATATATATAAAATTGTATGTATGTATGTATGTGTGTATGTTCCACCATCACTCGAATACACATGGGGACATTTCAACCAAACTTGTTATACACATGACAAAGATTTGTGAGTGCACCAGTCATCTTTGTACAGCGCTGTGCTATATGTCAGAGCTATATTTGGATGTATGTTTGTATGTGTGTATGTCATCATTAGGAAACGCATCGAGACATTTCAACCAAACTTGCTAGACTCATGTGAGTGCACCACTGATCTTTGTACAGCGCTGTTGTATATGCCACAGGTATATTTGTATGTATGTATGTGTGTATGTTCCACCATCACTCGAACACACATGGGGACATTTCAACCAAACTTGTTATACACATGACAAAGATTTGTGAGTGCACCAGTCATCTTTGTACAGCGCTGTTGTATATGCCACAGGTATATTTGTATGTATGTATGTGTGTATGTATTGCTCAGTGACAGTGTGCCTTTTGCATATATTTTTACATACTTTTTTTTTTACTTTTTTACAAATTTCTGGCCTGTAATAATGCCTTGGAGAAAATGTAAGGCAATTGGCCGAGTGCAATCAAAGGCAAAAAAAATGAAACAACATCGTAGACAAGAAAATCCAGAGGACAGGAATAGAGGACTTGCCATGCTGTGCGTGAGAGCTACTAAATCTAGAGTTTTAAAGACAATTTGTTTTTTTGATTTAACACTATAGCTTTATTTGATTCCTTTTCCTGTATAAGATAAGATTGCAATATATAAATACCTGGGCAACGTCGGGTAATCAGCTAGTGATATATAAAGTTTGCATATGACAAAAATGTTAGCTCCTCTGGGCAGGGTCCTCTCCTCTTCCTGTGTCACTGTCATTTTTAACCCCTATTTAATGTACAGTGCTGTGAATTATGTTGGCGCTATTTAAATACTTTTTTCTATTATTATTATTAATAATAATAATAATAATAATTTCTAGCTTCTAATAATAAAAGTGGGTACTAGACTAAAGCTAACATTTACTTTGCATTCACTAAACATTTATTTTGCTAACTCAGCATTCTCCAACCCTTTAGCAATTGTTTGAAAATAAAGCACTTGTTTTGTGTCGGATATTTTATCTCAATAATCATTAGGCAGGAAAGTTAAATAAGGCTAAGTCATATGCAGAGCTCCATCTAATGGTTAATTTGCCAGTCTTTGCACTTTGTATAATAACAATTTAGGAGCCAGTATTTAAAGTATAACTCCACTTTTATACCATGTCATGTCCACCCATCACTAAATAGAAAAAAAGATCAAAGCCATTCCATCCACAAGCACTGCCCACATACTCCTCAGTCCAGCGTTGGCATTCTTTTTTGGGGCAAAATGATTATTGAGAATGTAAATCTGCCCATTTCTGATGAGGTATGGCTCATAGTACTACAGGGCTCCAAGCAGTCCCAAAAGAATGCCACCCCTGTCCACCACCAAAGGAAAAACCTCCTGCAATTTCACCAGACTGGATAGAAGAGCATCACATCTGAGCTGAACGTTGGTTAACTTCACGGAAATAGGTACATACAAAGCTGAAATAAAAACATATGAACTGGCACATACCAAAGGATTTGTAATTCTGTACAACCATTTTTGTGGTTCATCCATCTTTGCCAAACAACATATTCAGGAGAATGCCAATTTCTGATGTTTGCATTTTGTTGGCGTCATCTTCTAACCACAACCGCCTGAAAGGATAATAAAGGAGCAGAAGAAGAGTAAAGAGTCTGCTTTCTACTCCTTCCAACATGTTCCATGTGAACCCAATTCCATTGGATGCTAAAGCTGCCCCTATATTCCCCAGTCTTTTAATACTTCTGTACAAAGGATGGTAGGAGATGGATATGAAGGTAGATTAAGGTACTTATGCTAGTTGAATGTAAAAGACAATTTATTATGTTTAAGCTTTTTTACAACTGAATTAGGAGATGATTAGTGTTGGTGTTCGATTTTGGGTTGTCCTTATATTCGACCCGAATATGGCTGTTCAAATTTAGACCCAACCCAAAAAAAACGAGATTCGACCGCAAAAATTTGGATAAAAAAATGTAAAAATAAAAAAAAAAATTAATGTTAAATTAGTGTATTGAGTGTTTGTGTTTATTTAACTAATTTTTTTTTTACAGGTTATCCTACAATGACATGATATCTCTTACTCTGTAACACACTTTCCAGTACAGTAATATTGTGATACATTTGTTACATTTTTCCTTTATTCACGGCAACAAAAATGTATTACTGTGCTGGAAAGTGTGTTACAGAGTAAAGCTACGTACACACGTCAGATTTTTATCGCCCGATAATCGCCGTGTGTAAAGTCGGTGTCGTCCATCGTCCGGACGACCGACCTGCCGGATCCACCGACGATGGACGACAGCCGACCCTAATGAAAGGGAAGGGGAGAGCGCGCAGCAGGGTGCCGCTCCGTCGCTCTCCCCCTCCCCTCTCCATAGAGCATGAACGGTGCTGTATGTACAGCACCGTTCATGCATAGTGCACTCCCTTGTCGTTGGAAAGGATCGTGAAAGATCCTTTCCATCGACAAAAATTGGAAGTGTGTACGCAGCTTAAGAGATACCTCTAGGGGCATCTGCTCAATGATTTCAGCTGTGGCTACAATCATTGAGAAGAGTGTGCGATCCCCGGGGCACTACAGGTTAATTAACCTGTAGTGCCTCTGGGATTGTAGTGGAATTCTGCATCTGCAATTCAGTTCCCACGATCACATGACCGTGGGAACTTTGCGGCCATAGCTGTGACTGCAGGCAATCCCGGAGCACTAGAGGTTGAATGGGGACAAGTTTCCCCATTCATCACATCTAGTGCCCTGTGTTCTTGGATAGAGAAACTCTATCCAAGAACACATACTGCTAGTACAGTGCGGCAACAGCAATCAGGGTCACTGTTCCAGCCCTGTAGTATGTGTTCCTGGATAGAGTTTCTTGGATAGAGAAACTCGGCATTCGGTCACCCGAATAATATCTCACTATTCGATCGAATAGCTGTTAAATGGAATGGTGAGATATTTGACCAACACTAGTAATGATTTCTGCTTGAAGATGAGCTTTAAAACTTCAAGAAAACTTGATGAGTATTGGGCCTACAGGAAGCATATTTGTTTTTGTTATTAAAATTGTTTTCTCCTAATATTTGTACAATAATTTTCATTTTGATAAATTTAATAAACCATACTTTGCTTTATTAACACACAAACGTAACCTTTTAGGTATCACAGGAATACCATTACCCGAATAGTGGGTTGGATAGTATAGGAAAAGATAGTAGAGGAGTAGACCTAAACACAAAAAAGACAGCAAATGTATAACTGAGATCAGCAATTGGTGGGAAATTTTCCCCCTAATTTCTCAGTAAAGGAAATGCCTGAATGTACCTTGATCCTCCATTTAGCTGATGGATGCAAAAAAAGACACTGAACTTTTTGGAGCCAAAAAAATAAATATATCATAATGCAAACTTTTAGGTTGATATTAGCTACCAATTATATTCATATTAATTTAAACCTCATCAATTTCAACTAAAGTTTATGCACCCCTTGGAAGGACTGGGTCATACATGGCCATCAGTCTTGGTTCCCCACTCCAAGTACATAGTGAAAACATTTAAAGTGTAAGTAAACCCAATGGTTTCACTGTATCCCTAAGTATTTACATTTTGAGAATTACCACCAATAAAACTGCAAATACTTTAAAAACCCGGGGGAGTTGGGGTACAGATTTATGTTCATTATTTGGTTGTGAACCAGTATAGTCTTCAATAAATGACCTCCCCAGGGAAACTTCTGCAAACATTTTGTTTATTTTTTTAAATGCAGTTATATAGTTCAGATACTATCATATGGCGATGGTAGCATAAGTATATACTTAAAAAACATATTTATGGCCAATAAAAATCATTTCGAAATTAATATTGCTGGTAGCTTTCACGGTGACGTACAGGAACAGAAGTAGGGAAAATTTATTTAATTAGGTTCATTAACATCGAGTTTAATTAAATGCAATTTATACTTTGCAGAAGTTCACTGCCCAATTTATTATATGTTCCTCTTTGTCATAAAACTGCATGTGGAGATTAACATACTGATTGAATGACGGCGTTGGCCCATCACCCTTCCCCTCTTCCATGGCATTTTCTGTATGGCGTTTTAGTACTATAAAAAATGCCAACATATATGTTAAATTATCAGTATTTATATATGTCATGCTGAAATCCAGAAATCCACAAACAATTTTTTGAATCAAAATAAAACCTCTGCTTAGTAAAAGCATCCAGGTATATTCAGTGGTTAAAAAAAGAAATACATGATTGGATGCTTAAAAGAAAATATAATCACAATATTCAACTCGACAGAACTATTGCTTTATTATTACGTGTACAAAACTCACCTAGCTGGCACGTGAAATACCTGATATTTCTTTATTGTTAATAATACAAAAAATAATAATTGCATTGAAATTTATTTTTAGGATCACATCCTAAATCACAACTGATAAAGCCTAAAAATCAAATATTTTAACAGGACGATATAAACTAATATGGGACGTAATTTATTTATAAACTAAAAGCAAAACACATGATCACTTGTTAAATAGTTAATTTACTCATGTCTCAAAAGATTTTTTTTTTAATCATATTTTTTCAGGATGATGATTTTATGATTGAGAGAGATGGATTGAAGAGGGTAGACTAATTTTAAATTCACATAAAGCTGTTACTATATCATTTAAGCATGTATTAGGACATTATGTAAATTTCGAGAAAACATTAAAAGCGCAGACTAATGCTTAAATACACTACAATGTAAAATCAATTCAAGGACATTGTCACACACACTATCATCTTTTAGGGGAAAACAAGATGTTTTGGTAACGCGATAAGTTTGGTATCTGCCAAAACTGTGTTTAAATACTGATTATCTGATTAGAGTTTGAAAGATCTATATTAATATATTAATATTCATTTGAATATTTTTATTTATTTAAATATTTTTTATATAATTATCACTATAATATGATATATATATATATATATATATACATTATTTAAATTAGCAATTTATTTTATATGCTGATTTAACTTTGCCCTGTCTAGGTTTGCTCCTCAGCTTACAAATCTTAACTGTGCAAAAATACAATGGACTCAAGTGACATTTCCCCTCTTAGCCTCTAGCTGGCAAAGAAGTAAATTGCATAATAGAATCAACATAAATCTGTGTTGGCACAAATGTGATAAAGGATAGATTTATTAATTCCTGAAAAGCTGAAATCCTGAAACATGATGATATGATAACTTGTTCACAACTACAAAAAAAAGAGTAAAATACCTAAAACATAAAAGAAGTGTGTAAACAATGAGGCCTGTTTTTTCCACTCATTGCCAAATAATTTAAGAATAAAATAAATACGTATATTTGTGCACTTTTGGTTAAAGAAAGGCTGTGTGTTTTTTCCCTTTCGAAATCTTGACTTTCCCTTGAGCTTTTTCCTTAGCTGAAGGCTGCCGTCATTCTTCACACAAGTGTGGATGCTTATTCAGTCGCAAATGCAGATCAGTCAACTGATTTTATGAATCAACTACAGAGAAGCAAATGCTCGTCATCTATAAATTAAGAATACTAAATGGGCTGGGGAATCGTGTAAAAAATATATATTTCACTGATTTTCATTTCATTCATTTTTCAGCATATTATTATTAGGAATGCAATATATATTAAAATAATCGGTGAAAGTGTTTTTATATTATTTGCAATTATTTTTACTTTTTATTATATTTTCTTAATGCACAAAAATAGTACACTTAAAAAGTATAAAATATTTTTTCTAATATTTAAAAAAGTTACCCATGTTTTCTCTGTATTCTGATGTTAGATATGAAAATCAGGTTTTGGGGAAGCGGGAGGGGGGTTGTAGGGGAAATTAAGAAGCTTAACAGCTTTTCTTGTCCTCTGAAGTGGCTGCTTGAAAGGCTGCCTGCTGCCCTGTGTGTGGCATGTCTTTCCTAACATCTAATCTGTGGCTTTGTGCTGCTCTCTTTCACTGGGACCGCTGCAGCTGGGCTTCTCAAATACTAGTGTTTACCAGTCTAACGGAAGTAACAACCTGAAAGTTAGGACAAGGGACAGAAATCCAACTACTATATGGCTATTATTGATTATCGCCACATTAGTAAAGGGTCCCATGTGCACTAAAACGGCTTATTAAATCTAAAAAATCTACATTGACTAATACAATGTAACGATTACCCTGGTAAATATTTTTATTTAAAGGTTCACAAAATATATTAATGTGATATGATTAGTAATTTTCCAGAAGTGTACACTTTTCAATTTATCTTTTCTAAATATGCATCCAACATATTCTACCTAATGCCAGAAAACACATTATGCAAATGAGGTTGAAGAGACAAACTCAGCAGGATTCTAGTGGCTTAAAAAGAAAGATTATCCCTTGGAAGAGAAGAGATGCTGAAATGTAATTCCAAAGTTAACTTCTGTTGTTAACTTAGAACCATCACGATATACAAATATTATTACAAATATCCTTACTAGCTTGATATACCATCTTTAAAGTGCAGTGACACATAGTAGAGTAAAATGATATTTCTAATACGTCTTTTATTAATATTAGTGTATTGTTATCATTATTATTAGCATTATTATATGTTTTAGCTAAAGTGAAGGTAACAGTTTTTTGTTACTTCTTTTGATGCAGCATTAACAACATACTTGATTTCCCAAAGAATAAACACTACTATTTCTATATATAGTAAATAAATAGATTTTTCCGTGACAAAGGCCAACTCACAGATTTTGTACCAGCATAGAGTTTCGTGAAAACAAAGTGATAATCGCATTAAATCAGTAAACACAGGTCAAACCACCTAACTTATAAAAACACAACTTCATATCCAAAGCCATGGCCCAAAATAAACATCTAAAATCCTATAAACACATTACATGGTATCTATTGTGTAAAAAAAAACCATAAATATAAAAATATATATTATTAACAACAAACTTCTCCAGTGCATTAAAACATATAAAATTTAAATTATTTATCATTACGATTCATAATACTATTATTTTAGAATCCACATTGCACCATTATGTTTTAAACTAAGCTGAGTTGGGTTTAAAACCAACTTTTTTTGGAGGGTGGTTTTATGGTACAAAAGTCAGACACCTGGCAAGCTATATATATGAAGGAATGAGTGAGGTACCAATGGTAGAGGTAAACTGAATGAAGACGTAGGGTTTATCTCTATGTTTACAAGTTGCATTAAAATATTTAAATTGTAACAAGCTATACCTTTTTGAACCTAGCATTAACCATAGTTCACTTTAAATGGAACACAATATATATATATATATATATATATATATATATATATATATAAATATAATATATATATATATATATATATATATATATATATCCCAATTTTGCCTGACAATCCATTGAGAATGGAATGAAAAATCTTCCAAGGCTAATGAACAAAACCTCTATAGCTGCTGACATTGACTACCAATTTTCCCGTAAGGGAAAAAAAGGCTAAACAGTAGACTAATAAAAATATAGCAAAGAAAGCTCTAAAAAGAACAAAACGCGAATGGTCTGTACTATGAGATGACATGATTATGAGCAGTAAAAAACACAAAAATTGTGAAGTCTCAGTGCACATGGAGCAAGTAAGGGCTTCCAGATGCAATTGGCTGTTTAGCCTCAAGCCTCCATTTCTGAGTCTTCCTTGGTTGATAAAATTGTAAGTTTCCACTCTGAGCGATCACATTTCCAGCATTGTTCCTGTATTATTGGTTCACTGAAACTCTTTAGGTTTTCTGCTGCTAAGTTAATTTACCATTTAACAAATTGTCACAGGTTTATGGCCAGCTCCTTGCATTGAAATGTAATGTTCAGAGTGAAACATTTGCAATGACAAAGTTGATGAAGGGTTTGTTTGATTTCTAGAGTATAAGCCTAAAGGACCAACTCACCAAGTTTTATGTAAATAGAATTTTGTCCATTGTCAAATCTTTTATTTTACTGAGCAGGCACATAAACATAGGAAAAATCTGAATGTCCTATGAATACCCAAAGAAAATATTTTACTAAGTAAGTTAATTCAATATCATTTAATATGGCAGCATTTTCATTTTATAGTAGAGACTATATATTTGCCTTGATCTTATTGTTACCCATCAAGAAAAAGAGGTAGAGCCAATTTTTGAGATGCCTTGGTAAAAGGTAGTTTTCATATGTACACACATGAACAATATCAGACCATGGATGGAAATAGCCAGAAACATCTCAATAAACTCTGGATATGTATAGGCACATGGAAAATCATAGGGCATACATGTCAACTTCAGTGGTGTATATAAACTTACAAGAAAAAGAGAATTTCCAGGATATGTTATTTATAATAACATATATGTTACTGCTGAAAAGCTGTTTAGAATCTTTGAATTTTTCTCACAATTCTTCATTTATACAAATTTTCATTTGATAATCAAACCTAAAAATTGCTTCTTTATTTTAGGGTAACCGCTCCTAATTAATTGAGGTCACACAAAAGTTTTCTAGGGTTACAGGATATTTTAATTTCAAGAATCCGTCCACGTCCATCCATACAACTCCTAGACAGTTTGGTATCAATGTAGGATCCACAGTAATATATCAAAGCTAAAGGTTTGTATCCATTGGATGGATGTAGGGGGTTATTGACACTCCCTCTGACCACCAAATAAAAGAACATTGTTTCACAAAAGTAAGGGCTCCCTTCTCCAATGGCCATCAATATAGGGAACTTTTCTTTATTTACAGAATTGTAATGGGACACTACAGGGACCACCAATGTAAGGGGCCCATCTCTATGGACCTCCAATATAAGGGAAGGTTCAGACTTGAATTGGGATTGAGTGATCCCACGTGGCTCCCCGAGCCTGGCACCCTGCTGAAGGTTATTTTTTATGATTACTATTAAAAATAATGTGTCACATACATACTAATGCTGGGTGTAATTATTATGCATGGGTTCCCTGAAACCTGAAAATGACATCAACGGTTCCTCTGGTGTAAGAAGCTTGAGGAAAAAAGTCCTAGCCCACACTGGAACCATTTTATTTTCTGTTAAAAAGTCAATTAAAATGTTCAGGTACTCATAACAACTAATCATATTGCAGATTGTTGCAGCCAGCACAGTAAGGAGATGATTGCTGATTAATTGCTAGATTGAAAAAGTGGTTATAAATCAGTTTGTGATTGGTAGTGTCCTCCTAAAGGAAACCTGTCATCAAAGAAGCATAAAAAGTACCATTGCTATTTGAATGGCTGACATCCTAACCCTCAGGCTTACATAGAGTCACTGACCTGGAGTAAGTATGCAGATCAGGACAATCCTTTCACTTTCCTAATCAGCATATTTGTTCTAAATCAATGACTTGTAGCCAGTGGATCAGCATGCGAGCCAGGCAACTAACACATAATATTATTTTAGCAATAGCCACCACTGTACTGTATGTTTATAGCACAGGTTTACCACCAAGTTCTAATCAGCAGTCATAAAAGTATACTTTTCCCATACTTTATACAGAACAAAACGCAATATGTCTTAATTGAAATTCTATGCGACCGAACAAAAGTAACATTTTATCTGCAGTAGTCCTAGTACACGCATAATATATCACTGTATCATCAATGTATAACCATTTTTTTTCCTAAATAATAACCTGTAGACTACTGCAGAGGTAATAACACTTTAATATGCCATACCACCATTACCCATGTTGCATTATTTTTGCTTTGATAAACTTAAACAATCATGTGGGAAGTTGTAAGAACATGAAATGTTGCGGATAATGTGCTCTATGTGTTTACACCATCAGGGCCACCTACCTGCAAGCCAGAACACAAAGCCAAGAGATGGACTGTTAGAGCCAACTACAGCCAAAGCCTTAGAGTAAAAGTAGAGTATAGGAGTAAAAAAATAAATAAAGCTATGTCAGGTTTTTATTACTTTTTATTACTATTATTAATAAGGGTTATTTCTCTTTATTTCCTGTGTGTTCATTATGACCAGAAGATGGAAAAAGAAAAACAACCATAGCATTCATTTGGAGTAGTGCAGGGACAAATTAGCCCTTTTTTATTGCAGTTGGTGTAGTTCCACTCATTTTCTGTGTGGGTACAAGAAGGGTGTGTGTCTTCAAAGGGAAACAAAGACAGAAGGTAACAATTTTAGAAGTTTTAACTCCTTGCCACTCTATCAAGAACCACAAAAAGTATAAGTTTGCAGCAGGAATTTATGAATACAATGATATGTTACTGTCAAGTAGGGGACTTCCAAATTCCTTTGTTGTGAACTGTCCTCACATCAAAAGAACAACCGAGGACTGTTTTCTATTCACTTTATGTACTAAAGCATGTTAGAACTCAGATTGATAGTGAACCACCAGCCAGACTGCTAAATTCAGTCCAACGGGTTCTGTCATTCTCCATGGTATACAACTAGGTTGTGTTTTAAGAGATCATCCTGTGAGTGACTTTACTTTACTTCTGTTGAAAGACATTGAGCAGTAAAGTTATTTACAAGTCTTGGTCTCGAAACCAGGGGAGCAATTACTATACTCTAAGTAGAACCTGATCTGTGAATGTTTGAGAATTATAGAGTATTATAGAAGTATTTATTGTATTCATACCAAACATGTATTGTAACTATAGTTAAATTGAGATGCACTTCAAACTTCTAAGACTGTAAGCTCCATTATGCAGGGTCCTCTGCTCCTCCTGTGTTATTGTTTGTATCTGTTTGTCATTTGCGACCCCTATTTAATGTACAGCGCTGTGTAATATGTTGGTGATTTACAAGTACTGTTTATTAATAATAATACAGGTTGACAATCAAAATTCCGGCAATCTCCAGACCTGAGGTGTGCCCAATTTTTAAAGTTTCCGGATTTTCGAAAGTTATACTTACCACCACACACAGAGCAGCCTTCCTATCGCAGCACCCTGGCACAGTTCCAGGAAGCAGGCAGCAGGGATGTCCCAACGTGTATTTAGTTCAGTAAGCAGACCTAACAGCTGTTTCTGCAGAACAGCGCCATCAAAACATAAGTGGCCAAACATTGTACTGCAGTCCCTGTACTGAAAATGCGTTTTGAAATTCATGCCGGAAAACTGAAGGACCCGGATTATCGATGGCCGGATTTTCGATTGTCAACCTGTATTAGAAGTGGCAAAAATACAGAGTTAGACATAATATTCTGCATGTGTAGAGGGCTGACAAAGGCTGTGAACACACTGCAGCGGATGGTCAGAGAGTGTTGGCATGATATAAGAGATGCATAGAGAGTACAAACTTGCTACAGGTGTGGCTGGAGGTTGAAAATATACTGCAGGAGACAGTCACCGGGGATATATTGCATGAGACTGCTAGTGATCTTGCCAATTTCAGTCTACTTATGGTGTATTTATTTATTTATTTTTTTATTTGTTGTTTCATCTGAAAATATCCAGATTACATTGAAATGCAGCTGAGTAGCTTTCAGATAATTTATTATAAAATCATCACTAGGCATTCCATTGGATCTTACATGATTGATGTGGCTTTAGTATAATCATATTTGCACATTAAAAGTCTGTTGAGGTAAGAAGTATTGGTGTTTTAAAGAAACCATGTAATGTCATCAATAGTTAAATAATGGGAACAATACATATTTTTACTAAGCCAGCATAGCAAGTTTACCAGTGTCCTGATTATTGAAGATATTTTTTATGCACTACCATAGAGTACTAGCATTACAGCTCAATGGTTTGCTTTTTATTTTTTGGTCACATAGGGTACTCGTAGTTAAAAGAGAGGAACAGTTGAAGGACGTAATAAATAAAACAGACCCCACCCCACACAATGGAGAGTACTGTCTGATGCATACTGGGCTAGTACTTTATTCTAAGGATCATAAGTTCTTCTTGTGTAATGTTTTTCAGTATATGATCTACCAACACTGTGAAACACTGGGCCTGATTTATCAAAGCTCCCCAAGACTGGAGAAGACTACCATGGAAGAACCTGGGTGATACAGCAAACCTGAATGAGTTTCCTAAAATCGTTTGCTATAATGTGGCTTTTCCAGTCTTGGAAAGCTTTGATAAATGAAGCTCAATGTCAATTTGTAATATTTTTCAAATGATTTTTTTTACCTTTTTGACACTATCACTATTAGCTATAGTAGAATGTATAGTAGAAATGTAGTTATGAAATGCTGAGAGTTCACAACCAGTTCTGCAGAAAAACCCTTGAAATTTATTTTTAATACTAATAGGTCTTGTAATTGGTTTTAATTTACATATAAATGTACATTTCCAGTGGGTAAACTAGACCAAACATTACCCTGCACTCACTAAACATTGTCATAACAGATCAAGTGTAGGTTGATTCACGGTTGAATTTGAGATTGTAGAATTATGTAAAATGACCCATCCAGTCCCGGGGCCTTTTTTATTGCAGCCTTTCTCAACCTTTTTACCCTGAGGAAGCCTTGAAATAATTTTCAGATATCAGGAAACCATATTTTAGGGGATAGGGGAGGGGGCAAAGTCTCCTAAACTGGTAGCTTTTGGAAAGAATGCCCCCTACAATGATGGTTGGAATACCACCCTAAAAATAATTAGAGTCATGCAGTTGGCTCTAGCAAGTGGCCCCAGAAGTTCAGGCATCAAATGGGAGGTCAACCAGCCACAAAACTCCTTCCAACCTCTAGAGAAACTTTGGGGTTGCCCAGAACCCTGGAAGAGAATAGCTGGTCTAGATAAATAGCAGAGATTATTATTCTGTTATTTTCATGTATTAACTAAACTAACTTGCAAACTAAAAGTTCTCCATCGTATTAGTAAATCAACCTTTATCCCTGTTTTATCCCAAAGCTGACATTGATGGAGTGATTTTCCAATGTGTGTACCTTAATCTAGGGTTTTATGATGCCATGTCAATCATCCTGCCTTCCTTTATTGCACCATTCAAATCTGTGCTACATCCTTTATCACAGGGCAGGAAGCTCCCCCTCACTTTTGATTCATTAAAAAATTTCATTTTATTTTTAGAATTACATGTTTATATAGAAATGTTTGTAGAAGTTTAACTTTTTGTATAACATTTTTGTTTAAAAATAACATTTTTATAAAGTGCATCTTCGACAACTTGCAAACCATGTTAGGCTTTCTAAAAAGAAAGACTAGCGCTGTCTGTGACTTTTTTTTTTGACTGCTATAGGCTGGTACATCAACATTACTACTTTTTGTTCTTAGCCTGAGGATTATTGCTCTCCTGGAATATCACTCTGATGTATGATTATTTTCTTTATTTATACATTTAAATTAGTTATTCTATGATTTAAAGCAATGCAATTATAGTGAATCTGTAAATGCTGGGTGAATACAAATACTGCTATTAATTGCAGTATTAAATTGATTTGTGAGTTTCTTCTGATCAATTACTTTACATTATTTACATTTTGATTCTGATTTACCATAGAAAGTAAACCCATAAAGGGAATGTGTTATATAGAAAATGTAAACAGATTTTGTCATGTCAGTCAGTAAGACATTTAAATAAAACTCTTTGATTATCCACTGGTCACTCAGCTCAGAAAGAATGAATTTAGGAAGTTGTATCAACTTCTGAGCTGACTCTCTCTGTTATATTGCCAGTTTGTTTCTAATATTTTAGATTTAGCCTAATTTGGTCTTTTTAAATTTTGCTACATGAGGAATACAATGAAAACTCAGTACACATTGCAATTTTTATTTGTTTTTTGCAAGATAATATTGCTGATATAAAGAAAAAAAAAACACATTCTTTAGCCACATAATCCAAACATAGGTGGGGTGTATTAACTAAGAATGGGCGCAATGTGTAAATTTTAAGGATCCAGATAAAAGACATTAAACGATTTGTATAATGATACACGCTTCAAGACAAACCATCACTTATCTCTCTAGCAGCTTGCGACGTGAAGTCATTGTTTGTCATTAAAAATCCCAACAAACAAGTTGTAGTGGGGTTTCAATCAGCTTGTAACAGATTAGAATCCCTACTTTTTAAACTTTGGAGGGTTGGCAGGCTGCCAAGATTTGCTGTTATAGAAAAAAAAGTTAAGATTTTAGTGCTTGTGTTGTGAACTTTATAAATGATTTTTTTCACAATGACTAAATATACGTTTTACTATTCTGAAAATGTATATAAAGGTGAAATCTAAACGAGTGTTGCTCACTTTATTGGCAGATTTAAAGCCCTCTAATAATGTGTATTTGTGTACACGTATCTGCATTTTTCTTTTTTTAACGTGGGGGGACCCTTAAAATAACTTTTAGGTCTTTAAGCAACCCCTGCTATAATTAGCATATCCACAGTATATGAAAGTGTGGTGGTCAGTAGGAAGATTGCCTCTTACATTGCTGGCCAGTGGGAAGAATGTCACCCTTAAGATAGCCAAAAAGATCATTGGTGACCGTCAAAGGTATAAGGTCCAAATTGATCATTACTCAAGGAATCCCTAGCAACCTCTGGAGTGACCCTGGTTGAGAAACACTGGCTTAAAGTGAACAAAAGTTTACTAGTGCAAGTTTTCTGAACTTCTCCCCAGGTAGCATGAAAAGATTATATAGACACAGTACTAGCGTCTTTAAAGCTGAACTTCAGACATATATACACAATGTGATTACTTACATTTGACTTGGTATCAACCTCTTACAGTCTATTGTCATGTCAGCAGGTTCAAAGAAGGAGAGGTAAACAGTACAAAGGATCAATCAGGTGTGCTGCAGGGCACAGAGCCATCCTAATAGGAAAACAAAGAAATAGAAAGATGCTGCTTCTCTTTTAACTGTCCAGTCACATTGAGTGGGCTATAAATTAAAGTAGAACTACAGTAGAAAAAGATCCAGTTTCCTCCGCTACTTGATGAAAAGCTGAAATCGATTCTCAATTAAGGACACAGCACAACACTCCATGCATTTAGAATTATCATAGCATAAAACACATAAAACCCCTTTTGATATGGAACAATCACAACTTGAGATATACAAAATGTAAAGTCTCAGGCAATTATTGACCAGCTTTACCAACAAGCACAAGATGGAGTTTATTTATTAAATAGTTATTTGTAATTTTCACTCTAGTCTACTTCAAATATCCAATACCATTCTGGGGAAAAAAGCAAGAATTAAAAAACAAAAACGAGTTAATATATGAAGTACTGATTTGACTGGAATTAAAATAAAAGTCATAGGTGCCAAGTCATAGGCTGAGAATTTGTCCCAGGAAATGCCAATACTAAACACTCACAGATTCCCCTGTATCTGTCTGCTATTAACTTTCCATTGTATATAAATGTTTGCTATATATTATTGTTATTACTATTATATATAATTGTTAAGTCTTTATCTCTCATATATAATAAATATATCTTTCATATATAATAAATATATACCTTCATAATAAATATTGCTCTGTAATACTTTTTAAATGTGTGTTTTTCTTTAGTTTTTATTATCAATATTATCTTATAAAATATCAGCACAATAAATATTCCAAAAAGAGTTAAACATATAAAAATAACAAGAGGCGTAAAATGGCACAGATCATCCCCTCAACCAGGCTGCAGGTGAATCACATGCCAAACGTACAAATTAATGTGGTCGTATAAACGATAAATCTGATTATGAAATTATTTTATGGCTTTGGAAAGGTGTCTTATCTATCAATACTAATGAAATATGCTTAGAATCACAGATTTTAACCAGTTCTTTCATATTTTGTTTCTGCAGGCTGTTTCAACATTATGTAGAAAAGTTCAGGCTGATAATGTGCAGGAAAATTGGAAGAAAGGTCTGCAAGGCAAAGGGAACAGACCTGGTCTGATATCAGGAAAGGACTATCATTAATGAATGGTGCTATGGCGCCATCCAGTGGTCACTTGGAGTCAATAGTCTTTTTTTTGTGTAGAGTACCACTAAAATGAAACAAATCAACAATTGCTAATTCCTCATGGTAAAAGAACAACAACAAAATAATCTTATTATAAAATCACTACTACTGTATTCACTAGCAAAATATTTGCACAAAATTTTGCATAGATTTTTTTTAGCCCTCATCGTAAATACGGCTATTGCATAGCTTTGTCTGCTATATTCAGGTCGGAGTACTGTAAATCTACAACCTTACCAGGATCAAAATATAAGTCAGTAAGAGAAACAATAGATTGATTTCCAAAAGAAATAACAACTGTTCACTCAACAAAGGAAATGTTCACTTAGTTTGGAAAATTAAAAAAAAAATAATCAATCATGTCCTAGCAAAAATACTATTTTAGGTTTTTTGGGTTTTTTGAGAGAAACAAAGAAACGCACAATCTGCTGGCCTTTAGAGCAAATAATTTCTTCTGTATGCTAAAGTGCACTACAAAAGGTGGACCATGGCACTGGACTGATTGAGTGGCAGAAGTCATCAAGAACAGATTGGCATCGATGGAAATCCTTTTCCTATTTGTAGAGTTATACAAACATTTTAATAGAAGAGTTGATTTATTTCAGATAGAATAAATAGATTTAATAAAACTGCTTCCCTATAGGCCTTGATTAGAAGGAGTCTGAATTTGGTGATCACGGGTACGTCTAATAATTGTCAATAATGGCAAGTCCAGTTCTAAAGAAGAAGTAAAATCTTTACACAGAGAAGAAGCCCTATATATATATTTTATTTGTATTGGGCCAGGTGGTTAATAGCCCCTGACCCAGTCCCTCCCTGCCCAGCCCACCATGACCACATGCTGAGTATTATATGTATAAATAACATGTAGAACAAGTTTTATTGTGATCTCATGAGTTTGTTATTTTTTATGCTTTTAATGTTTTATTAAACTTTTTACATCAAAACATTTGATTGAAATAAAAAATTGGTAACGTTGGTAAGACAATATTGCTATGTCAGATAGGACAGTACTGGATTTATGGTTTGATCAGCAGGTAGTTTTTTTTATCTTTATATAAAGATATAACAAAATGCTTTCAATGGTTCACAGAAATTTATCATTAGGGTATACACACTTTAAAACCTAACACTCAAAAGCTAAATATCAGTATAGAAATATTATACTTGTGCAGCATTTTAGTTTGCAGGTGCAAATTTGAAGCCTGGCCATTTTTTAAATTTGTCTGATGCTTTTGGGATACTATATGGAAATTTAGGCAAGGATTTGCTTTTCCAAGTGAATGTTTTAGATAACTTTTAGGTAACGCACTTAATTTGTCTGCTCAAATTTACACATAAGTCTCCAGAAATAGTGAAAATCATATAGTAGAAATTTGACTCACCCCATGAGATTTATTATTATTATTATTATTATTAAATAGGTTTTGTATAGCTCCAACATATTACTCAGCGCTGTACATTAAGAAGGTATTGCAAATGACACAGTAATACAGACAGTGATACAGGAGGACCCGGCCCCAAAGAGCTTACAATCTAGTAAGTGGGGGAATTTCACACACAATAGGATGGAAAAAAAAGTGCCGTGTTGCCTTAAGGGGGCAACAATATATTTAGTATTAACTTGCCCCGAAGGAAAACTAAAATTTGGATTGTTGTGTGTAAAGTATTCCACTAAAACACTTATTCTGTACAAGACCCACATGTTGATGCTATGGATTTTACATGTTTACTGTAGAATTGACGCTATTGGCAAATGTAATGAATAATGCTTTCCTCTGCATACCATTCATCTTATATGTACTTTACTCACCTAATTGAATTCAATTTGCACTTATGCATAATGGAGCACAGAGTCAATCACATGAAAATGGATGTGAGAATATGGAGAATTGGTGCCACCTACAGACAGAATGAATAACAGTGTGAGAAAACACTACAAGCAGCATCATTGCTTTCTCATTAAGGGTCACAAAAAAAAGACACAAGCACAAGAGATTGCTGAGCATAGAGGTATTGATGTGAAATGCAAGCAAATTATCTCTTTAGAAGTTAATGTTGTTGTGTATTATTTCCTACAGCATTTGCCATTATTTATGGCGTCATGGAATAAGCATCAATTCACCAGGGGGAAATGCATGCAGAATTTCCATTACCGTGTACTATTTGCTAATTTTAATGATCAAAATTATTTTCCAATTCACTAAAGATTTTTATCACACAGATCAGTTGGTTTAGCTTGTGGTTGTTGTTATGTAAAAACATCTTTAATAAATAAATTATGTAAAAACTGGAATTAAGGTGTATGTGAATTTAAACAAATATATACAATGCATTTACTTTTCACCGTGCGTTGCCTTTTCTTACCAGTTGCAACATAGGCAGGTGCATAAAGGGAGTGCAAGAAAGCTGAATATAAATGGGTCTGTAAGAGAAATAGGTAAAAAAAATAATAATAGTAAATTACTGTATATACTTGATTATAAACTGCTCCAAATACAAACCACGGTACCTAAAGGAAACTTTTAAAACATATATTTAAAGGGAATAAAATTTACCTTTTTATAGGTTAATGTAATCTGTACTTTTGAGTTCGTTTTAATGGGTCGCTTGCTATTAAATGATCTTTTGGGTATGGTTGTTACCATTTATTGGCATGGTGCCCTCATGTAATATGAGTAACAAACTCTTTAATAACTGCAGTTGTCTCTGCTTTGCTCAAAAAACAAGTGTAATTATTACTGGTGTGTGTTTTGCTGCAGCCCTAAAGCAATTTTTTTTTCTAAATGGCATTTTGGGAGCAAATCTGGGTTTATATTTGAGTCCATAGGGTAACAGCTCCATGTTTTAAAATAATGTCCTACTTAGACATAAAATCTCATTGTAAGGGGGTCTTTAAATAAGATGGTATTGGGAACAAAACACTGAAAATTTCTTAATAATGATTATCATTATTATTAATATACTACAAATGGTGAAAGTGGCTCCTTTTATATCCCCTGTGTCCATTTCTTTATGAAGCTTGTATATAAAAACACCTATTGATGCAAAAAGGATGAGAATAATACCATCTTGACATCTGCCAAGTTCTAGGAATATCTAGCAAGCTTTTGACTCCACACATGACAGTAGCAGGCCAGGTCCTTACAAACGTTATTCTGTCTTCATGAACCACTATTCTCGAATATAACACAACTTCTTGTATTGTTTGCTGAATGAGTCATATTAAGTAGTAGAGTATGAGTTTGTAGATATGATCAGTTAGGAGAACATTTCAGTGTTATATGAATAGTCTCACTACCAGGTATTCTGAACCCCTCATAGAGTTTTTCGCTTTTTGATTAGGTTTTGGTCTGTCAGTACACAGAGTTTGACGGTGCCAAATATTATGGCATCAAAAGTTGTGTCAGCACTGATCAGAATTTTGGGGTAGCTGGACTTCACTCCTCTACACTTTCCATGACTGAAGTACAAAATGAAGGTATATAAAGTTAGCCCAGTTGTACTGTTTCCTGAACCTAATTGTGGATAACCTGAAATTAAAGTTGACAGCAAAAAATAGCCCATGCAGCACATATATTTCAGGAATGTTCAAGGATCAGAAATGCCTTGGTAACAATATAGCTGGGCTGATGTTGAAGAATATATCCAAGTAAAGCAAAAGAAACATATTACACTAATTTCCCATTGTTCCTTATATTTTTACTTACTGGAGTCCTTTTCTAACTCTCATAGTTAAGGTATAACTGGGGGACGAAGCTGCAAAAATATAAGTGTATGTAAACCCTAACAGCAAACTTATTTTATTTGCTCCATATTGATTTGTTAAATATACCATTAAAAGCATGCTGTTATATCTTTTTAACTCATCCTGTCTTAAGGTGACAATGCTTATTTTCCATAGCTACAGTACAGTAAGTGAGAGTTGTCAGGCTAGAAAAGAAGTGAGCTACTGGCAGGATCCCCCAGATATATAGGAGAAAAAAAGGTAAAAATAATAAAAAAACAATGCATCCATGACATTTAATACTGGTAAATCACAACATATATATTGTTCTTGGGTTTAGATACACTTCAAAAATCACAGTCATTTTCTCGGCTAATAATACTACGCCATCCACTCATCATGTATTGCCTTATAGACCACACTATGTTGTGCTTACTTATCTCAGCTTGGTATTATTTATTAACACCGCAGGTTTATTTTAAAATGTATACAATGTTTACCAAGCAAGAAATAAGCATTTGTGTTAATCTATAATGAACACTTACATGCACTTACTAGATGAAGAATCAATTATACATGCAGTAATTCCTACATCATTACAAGCAGAGAATTCATAATGCAATCATATGCATATCCAATGTCACACATGATGAGAAACTACAAGAGAGCAGCAGCAGGTTAAATAGTTAGTCGGGGTGAAAATATGACAAAAGTCCATCACGTTCAAGCAATAAATAAATAAATAAGAAATCTGCTTATACAGAACATTTTATTCATTGATAATCTAGAGGAAGGTTAAAAAAATGTGAATACCCGTGAATCTTGGTTTATTTGTTGCAAAAGGAGGAGGGGGCTTCTTCATGGTTTAAAGCAGTTGGAAGTTCCCTATAACAATATATGGCATTATTATATATTAAAATATTACCAGTCTGATATATTCTATGCATTTAGGTACACATTCAGCTTTTTTAAAGATTAATTTTTATGGTAAGCTATCTGTACTTCCAGGTGCCTTGTAAATCTAAGACAATACAGCAAAGAGCTGAGGTTGCATCCCGGCCTTGGCCTCCTCCTGGCCAATCAGGAAGGACCCAACCCAGGCTCCGGTTCTTCAATGGCGAAGATATGCTTGTGTGTTCCCCATTACTCACCTATATAGATACCTGTTATTTGTGTCCATTAAATGCCACTGAATCCAGCTTCAAGCCCCCCTTCCCTCTAATGTTCCATCACAATTTTTCTTAGAATTTCAGGCCTCCAGTATGATGCTGGATAATGAGGTTGAATATTTATCTTAGTGAAAATGTATTTGTTTAGCTTTATGTGAGGTAAATGTTTTTACATATTTTGTATGTTTAACTGTTACTTAGTTTGACTTTATATAGTCATTACAGAATTACTAGATAATATTTTTTGGACTTTCAGAACTCATGTCATGTTTCATGGTAGTTCACAAACTGTAAAACTCTTTTACAGCTTTTATGGGTTTAAATGGATTACTGCACTTGAACATTTGCAATAAAAAAGGGGCTGTTGAGTAAAATGCACCTCTTATATAGGCACCAGATATATTGTTTAAAAGTATTTCTAACCTGTCCCGAAACTCTGTCCACTCTCGATTGACCAATAGAGAATCCACATTTCGGCTAAAAATGGAGAAAAATGTGTGACCAATGACTGTAATAGAAAAACCAGCCCCTTTCACCTCTATGGCTTATACACAAAGTTCTATCAGTAAATGTATTGCTGGTTCCTATAATAACTCAAAGACAGTAAGAGTAATAAAAGCTGAAAGAATAAGGTGATTGTTGTTGTAGCAGTGAAGTAGTGAAAATAAAGTTTCTCTGCAAGATTGCTGGGTTTATTCCCATTGTGAGTTGGAAGTGATCCAGAAATACCTTGAAGAAGATCCCATCCTCCTACTAGATGTTAAGAGGTAATCCAACATCATGGACTACAGTTGTTCAAATAATATTTGTTAGGGAAGAGGTCATTAGAATGATCCAAAGCATGTTGGGATAAATATCAAAAATTATAATATTCCTCAATCTTTATTATATTATTTAATGATTATTGTTAATGTATATGCTAGAATTGCTAGGTCAGACAGGTAAGGGATTGTCCCAAGTGACAGACAGAGGAAAGTATAAGACTAGGATTCAGAAAGCAATTACACAGAGACAGACAAAATGTACTGTTTGATTGGTCATTAATTGGAATAATGCCGCGGCCTGCCAGACCAGCAAGAATACATAGACAATTCTGGAGTTTTGATCATTAAAAAAAGCCACCATTAGAATATATATATAATATATGATTGGATATATAAAGCCATTTAAGTGTATAACCCTTTAGCTACTTTAAAGCTATTTAGGAGCATACCTATAGTGCCTGATTTATTAAAGCTCTTTAAGGCTGGAGAAGATAGTTTGGTATGGGGGAACCTGGGTGATCTAGCAACGGATTTAGGAATAGTTTAAATCATACATCAATACATCAAATTCGTTGTAAATTCAGCATTCAACATATATGTTCTATTGTTTATCATATGCAGATATTTCATGACTGCAGAATTCACCAGCTTCATATTTGTTGGTATGTAAATACTAGATATGTTGTAGTTAGGATACACAGGCAGGTTTATGGTCATAGTTTTGCACCTTGATTATTTATAAAAAATAAACCCCTTATGTGCTTTTTTGCCAAGCAGAATTCACTTAATATTTAATAGCTTTTTTATTGTTTTTTTACCTACATAATATTTGTAAATAATAATGCCTGTTATTTTATTTTCATGCAAGATGCAATATGAAATAACAACTTGAATGACACCTGTCAAGAAAGGTTTTTTTTTTTTTCCTGGGTTTGTGTTGCTTTTTACCAATTATACACCTAGCCATTCAGCTTTACAAAACGTTCTAAACTAATTCACTGTACAGAAAGTATAATTTAGTCTAATGTACATTTTGGGTACACAGCCTGAATAAGAATCTTCCAACTGGGAAAAAAACTCAAATTCTCAACATTAACACAACAAGTTTAATTTTTTTTATATTGCTATTTTATTTCAGTGTTTTTTAAGGGGGAAAGTTAATTTATAAATGCTGAATAAAGTTTAGAGCAAGCACTGTTACTCTTAGCTACCAAACAAATATATTGTTCAAATTCTCCATAAATGACAGGTAATTGACAGGTAACCCTGAATATTTACCATTTTTTTATTTTTAATGAATCAGCAATTCAGGTACAAAATACAAGCAGATTGGATTGGTTGTATGTTTATCCAAAAATATATTTATATGTTGTCAATCTAAATGTAGTTTATCTGCAGAAGAAGGTTGTTTAGATTTTCTACTAATTGGCCCATTGATAGATCGTTAGTGACATTCCAGGCCAGCAGATATCCCCTTAAATGTCAAACAGCCAAGATGGTCAACTATTCTAAGCTTGCATGCAATGGAGCTTGTGTCTATCCAATGCAAGGGGCCACTGAGTAATATGGGCCAATAACAATTTTCCAGTGTACAATATAAGCAGTCATCACCTGCCCACTCAACAATTTGGCCCATCAACACCTGTCTAATGTAAAATATGAGCACTCATCCCCCGCCCATTTAACATAGGTGGTCAGTAGCTGTCCAAAGAACAATTTGGCCAATCAAGACCTGTCTAATGTAAAATATGAGCAGTCATCCCCTGGCCATTAACATTAGTAAGAGTTGATCATTATTATAGATGGTCGTATGTTGGAGAATAGTCCTGGTACAGCCGTAGACACAATACTACCAGCCATTACCCTGGAGGGATAGATGGAGAACTTTCACTGGAAAGGAGGACTAATGTGCTTATCTCTGTCATATCCTGTACTTGTAAAAGTAATGGAACTGATCACATTAAAGAGTCATTTCCAAATCTATTACATTGCTTCAAATTGTTTCCACAACCTCCGGCAAGTATTGCCCTATCAGAGGGCTATCAGCTAAAGAGAGACTGTAAAATAATTTTACATATGTTCCTGTATTAATACCCCATTTTCTATTTGGTTCAGTAACAGTTGGGTTTGGTTGCTGTGAAGTTAAATCACTTGCTCTTAGAAGATCAGTACTAAAAAAGCAACAGCTTACTTCATTGAGGTTGGTTCACCAATGGAATAATGATTGTTTACTTTGCATAGGGAATGTTAATAAATGCTTAATAAATGTGATAAAGCCAAGTTTACCTTGATCATTCAATACCATGGAAAAAACATGTTTTTTCTTGCATATAAATGGGTATTTAAATTAAACACTAAAACATGCAGTTATTACATCTACAGACTGCTGCAGAAATTATATTTTAATTTTGGTGTTTAGTTGCTTTGAAGAGCTAAATAATGGTGTTGGACATAAAAAATGTAAAATAAAAAAAAAATTCTTATAGACATAAAAAACTGTACAGAGATTTGATCATTCAATGTCACCAGCTATAGGAAACTATAGAAAGGTAATGGAAGCCTCATCCCATCATTGTCTAACTACAACTGAAACATTAGTTTATGTGGTTTTGTTGACACGGGGAAAGGTTAAAGGGTTCTGTTTGTCTTCTTTGCCTTGTGTAACCCAACACAGATCCCTGTCATTGATACTTTGTAATTCGAGATTTTTTTTACCTAGAATTATAGCTGGTATGGATAAAACAATATATAAGAAGTTCTAGTACAAGAGCATTGAATCATGATCATTTACTTAAAGTCCATGATTAATTGAGATATATGCTGCTTCTTTTATCACAGCCCTATGATGGAGACACAAATGTAAAGCTGTATTGTTACTCAAGTGTTCTGCAGGCCAGTAGAGCAGGGAGATGAACTGAAGGTTGCACATGATAAATTACTTGCTCCCATATTCTGACACTTTAAATGTAAGCAACACAATAAGTTGTGTCTTTGGCCTATATCAGCTAACTATAGTTCTGTCTTGTTGGACATAACATTTTCGGCTCTTTGAGATGCATATGATCACCTTTGCAGCCAGTTTGATTTCTTCCTTTTGCCCTTTTGGCGAACTCTAGTAGAATAAGGCTAGTGCCTACAAAAGGGCATTCATTAAATATAGATATTCATCCTTCATAACCGGCACTAGTTATAAAATCAGTCTGGCTACAGTTGGAGCAATTCATCATAAAAAAAAAAGTTTCTACAAAGGGAATAACTAAAGGACCCCTATTCAGTTCTCTACAATGATATGGCATATCCACACAAACACACTTCAAAACAATGGAATTCCTCTTATTAATTAAAGCCAAGGCTAGAATAACAATCGGAGGAGCAGAGATGAGATTTGAGGTCCTTTTTAAAAAATGAGCATGGCAGAGTCCACCATGTCTTAACCCAGTTTTGAAGGGCATACCATGAACATTTATAATCAAAAGGTTTTATAATCAAACAATGAAGTTCTGGTTTGCCACTCCCATGGAATATCCGGGATGTATTTAATTGCAAACTTTTAGCCCAAAACTTTGCAGATTTGCAGATTTAAATAGGCCACACATTTTATTGCCCTTGGTAAGGTGAGCCACAAGAGCCAATAATTTGAAGAAGTTGACAACTCTGAATAGCCCCCTTTCTATCAAATATTTGGCTTACAGCAGTCATATTGTATAAACAAGGATCGGTGCTGATATCTAATGTTTATGTATCTGTTTGACAGTAGTACCTGTCCTCCATTGGTACATATCTCTACAAATTTCCCAGATTTCAAGCGATATTTACAAACCTGTTTGTTACCCAAACCCAAGAAGATTCACTCATTTCTATTAAGAACAGACTGTACAGAGCTTAAAATACAAGGAGGGCATAGCAGCAGAATGAGCCAATCAAGTTTGTTACAGTGCAAGGAGCTATGCTAATAGGAGGAGAGAGCAGAATTACATAGACATGTGCCACCTCTCTTTCACTGTCCAGTCACAGTGTATTCAAGTGGAAGGCACCTGTAAATAAAAATGAAACATCAGCAGAGAAAATTCAGGTCCCATCTGGTTCTAGACAAGGCTGTTCTGTAGGGCAGAGCTGTGTTATTCTCAGGAATTATTAGACAGCACTAAAAAAACAACTGGCAGGTAAAACATCTGTCATATATATATTTAATTTGGGTATTTAGATTGTTGTCTGGAGTTCAGCTTTATTGGGTACAAGAATTGAAGGAGGAACAGATTGGGGCAGTTCTCAGGTGTTTATCATCTTCTTTGTACATGCTTGCATGCTTTGGTATATTTATTGGTTCTATATGCTCGGTGAAGCATTTTTAGGTGGCATTAGCTTTTGATAAAGCCTTTGTTTCCAGTAGGAAGGAGTAAACAAGGATAAAATGTTATGGTGAATTTTCGGTTACACATGTGTACAGCAATAAGGCAGATTGTCTGCTCTTCCACCTGTAGCATTGGATTAGCACGGGGAGCTGCATTAGGATGCACTGCTTTATAACTTTGCTTTACTGAACATCCCATAATGGCAGACACATGGCTTATTTCCTATGCACAGTCACCACAATCACAGCCGCATGTCATCCCAGCTCCAAGCATTCATTCTTCCAAAGCAAGGATCACTGCTTCTCTGAATCACTCCATTAAATTGCTAATATCTGATTGTTCTTTAAGATTTTGAAACTTGCTGGGAAACATTTGCAGATAATTTTTTTCGCCTGCAGTCACTGTGCCTAATGCCCATCTATTGAGGACCATATGTGTTTATATGCGCTGCAATTTTCCAGTTGATTACATCTTGCCACACGCATTCTCATCCACACAGAGAAGACAACTGCACAGTATCTATTACGTCTATTTCGTTCAGTGCTGGTCTTTCTATAGCTGATCCACAGAGGTGCTTGTGTGTCTCGTGCCTCAGAAGTTCTAATGAATGGATGAGTTGCTACCTGATGAATATTAGTATAGTAAATAAAATGCCTTCCTTCGCTGCATGCAAGATACAAGTGTACTTAAACATCATGAAGCCTTTTCTAAAACAGAGACTGATAGACCTAATTATGGGTGGTTCTGGTTGCTTTACAGTGCAACAGAGAAAGATGATTCTGTTTGCTTTAAGCTTTAAAGATTGCACAGCCCTATAAAAACCGGCATTGGCACACAATAAAGAGCGGTAATTTAATCAAGACTGATGCTACTTCTCCAATGTCCATCCAAGCATCTCAGTGGTACAGAAAGTGTGCTCCATATATTATATAATAATACAAAGCATTAAAGTAACCCCCTCCAAACCTCCAAAGCTATTGGTGTTACATGTGTAAGAGTTATGTCATTCAGGCCAAGCAAATCAATGCCAAAGACCCTAACCAAGAAGAGAACCGGATCAAGATGATGGCACCCACAAAGGAGGAAGGGGAGCTGACTGCAATTTAAAAAAATGCAATAAGACAGGTAAGTTTTTTTTTATTGCAGAAGGGGCATCATCTGTTTCTTCTGCAATAAAGAACCCCTCTGCATGTAATTTTTTTACTTTTAGTTCCACTGTAAATCTGAACATCAGGTGATATAAATGTTATCTAAATCCATGCCATTTGTACATTGCTAGTTGCAGCATCATTTGAATATTTATCTCAGGGTGATTGGTCTTATATCTACCCCTCTGTAGTTTTCTGCCAGCAGCTAGTAATCGGTTGGTGTGTTGGGTCCCTCTTACAGTTCTGCTGTCTATGGGATGTGTGTAGCACAGTGATGATGTAATTGTTACTTATAAAGGCATTTACTGCAATAAAAAACAAATATTTAAACCTTGTGGCTGTCAAGGGGTAAATGAAGATGCTTTGAAGCATAATTGCTCCTCTACCTCCTCCTACAGCCTAAATAAGTCAACGGGGCTACACTGTTCACGAGCCAGCAGGAGAGAGGACCAGTAATAGTAAAAGGCAGGAGTAGACAAAAGAACAAGGTATGTTACTGCACAAGGGCCCCAAACCCTCCTCAGCCAAAAGTTTAGTATGGAAGGCCCAAGTCAGTTCTGCACAGGGGTCCACTGTTGGCTAAGTTCACTGGTACAATATATACAAACCCTGGACTGTGACTCTTTGGATCTTGGTAAGTATGGAACTGTGGAGAGGGAGGATGGATCAGGTTAGGTAAAGCAATGTCAATATGTCATCCAGTTGCAGGTATAAAGTAATTTCAATACTTCATAGGCTTGCATTGTGAAAAGGAGTAAAACAGATCAATGTGCAGCAAAGAAAAGCAAGAAATCTGCAAATATAACAAGCAAATATAGATGCCCCGATGCCTGTTACTATACAAAAGAACATATTTTTTTTTATTTATAGACATGAACAATATTATCCACATCACGCCAATCTTGTTTAAATGTAATAAAAAAAAGTTTAACAAATGGTATTAAATGTAACCCTAACCAGTGACAAGCCTATAAATGTTATTAGAAGAATACCAATAACACCAATAAAAATAACATAAAGTTTAAAACCGTATTGCAAATGGTTTGCAAAAGTCTGGAACTGAAAAATATGGAGGCACTGTCAAAAAACACTTTATCTGCAAAACAATTCTTCAAGTAACGTATTTTTTTCTCAATGTTAATGTATTTCCAAGCAGGATCATTCTTTAATGTATAGCTCTTTGACTGGGAGCCAAGTGCCACCCGACAGAGCTGAATCTCACTTCTTAAACTTTGCAACGATGATCAGGGGACACAAAATCAATATCCTTTTTAAAGAACACCCAACTGGAACAATGTGCCAATGACCCCAGTCTCTCCAGGGTAATACACCACAGCAATGCAATAAAGCAGGTCATCTAAAGACAACACTCAACTGGGAGGCACTTGCTTGTTTACACATAGTAAAACACTCAGGAGTTTTCTCTGCATGTGACATACAAGTTCCAGTCTTTAAGCATCAGACAGTGCTTGAGTGCAGCGACCTTTTAATGGGCACATGCAGATGTTAATTAATGGCTTGAATCACTTTAACAAACCAATATGTGCTCCCTGGATCCTATACATTACATTAGATGACATGTTCATTTATTTAGTGCTAACAGTTCATCGGTGCATAGAGTGGACGTTTCCAGGTGAGTCTAAATTCTATTATATATATAGTTCTCAGAAATATAACATGTAAATAATCATAAGTTTCTCTTATCACTTGTATCTCAAAGTAGAAATAAACCTAATATTTAAACAAATTTGCAAGCAGGCAGGCTCTTTATTGCAGAAGGTAGCGGCTATGTCTCTTTGCAATAAAGAAAACTTACCTGCCTGTTCACAATCTTCCCTATACTGAGCAGCTCAATTTAAAATACCTACCTAACTGGGGATGAGTGAACTCCAGTGCACATGTGCGGTTACATTCTGGCCTGGCCAATCAAGATGCCCAAAGATAGTGAACCGGAAGAAATCAGTGCCAGAGAAGATGTTCAACAGGCTGGTAAATTTGTTTTATTTCAGTAGAAACACAGCCCATATCTCTTGCAATGAAAAATCTGCCTGTTTGCAATTTTTTAATTTCTAGTTTCTGCTAATAAAATGTTTCTGCTAATAAAATTGCTATCTGTTTAATATCTGTATAATACGTCCCACCTTTTGGATGTAGGGGTGAACGTTTTACCTTAGAGGTAATAGAAGTGGGTAAGCAAATGATAAACCCATGCAATTCCCTTATTTTGCAAACCATAAAAAATATATATGCAAAAAAAAAAAAATAGCCTAATCTAGGATCCGATTTTATTATTATTAATATTTTCCACGATAACGGCAATCATTTTTTAATGAATTTGCTCCTGCAGCACCAACAAATAGTGTATTTCTATAATTGTGCATGTTAAGCTAAAAGACGTAAAGGAAAATAAATAGGAAGCTGACAGCCAGTTGTTAGTTTGGAAACTAAATTTAGTTGGATGTGTGAAAAAAGAAACATATATACCCAAAACAGAATTTACAATACTATTTATAACAGCACCATTATGAATGTACAGACACCATACTATTGCTTTAAAGAAAACACATACTACAGCTTATAAACAACTCAGGCTTACTACAGTCCCCCCCAACTACACATCATCACAAAAAATATTCCAAGTTTATCCAAAGTTGTCATGGGGGGAAGAACCAGCTCCTTTTAGACCCAGCACTTTTCAGTAACCACCCACGCAGCCAATTGGGGGCACAATACAGGGGATACCACCCACCTATAGCTTCTTCCCACTCAGCCTAAAAAATATGTGGCTCAATTAAGGTTAAAGAAAGATTTTTCAGAAGGTTTAAAAAACTCCCTTTAAATTGGAAAGATTTTCTGATGCCTTCAAGAAAAACTGACCCATACATTTCAAGTGATTCTAAAATAAAGTGTACAACTAGTTAATATTGGGCTATTTCTTATTACAGGACAAGCACCCTTGCTTGTAGGCCACAGATATGTAAAAATTTTAGATGCTGTACTTCCACCCTTAAAGCTTATTTTAGCAATAGTGTAGACCAGCGGTCATCAAACTGGCAAAAATGGCTACTAGGCCATTTTAGGAGGTCAAGAAGGCACACTAGGCCGGACTGATGGCTCCAACCCGCACCAGGAACTCCCCTGAAAGGTATTGCCTCTCCTCCGCAATGCATACGGAGGAGAGGGAATGTCCCCCTACCCTGGCGGCGGAAGTGTTAACTCCAGCGGCGGTAAACAGGGAAGGGAGCCATAACAAGGAGGTTCAAGGGCCGCATGTGGCTTTGGAGCTGCGGGTTGCCGACCCCTGCCAGCCGGCATTAGGCCAAAATCGACGGGAGCTCGGCGGCATCTGGCCTAAAGGCCGGAGTTTGCCTACTCTGGTGTAGACCATCATGCTTCTCCCAGGAATACTGTTACAATTACTGTTACAATTGTTTTTTAATTTAATGATTCTTTGCATTTTGTTATCTTAAGACGTAATGCTATCTCTGTTGAGAAAAAACAAAAGCCAAATTTTGCACATATACAAGTTGCTTCTCAGTGTTTTTCAGGTTCATATTTTCTAGAAGTAAAGTCTATATATTTTTTATTGTCAGAATTAAGTATATTTAATCCATAAATATTTATTGACGGGTGCATTCTATAAACTAGATTTACAAAGTGCATAGAAGTGGTTTTCTTTCACACTCTCTCCAATTTAAAGCCCAACTCAATCATAAGCAAAATAATAAATAAATGAATATATATATATATATATATATATATAGAGAGAGAGAGAGAGAGAGAGAGAGATATCAGCTAAAATAAAAAAGCAGCTCCAGAAATTCTAACTCTATCTGTGTTGTAAAATGCAGACTGAACACTCTGAGATCGAGCACCTTAAAATTAGGCATTGGTTCAGATGGGTGGTAAGGTTGTAGTGCAGTTACCGTTTCCTCATGCTTTCTCATGCACTACATGTAGTGTCTCACTCATGGCCACCCATAGGAAATTATTAGGGCGCAGCAATGTAGAGTTGAGAAACACCCATTGCCAAATGTTGAAATGCTGTCTCATTAAAAACCAGTGCAGCAGTTGGCACAGCCAAGTGGCTGGCAAGGTGCCAACTACCAGGAGCCCCTGGGGAATGTCTGTTCCCTCCTCCCATCTAAAAGTAGTCTAAAAATAAATGTAAACCCAATACCTGGTTATCCAGCCTTGAAGGTCTTTGCTCAGACATCTCCTGTTTTATGTCTGTGTCTCCCAATTGGGCTTCTGTGTTGTCATCTTTTCACATGGGTTTTGGATGGCAAATGGACTTTTTAACATACATTGGGCAGGCATGGTCCTCTGAGAAATGTCATGAAGCCATCACTGGAGTGCATGTAGACAGATAATGGCTACAAAGAGGCTGCAGAAGGTCAGTCGCACTTAGATGAAACAAAAAATAAAAAAGGTAAAAATGGTATTTTATTTAAAAAAAAAATTGTGTTGACCATATATTGCATTTTAACAAACTTAAACTCATTCAGTTAAGGTGGGGATTTATATTATTACAAAACATCATACAGGAGGCATAGAAATGACAGTTAAAATGTAGTAAACTGTAACATTGTCTAAAAGCAATGTGACATTTCACAGAATACAAATCTGCAGAACTATAAAGCTGTAAATAAACACAACCACTGGGGATATACCTACAGGCATTAATCATTTCAAGAATTAAAAAACGACAAATGCATATCATCACTAAAATATTTTATTTGTTACGTAGATTGTCAATTCCACTGTTTGAATGACTCATTTCCACATCCGTGTTTACAAAGAACGTATTTCTTTTAACCCCTTCTGCCCTCGCTTCTAATGCTCTTGCCCCATTGCCACTTACACTGAGCTGATCCAGAGCAGACAGGTAATGAATCTCTCAGCAATGCGGAACATGTCTGATCATAAACATACATTACAATTACATGTTGTGTACTACCACAAGAACACTCAAATCAATTAATAAAAGCTGAAACCTTCCTGGCAGACACATCTGGGAGAAGAAAAGCTGTCATTTCTGATTAATTAGGTGCCTTTACAAAAAAAAAATATTTTGAAAGAGTGAAAATGTTCCGTCAATTTTATAGCACATAAAAGAGATCATTACCAAAAGCTTAGATATTTTCTAATATTTATTTCTCCTTAAAGGATAATAGGTGGACTGGGCTCATATTTGAACTTATTATACGTTCAGGTTTGGAATACAGATGGGAAAACAATGCAGTTGTTTTTTTTTCACCTTCCTCCTTTCACTTTATTCAAGTGTCCATATGGTTTTAAAAAGATCTGTCATTAATCACTTTCTTCGGGGAATGATGTGGTTATAAGCAATGAAAACAAACGCATTTCAAAGAACCAAAAGCAAATAAGATGAGAGCTGTCTGGACATATCTAGTACTTGAAGATGGTAAGATTGTAGTCTTGAAGATAGATGACCAGTTTGCAGCCATCATTGGTATTCCAAAAAACAATTACTTTTATATGTTCATAGTTACAACAGTCCCCCGCCATTTCTCTTTGAGTCAGTAATGTGTGATGTAAAGTAAAGATCAATGGAGTTACCTGTTTTCACTTCATATATTCAGTTACAGGCAAAAAAATCATTTTTTTCCAAATTCCCAAGCACATGGTGGTATTTACAGTATATACATTAATTAGTAAAAACATCAAAACCACTGTATTGAGAGATTAATAACAAAACATTATCACTACTATAAAATGACGCATGTCAAGGGGTGCAATATGCTGGAGGCTCTTGTGGGGTGTACCAATTATGCAGTGATCAGTACCTACTAAAAATGATCCAAAGAAAGACAAACGGTGAAACCATTGACAGTGAGTCAAAGGTTTATTGATGTGCAAGGAGGGATATTACCCTGTCTGGTCTAACACTGCTGAAGAATAGCTGTAGAACATTTTGGTAAAAACATAATGCATGAAAAAAAAGTGTGTGAGCACCCAAGGATTTTAGGTTATGCATATGTAGCCTCAGACATATGCTGACCTCTGTCCGCTGCCAAAAAGGTTTGGTTGGTTTCGTGGGTAGTCCACTTGGGGTAGAGATAGCAGCAGAATTCTCTAGAGCAGTGGTCTCCAATCTTTTGGATTTCACGGACCACTAAATTTACGGACTTTGGACCCTGCATGCGAGGGGAGCCACGTGTCACTCATGTGATAATACCGTCATGATACCAGAACCTGTCCACTCTCCCATCGCAAGTCTGTGCCCATCTCAGGTCCGAGACACAACCCGTCCGATGCCCTGAGCCTGCAATCCGTATGGGAGACATGGTCTGCAGCTCTGGCCAGTGCTTTTCCCTAAGCAGGGTCCTTTTCCTGACCCCCAAAATTTTCTTGCGACCCACCAGGTTGGTGGCCGATGCTCATAGAGTAGCTTTTCTTTAAACAATGAGCAGTTTGTGACTCCCAAGTCACTTTAGATGAGACCAATGATCTTTTTGGATATCTGTATCCAAATGAAAAAAGAATGAAATTCTTCCCAACGGGCAGCAATATAATAAAAATTTGTCCTATTGACCACACTAATTATAGCAAGGGGTCCCAGAGGATGAAGGCAGACTAGCAAAGGCCTTCAAAGAGGTAAAGGATCTACTGCAAATATCTTGGTGCCAGATACCACCTGACACCATCAAAGGTCTTGAAAAGTCTAGACCTCAATGTATCAAAGCTGTTTTAACAAAACATTAGAACTTACACAATATTAGACAGTTGGTTTTAATGCATCAGATCTGTGTGATCAGTAAAAACTATGATTACTACATCCAACACTTTCGTAAGGTAAGCTCATTGCTACTTGCACCCTGGTAGAGTGACCCACAATAGTCTTGAAAGATTGTTTTTTTTTATTCTTTGACCTCTGATAAAGAAATAAAACAAGCCACTTCTTTTCATTATCATCTCAGCAAATGGCACCCATTGTAAAGTCACAGTTTAGTCTGTTGAAATGATATCAATGAGCAATGTATTGTATTTGAATGTGACCTAACAAGCTCATGGGCACCAGAAATGATTTTGTGATTGTATTTACATGTAAAGAATAGAGCAGCTGCAATTTATAAGATTTCATTTTTATTGTATGCTTGTTATTTTGTTTGGTATGCTATGACTTTTCAAAGAAACATTCACTTATATCATCTCATTGTAAACTAAATCCCCAAAATGTCTTTAGAACTTTAAAGTTTTTAGACAAGGTGGCTATATTTGTTTTTGGGTTTTTGGGTTTCTTACTTCTTGTGGATGTACTGCGGGCCCACATGTGTTCCCATCCACATTCGTTTAACTGAACAGGAGTAGTCTGGAACCATTTTGGGCTGGTATCTGCATGCAATTGTAGTTGAATTTGGCTTGTGACACAGTTCAAGGAAGCGGCAATCTCACTTCTGGCTATGTGGTTGCCTTTCCACCTCTGGAAGAAGAACCAGGGGTTAATATGAGTATTCATTAACAAATTAAAAATAAGATCAATTTTGTTCAATCACAAAGTGGCAGTTATTGCATTTCTGGCAAGAAGAAACTGTGTTTACTAAAATTGTCCCTACCCTGAAACATAAAAACAAATGCATTCAATAGGATTAGTAAGCTGCATTTTGTACTTTGGTTTAGTTATCTTTTAAATAAAAAAAAAAATCTTATATTATCCACTAGCATTGCTTAGGGTCTTTTTTCTGAGGACTTTTTGTACTCATTTTTTTATTATTATCTTACAGGAAGGACTCAAAAAAAAAACTACTGTGTTACTGCTACTTAGATACACCATCATATATGTCATTTTCATTTTGCCCATAGTTAAAGTGTCGTGCAGTGTGCATAAACAATTTAAATATATTAATCAATTGAATGATTATTCAATTATATATCCGAAAAAAAGACTTTAAGCAACATGCCAGGGGCCCCTATTTTCCGAAGAACTGATAAGCACCTATATCAAAGTCAAACCAAGCAAGCCAGGAGCATTACTTTAATAGCTTGCTATAGGGTCACGTCATTGAAAGGCCCCTGGCTTAACTTTCACTTTAAACAACATTTTAATACTGAGACCTGTCCAATATAAAGCATTGGTGAACACTAGTTGTTTGCAATTTGACTGACCTGTCTGCACTACAGTGTATGCAGTGTTTTGCCAACATCGTTGCAGCTTGGTGAAATTATCATCTTTAAAGCCGATGCAAGGGACCCCAATAGGTTTTAGGTATAATGTACATCTTTCAAGAAAACTCCAGACATTAGCTGTATGTTATGGTATTTTATTTTAGTAGAAGTTTTTATACTCCTAGCCTAGCAGTGAAAGAGATGCAACTATACCAATACACTCATTGCAATGTGAGCCTATAGGCTATATCAGTAGCAAAAGTGATAACACATTCAAGCAGATATTGGTGTGGGTCTTTCAATTGCATTGTTGGACTGTCGTCAGCTACCCAGATTTTGATTGGCACTAACAGCAAAAGAAGAGTTGGGGTCCACGCTACAATTAAACTCGAAGTCAAACTACGGCCCCTGGGCCAAATACGGCCCGTTAGGATTTTGTTTATCCGGCCTGTCGAACTCTCTCTCTACTTCAGCGGCTCCGCTGAAGTAGATCTGCAGTCTGCGGCTCTGGCAGGTGCCCCTCCCCCTGGCCGGTGCCCCCCCTTCTCCCCGGGTAAGGAGAAGGACTCCGCTGGGGGTGTGCACAGGCAAGAGCCACGGACCATGTTCCCTGTATAAATCCCGGACCATGTTCCCCACTCTCACATCGCAGGCTCGAAGGGGAGAGTGGGCGAGGTTATGTCATCATGATGTCATGTTCAGTGACACCCGTCTCGGCCCTCCATCGATCTGACCCTGGCCCGGCTCCCCTGCCAAATTTTAGGACCTATTGCGGCCCCTGAGCCAAAAAGTTTGCCCACCCCTGTTCTATAACAAATATATTATTATACCAGACATAAAAAAATACAAATGACCACGTTCCAGAAAGCTTCACCACTACTGCAATCTTCTAAAAGTGGCTAAAACAACAAGTGTAGAGTAGAAAAAGTCATATGAATTGTCATTGAATGTGACTTGTAGAAATGTATTAATATTTAATTACATATATGCTAAAATTGTATATGACATGATAAACTATATTTAAACATTAATATAGGTCTCCTGAGGAAGCGGACGTTGTATCCATGAAATGCGTTGAGAATGATGAGCTTATCATCATTATATAAATGCAATGTTTTTTTGATGTTGGTATTGTTATTTACAAAAATCTATAATGACAATTTAATAAAGATCGCTAGCATTTTATTTGTATATTTTTTTTTTGTTTAATTTGATGCCTACAACGTCCCATTATTTGTTGTTATTTTGTCTGCACCCTAAATCATGCCTGAGTTTTATGGAGAAGTGGTATCAAGGAATTAATGTTAAATCGGTTAGAAAGCTGATGATTTTTATTTGCCATTCAATGGTGTGTTTACATTTCATTTTTTGTATACATTGTATTATGTATTTGTATATAATATTGTATATGTATGTATTGTACTAAAAATTTAGTCCTCAACAAAATACATAAAGAAAATACAAAAGCAATATAACTTCCCCAATGTATTGCTTTTTTCTGTACTATGTATTTGACTTCCTCTTCCTTTTATTTTACTGATTAGGGTCTACTCTGTGGCTCTTACTATGCTCTTGATCTGTCCTATTCCTTACATGATAAATAAACAAACCCATTTGTTACGGGGAAGAAAGATGCAGATTGTCCAGGTTATTTTCCAGGTGGAAATATAGGAATCAGTTCCTAATTTGTAACATGATGAGTCATTTGAAATGGATCACCAAGTTGATCTTTCCGCTTAGTGCTGGAGTGGACCATCTGTTAGGGCTGTTAAGGAATTATTTGGACTTCGCCATGAGCAATGAAATTCATGTGCCAGATCCAAACTGATGAGCATAGTGTAGAGGTATAATGTTTGAGCTTCAGCATAAATGGAATAGTTAGCTGAAGTTTATAAATTAGTTGTATATATAATGGGTTGATGCCAGTGTTTGATTTACATGCGGTGTTCTGCTGCCAGACAGAAAGTTCTCTACATGCCAATTGAGACTCATTATAATCAGATAGCAAGTTTTTTCTGCCATGTACTCTGTAGACTCCAAAACATGGCAAGAATGTAATAGAATACATATATGTTATCATTTTTAATAAATGCCCTGAGCTCATGAATAAAAACCAGTAAGTTCAAGGTAAAGGAGAAAAGGTAATTTAAAGATGATTTAGAGCCTTTATCTACACATCATCTCCAATACAGCTATGGACAGCCATAGTTCACATTGAAACGGGTTCATTTCTAATATGTAACAAGAATAAATATTAGTTGTAGTGGACTCCAGCTAAATTCAGCTTTCACTTCGTTCTTCCACAGTTGCACAGGCTCTTTTTCTGTATCAAAAATGTCGAATAGAACCTGTCTCATTTTATGGTCTGAGGACATCAAAAGATCATCTAGTCCTTTTCTCCCCAGCCTGACTGCCCCTGGCCTCCCATTTTATTCATTGGATTTCAGTTATTTGGATCATGGAGCTCACATGTAGGCATTATGATAGCTTTCGGGGTTTCAGATTTAAGGAACTAAGTACAGCACCGCACCAGACCCTCCAACCATCTATGATCTGCATTGAATAAAGGAGCCCAAAGAGACCTAGGGATAACGTCTAAGGGGTTTAAAATACGGTATGTAAAAAAGACAGAAACATCAGTATGTTTATAAGGAGGTGGTGGACCAGGGAAGGCACAATATAAGCAGCTTTAAAATATGCTTACCCAAAACTTTTTGATTGTGATAGAACATGTGGGGATGGTGGTTAAAATTCCACCAGATTTTACCCCTTTTTTTTCAGGGAACCAACATTACCTCCAACTTTTGAATTGTCAGAGGAACAGGATGTAACCTGAGAGTAATATGTTGATTATCCTCTGTAGCAAGATGAAATATATGATGCTAAATTTGCAGGATATTCGGCATCATCTGCCCCTGGAAAAGGGATTAAAGGGCCTGAATAGTGCCATGAATATTTGTATTGCGGCAGTATTGTGCCATTTTATTTGGCATCCAGGCTTGGAGTGTTTATCTGATAATAAAAATTTACCTGCCTTTGAGACAGAGGAAAGTTGCAGCTTGAGGCCAGGTGGGTCAGCTGCAAAGGCTGTTTGCAGCCTGTGAGCTGGAAGTAAGTCTCCCACAGTAATTGTCTGGTAGACCTAAACCAGGGGGTTAAAGTTTGCATTTTTTTTTCATGTTGTCAATTATTATTATTATTATTATTATTATTAATAAATTATTATTAATTACATTGATCTCCTGCAATCCCACAATCCTATGATGAGATTCCTGCTTGTTTTCCTTAAATGGGTGACACTATCGCTGCCAGGAAACAAAGTAGGCAAGTTGTTCCGATATCTGACCTATGGTTTAAAAAAAATGATGGTGGCATTGTTCAGTCCCACTTCTCTAACATCTGTACATGATTTTTAGGTTTGCTAGACAGCAAGAGACCAAGTCTGCGAGAAAATTTGAGTGGTCCCCGGCTCTGGCCGGTGCACCCCTGAGCAGGGTAAGAAGAGAGACCCCGCTGGTGGGACGGAGACTATGTCCCCCATACAGATCCCAGGCTCAGGAAAGTGGGTGAGTTATGTCTCTGAAGAGTGGGTGAGTTCTGGCATTGTGACATCACTAAAGGGGAAGCTTCCCACGCATGTGCGGTCCGGAGCTGGTAAATTAGTGGTCCGCCAGTCCGAAAAGGTTGGTGACCTTTGTACTAGACTGTTCTTTTTTCACACAAGAGTTTAGAAATAATTTTGCAATGTGCATTCTGTTCTCCAGTCTAACACAAACACTTAGAGCCCCGTCACATCCCCGATATGAATCTGTCCATTGTGCCCTCCCTGGGCTCACAGCAAAATGTACTGTAGGTAACCAACTGTATTTGCATGCAGCTGTGTTTATGGTTGTAGGACATATCTGCAAAAAGCAACTGTGCAGCTAAAAGCGATTTCAGGTGTGTGCAGCCATGTGCAGAATAGGGATGAGCAAGCGAGTTTTTAAAACTCGATCTCGCAGAGAATTCGTCCGTTCTCGCTTACCGAAATTGGGAAGATTCCAAAGGCTGCAAGAATGAATGCAGCCCTGAGAATCCACTGTGATCCTGGGGACCTCTATTGCCAGGGATCCTAATGATTTCCTCGATCTTCCAATGGTTTCGCAAAATCGGTTTGCTGAAATTTTGCGGACCCATCGGAAGTTCGGCAAAATTTTTCCAAGAATGCCAGAGGCATTCTCCCTCATCCCTCTCAACCACTCCTATTCACCTAAATAGGAGCAGATGGGACTGCGATTGAGCCCATGGCAGAATGCTGAAACTCACAGTGGGTAGAAATGGCCCTTACTTGGTAGTCACATCAAAAGCCATTTATTTATCCACACATTAAAAACTGTTATTATGTTTGATATTGCAGGTATATATCTTTGATCTTTGAAATTAAAATTTTTAAAAGATTCATGTAAAATGTAGGCACTTTTCTGAACATTTTTCTTTTGAACTTAACACAAACATATACTTTGAAAACTGTTGTTTTTCTTTAAAAATCAGATACCAATTGTGGTATATCTGAGTCATATTAATTACAGGTAGTCCCTGGGTACATACGTGATAGGGACTGTATGTTTGTTCTTAAGTTGAATTTGTATGTAAGTCAGAACATGTACATTATTTTAGGACAGATGTTTGTCTCAACATATTATTAGGCAGCATGGTGTCAGTTCCTGTATAAAATACAGTGAGTTAATCACAAAGAAAACAAAAAAACCTTATGAAGCCTAGACACCTTATAGAGCCTAGAACTTATAGAGCAAGCTGTGCTTTGATATGCAAAAAAAAAACAACTGCAGAGTTTGTCTTGGTCATTAAAAAGTTACAAGAGGCTGCAGAAAGAGCTCAGTCCTTAAGATCACCCACAACCTCAGCTGTGTTTAGCAAAAGATTTCTTGTGCAAGTCATGCAAACCGCCCTCCACCCCCCATCAAGCCTCTGTCCTGCACAGGAGCGAGCAGGTAAGCCCCGTTCGTATCTAGGAGTCGTCCGTATGTTAGATGTCCTTAACTCGGAGACCACCTGTATATTAAAACATGAAAAGAAAAAAAAGCAGATAGGAATTTCTGTTGACAATCTGAGCACAGGAAGAAATACATTCTCACACCCAATAGATTTTTAGTTTTGATTAGCAGGCGGTGATTGTTGCTGTTCTGGCAATGAGAATATCCATCCAAGACCTGGATATGCTCTCTACCCATTACCAAATGGTTTAAAAACCCATTACCAAATGGTTTAAAAAAAAGGTTACCATCTACTAAAACCAGTGACAACAAATTAAAGTCTAATAAAAAATTATAAATTATACTAGCAATAAGATGCACTATTGTTGTTTACTATTATGTATGATAATTACTTACTGCTACCTGGAGAAGCACCATAAGCCGATGTACAGTTGCTCCTGCTGTGCCCATACAATCCTTGTAGTTATATATCGAACATGTAGAAATGTTTTCCAGGCAATACAATCTGCCATTTAGGGTATGCTACAAACATAATCTCACTTTTCATAATATATACTTTTTTTTTAATTAAATATACGTTATAGATTTGTATATTAGGTGGTCACCGAGGACATGTTTTATGTTAGAATTTACAACTAGCTGGATTAGGGAACAATCTGGAGTTTTAGAATGGATGTCAATGCCATCAGCTTTTTGCAATAAAAGATAATTAGCTATCGGACAGGTAGCAGAACTGTCATACTTACTATTTTTGGGGATTTTGTAGCATTTTGCAGCATCTTTTCCACCACTCTCTACTCCACATTACCAATAGCCATGGCTATGACTTTAAGCTAAGGTTCTAGGGCAGCTATTTTTTGTATTTTCATGCAATTTATCCAATTAATATTTGGAAAACCTAAGGTCATGACAAACATTTTTTTACAATAATCTGACTTATACTGTAGATTCTGATTGTTATCCATTTGAATAATGGAAGGGACAGAAGTTTGAACCACATGAGCCATGGTAAACACATGGGCACATATATGAGAGTAGTTTTGCCAGAAGGGAAGTTCTTGAAAATATATGGCCAAACTTGTATGGATACCTAATCTTTACACCTACAAATGTGTAGAGTCAAATTAGCCTGATCATCTATACAGTATTAGGAATTTACTATCTAAAATATCAAACTGCCTTTAAAAAAAAAAATCTAGACACATATGATTATTGACTAAAAAAAGCTAAAAATATGTTGTGCTATAGTAATTAAATTGTATCTCCATAGACTATGGTACATCAAGTATTATTATTCTTAAGTGAATAGCAACTTAAAATATTCAGTATGCTTATATGTGAGGTAGATCAAAGCTTTCTGAATCCAAGAAGACTTTGCTTCTAAGATAATTAGCCATTTTGCTGTAAAACCCTTTAACAAATATCGGTGGAAGATAAAGTGAAATAGTGTTTTAAACAGCAAGCAGAAGGACAGGATGGAATTGCGTTGATCGCATACTGGCTGTCGGGGATACCGGCTCCCTCTTCATTGCTGTGTCACTTTGGTAGGAGGCAGGGTGATTGGTGAAAGAACACAAGAATGTCAGAAAGGTGCTGGTAGACATTTCTTGGTTGCCTCAAGAAAATAAAGGCCATATCTGAACCTGTCAAAATGATTAATAGCTTTGAGAGTAGAATATGGGGGAGGGAGACTGTGATAGAGCACAGGAAGGAAAAATGGTAGCTGAATATGTAAATAGAAAGAACAATAATTCCAGTCCCCAAAGCACAAGATACAAACATGTTCTAGAGAGAGGACGATCCATTGGTGTAATTTCAACATTTTCTGCAGATACTTGCATGTCTGTATGTTGAGTGGAGAACAGTCATAGCAAGAATGTACAAATGGTTTTGTACGACTATATTTAATATTTTAGCAACATGCACATATCTTATAAAAATACTGTTATAGGATTTTGATATAACACCCTCATTGATGTAAAAAGGAATTCTGATGTGCATATTATGGATTTATCACTATCAAAGAAAACTTCTATTCTGGTAAGAAAGAATAGAGTTATAAAAAATATTATATAAAATGTGGTGTAAAATATATGAAGCTTGCCTGTAATTGAGAACGATGGATGATAAAGAACAGAAAAGAGGAATTGGAGAGGATAGATAGATAGATAGATAGATAGATAGATAGATAGATAGCTAGATAGATATAAAAGATGATACAAGTTATATTTGGTTTTTATATTTTGTATATATTAAAAGTGACATAATATAAAATAGCATATCCACTTATGGTGGTGATCTCACATCTGTCACAAATGACAGTCAGCCTAAACTATCACACAACAACTATTACATAACTTATTTATTAAATTTGTATTGGACTTTAGGATTACCCAGTATGGTTAGACCCACAGTTTAGTACACCAGTAACATCTGCAATGTATGAATAAACATACATGAACTGCCATGTATTTCCTGATATGGTATATTTGTGATGGCCTCGATCCTATTGACTGGACCAAATTTAAAGGTCAACACACCAGAAATGCATCATGCAGGACTTTCTTTTCCAATGAATGGCTGTGACTGCTGACATTCTCATAATTTCAAATATGAGCTCCATTATTCTCATAGGTTGAAGTATACATTTGCTTGAATAATTGTTATCATGGCAGCACCGTACAGCTGTTATAATTTTAGTATTCATTGTAGGTGATAAATATTAGCGAGAATATGCTTATTATAGATGAGAAAATATTTAGGGGGGTTAAGCTGCTATCATAATATATCAAAATTGCAAAATATAGAATAACTAAAAAAGTTAATCATTTAATTTTTCACATTTGCTCCTATTTGTAAATAGTTAGATCTTTTCTAAACAAAATTGTAAATTAAGGTGCTATGTTTTTACACAAAACAAATATTCTTTATACATTGACTTTTTTACAGTATGTTTTGCTATGCCTATTTTTTAATAGTTTTTTTTATCAATGTATAGTAAAAGTGATCTCTAAAGACAAGTGGACATCTTGAAGGCTCATAAATACGAGAGTCTGTGCACAGCTGGTATACCTGCACCCAGGTATCACACATTACCAAAGAAATCCACCTGCTTCACACAATGGAAAGAATTTGGTCCTGCATCTCCAACCCACAGCTTTACTATGACCTCTCTACAGTTTCACGTTGTCCAGAGGCAGACATTAAAAATTGAAGGTTCTATTAATGAGAAGCTAATTGTAGCTCTTGGACAAGGAAAGGGATGGGAGGAGGGATACCTCTCTCTCATTATTTGAAAACAACAACTTAAAAAAATAAAGACATGGGAGAAAATGAAGATCTATAAATATTGTAGAAGAAGCAGAGAAAACAATGGAAGAGTTAATGAGCCCCTGTTTTTGCAACATTAACCTCCTTCTTACCATGGCTTGGTAGTTTGCGGAGAAAATAGAAACACCACAATGAAATCAAGACACTCTCTTCACTGCGGGTTCTCCGTTGGGCTAAACATTCATTCCTAATACAAGGTCAATCTAAGAGCATACTTACTAACTTGTTATCTTATTAGAAAATGCTCTTTTTTTAAGCATATTATTTTCCCATGATGTGGCAGCTCAGGACTAGCAAGGAGAGTTATTTCTAAATCCTGTCCTAAGAGTTGATGTGGTCTCCAAAAAGTGCAATGATACTGGTGATCACTGTGCACAGCCATGCGCACATGCAACTTTATTGTATTTGTCTATACCAGCCTTTCACAAAATTGTTATCCTAGATGAACCTTGGAAAAACCAATGCAACGGAGCCCCTGCTAAAACTGATCATACCTACAGCTCATAGTACATTATATTGTATAAAAAAATGATTTATTTTATTATTATAGTAGATTGCAACATTAAATAAGGAAGAATTTTATGTGTTGAGTGCATTTGACATCCAAGGCAGATTTTTTTTAACATTTGCCTATTGTATACAACAAAAATATATTCAGTTATAACAATTAATATTAAAAACCAAAAGAAATTTAGTACCCTAACCCCACAATGATTAGTTTAGTGATAACTGGTATGCTGACCAATAAAACGTAGTCAGTGTAGACTTGGGCATTTGAACTATACCTCCTTGTATAAGTGGACAGTGTAAGTGGCAGATTAATTTGCCACTTAACACTGCCCAAGAATCTTTCGTTAACCTGCACCATGACTTAAATAGTTAGAAAAAAAACTAACTTTTCCCAAGATTTGTGTGAACTCAGTAGAAAGAATGCCTCCTACATTGCTGAGCACTGGCAATATTGTCATCCTTACAGATTACCAGATCATTGATATCTAATAAAATGACTGGAGAGTCACAAACCGCTTATGGCACAAAGGAGACCTTGGCAACCTCTGGAGGAACCCTGGGGTTCCACTGAACTCTGGTTGAGAAACCCTTTCCTAGAGAGTGTTAGGAAGCCTAAATTCTGGAAAAGACAATCCTGAGAGAAAGAGGATAGAAATTAAAGGAGATTATATTAGCTATTTCCCCCAAACAAAGGTAATTTAAGAAACGGGAAGGAGGGGCCGATTCAGAGACCGACCCCTCAGTATGCAAACAAATGAAATTGCAGAAGGGTCTTGCACTCCTTTGGAAATTCCTCTTTTCCTATGGGGCCCATGTGCAGACACATAATGGTGTTTAGATGTGAATTCAAGATCTGAACTGAATTCTTTAAGAAGGATCGGTACAATAACTATGCTCTTTTTTAACTTCTGTGTACGCCTTGTGCAAACATCCCTGAAGATGATTTTGGGGCAAGAAAGTAGAAATGATCAGCAAGGAAATTACAGTCTGAGCAGTTTCATTTTACCTCTTGTCCCCTCCCTATATCACAGGTATACCAGGAACTGAAATCAGTCATTGATAATTCATTTATGTCCATAGTCGCCTGACTCTGCTATGTTATCATATTTATCCATCTGCAGAAAGTAGTAAACTGCCACAACTAGGTTTGGACTGCTATTAATCAAATTGCTTACCTATGTGTGTGGTTCAGCTTGAGTATCATCAAAACTTTGTATTTTCTGCAACATAGAAACATTCTGTTAATTCAGCATTAGCAACTAAGCATATACATGAGACAGAACGCTGCAATCATGTCATGCTTTGGAATACTCTATTCACTTTCTGTTGATTACACCTTTACTACTTTTTTGGCCTACTTGGTTTATTTAGGATATGTTTGGTCTTCTTATTTCTTCCATCTTCTTAACGAAGATTCAGATTAATGATCCCTCATTCCTAATTGTCAAATTTCTTTTACTTCATCCTGTGTCTAATCACCAGTGACAGAAACCATTACGCAAATGAGAGCAGACGACTTGCCACAACTGTTCTCTTTGGTAAAAACCTTGTAATTTAAAGCTCTGATTTGTAAAAAGAAAGCTGTGTTTCCCCAAGGCGTGCAGGCATCTGTTCCACATATACTGCGACACCATGCACTTCCTTTCCTCTTCCTTTCACCCCCGCCACTGCCACTGCCAATTACTCCTCTGCTTGCAACAAATATTTGACTTTGCAAAGCAGTAATTAGAACTTACTTGGCACGTGTTCATCATGGTAGGATCAGATGTTTTCCAACCCATCATTTCCCTTTACCCATATTAAGGTGAAGGGTTCATTAATCACAAAATTTGGTGTCTTCAGCAAACAAAGTGATTTCCACTACAAGGCAAACCACCCAACAGTGACTTCTAAGAACAAAGCTTTACTATTGCCACTTGTATCATTATAACTTGGTATTGTATCATTACCACTTCTTCTAATAATGACTTATGATGTAATATATACATATATGAGCACAATGATGACTGCAATTCACTTACAGATGCCATCTCCTTTTAGGAAAATCCATTTCACACCAAAGATATAGTAAAAAAAAAAGTCACAAGGCAATAGGTAGAAGTTTCTATACTGTGCATTTTGGAGATACAGTATCTGTCAACGGATAAAGAATACTGTATAAAAAAGTAATACATACTGTAGATCAATGGAAAATACTTTTTAAACAGACTGTTCTTATGGTAATATTTTGGAATGCACATTTGACAGTTTGCGTTGAAAGCAGACACAATCAGAGTAGAAATGTCTGTGCCTGACCCATAGATGTAGAGTGGGACCCTTGCTCTCTCTATGAAAGCCAAGGTCCCAATGTCCAACACTAACTGAATCAGACCTATCACTAATGCTTTTATCTCACCCTTTTATGCAATATAAAAATTCATTTATTTTTTTCCTAATTTTTTTTAACCCCTTTCTTTAACAAAAACAATGAAGCCCTCCCCTACTGTCTTTATTGCTGAGGCCTCCAGGGATAGACATGTCACGCATCTCAGGAGGCTTCTGGCTGCTCAGGCCTGCCCAGAAGGGGCTTTTTTTCCCTGTAATGCCAATCCCACACATGCACAATGAGATCCGCACTTTTACCCAATTTACAGCAGCCTACGTCATCCAAACTTGCACCTGCGCAGTGCAGGATCAGATAACATAGCCAGAAGGAAGAAGAAGGAGGAGAATGGGGGCAACTTTGTGCTTCCTCTGTGCCAGGACGAAAGTGGATTCTGGGATGGCGCTGGACCCAAACGAGGACAGCGCCAGAGAAATCCTGATATGCGTGACATGTGTATCCCTGGAGGCCTCAGCAATAAAGATGGAAAGGGGTGTGTGAGTTATTTTGGTTTTGGTTTAGTTCCACTTTAAGCTTGTACTGCTACCTTATTCCTTATTTTGGGGATTCACCCCTCTTTATGTAGTGACATCTATTGTCTCTAAAACAAAAAGTGAGGGGAAATCTAAAGTTTTAATGGGGCACCTTTTAATTTACTCACATCTTCTATAAATGAATAACATTGTAATTTATTTGGTACATAGACATCTGACATATGTACAGACGTTATTTATCCACTCTCAATTTTTGACGCGTTTCGTAGAATCTGCTTCTTCAAGAGTTATGCGACTGCTATCAAAGTTGGAATGACAATCTAACTTGTTTAAAAACATCAAAAGAGTTTGATGTCATTTATTCTGGTAATAGAAAATTTCCTAATGGAGCCCCCTCCATTATTTATATCGTAATCAGACCTTTCTGCCAACAACCCTTAGCCACCAAACATCTTATAGTTTCGAAATACTGGAAGAGGTATAAAAACATTAGTTAGCAGAAACAAAGAAACAGATTTGATACATACATTATGAATATTGAATGATGTTGGAGGAATTATCTGTTTGATCTGCTTACAATAAAAATAAAGAAAAGGCTAAGGGGTATCAGTAGATGCAAGTGCTGCTTATCTGGCTCCACTAGGAAATTTACCATTACCAGAATAAACTACAGCAAACACTTCTAATGTTTTTAAACAAGTAACATCATCATTTCAATTTTGGTACCAGTTTCATAACTCTTAAAGCAACAAATTCTGTGATCTTACTTGTGATTTTATATATATATATATATATATATATATATATATATATATATTGTCTGTGCATATGCCAAGTATGAAAGGTATATCTTTATACATATAATTATGTAGAAGATGTGAGTCAATTAAAAAATGGCACCGGTGTATACAAAGCTGTCCTTGAGGGATAAATCAAAGGGTCAAAGAAACACTAAAGCCATAATGACTGCATTGGTAAGCATTCTTGTATTCAGAGTTCCTCAATAGTTGGTAGGCAGCAGTTTGCCTCTGTATCTCATAAGTTACTTTGAGTATAGGTTGGTGGTACTTATTGATGATGACACTGGCAATTGCTTCTCAAGCCAAACCTACAATGTATATATGTATAAGATCCATAGGTTACTTTGCCATGAAATTATATATTAATGTTACAACCATGCATTTAACTATACATTTACTGTTCCCAAACTATTCTCTACCTTAAGAGTAAGAAAAGAGAAGCTTTTATATTTTGGAAAAAGAAAAGAGAAGCTTTTATTGAGGCATCCCAAACCTGCATTTTGCTTCATAACAGATTCTCTTTTTGCTGGATGGGGTTCTGGAGAAACAAATAGAACACATTTAGAGACCTGTGGCTCTGAAAACACATGATTCCTTTAGTGTGGATTGGATTTGCATAGCAATGCACATCTGTGTTCTTACACAGCAGCAAGAGGACAACAGGAGCACTGAGGCAGAGAAAGTGCTGAGTTCTGTGTTTCACTCTGAAAAACAAGCAGACATTGATGGCAACTCAAGTATTTCTTACTTATTATACAAAGGAGTAAGGATGTCAGAAGGAATGTACAATAATAATATGCTCTTGGATTTCTGTGATACATAGATAGAGTGCAGTTACCAGTCATACAATATCAGGGTTATTTCAAACAAAAGCCATCAACCTATAAATACTAAACATTAATGAATACTGCTGCTTGAATTTGCCTTAGATCAGTCGGAGGGACATTTAACAAAACAAGTCCAACAATTATGTACTGTAGTCTCTATTTTTCATATCTGAACACCATTGAAGTCAATGGGGACTGGTTTCTGAAAACAGCCAAAAGCACCAAAAAACCCCAATGCACCATAACATTGCGTAATTAAAAAAAAAGAAGGAAACTGTGCACAGTGGAAGGGTCAATTGTGATAAATGAAGGGCAACATGGGAAAGAAACAAATCCTTCACTTTACTGCCTTGTGTGGTCCTTTAATAAATTTAATGTTGTTACGGAGTCACTAGAGGTCATTTTTGGGAGTCCCAACATTGAAAAACATAAGCAGGCAATGCATATTTTTCTCTATAGGTCACAGTTTTTTTTTCACCAGTTTGTACAAGTCCTTGTTATGGGCACAACAATCACCTTGTTATGGGCATCCCCCATAAATATTTTTAAAGAAAAAAAATGAAATGAAATAAAAAAAACTTTTTGTAGTATGAGCCGCAACTGGTGTCAGTTATGCAAACTGTAGTACTAATGGTCTGTTCCTGAAAAACTGCAACCGCAGGGTCCTTCTACTTCCTTCCTTGTCAAATCCTACAGACACACTGAAGCCGGTGACAATGGGGAGTCTGGGAAATATTTCATCATTCTACTGTTTGCATAGATGACACTAGTTGTGGCTCGTACTATATTAAAATAGATTTTCATTTCCCTGACATTTCTTTAAAATGTTTATTGGAAATGCTGATGTTGTGTCCAAAACAAGGCATTTGGGGAAAAAGAAATAATGCTGTTGATGGAGGACTTTGATAATAGAACCAAAGGGAAAGGTCAAAAACATTCCATGCACTGACGCCTAACCCTTTATATTTCCCTGGGAAGGAAAAGGAATAGGAGGAGAGCAGAGAAAGGGCAGAGGAGTGTAGCAGATAGAGCATTACAGTAATGGACAGTCGGAAGACTAGAAAGAAGAAGTTGAGGAGGAGAAGGTTGGCCAGACTCTTTTCATCACAGTCATCATAAGTTAGTACATATAAATTGGCTTTTCTTATTTGTCAGCCGAGGTTAGTAGCTGCAGCTTGTTCTCTAGGACTGTTCATGACATTTTTGTCATGTGTGCATTCTTTCACAATTAGTGTCATCTAAAACATCTGTCAGCAGTACTTGAAATGGGGCAGAAATGTTACCACCTTGGGCACCACATGCACACTGTAGCTGCATCCTCTTCCTCCCTCCCTGGTGAAGCCACACAGGTAACTCAGGTACCTTTAGCAATGATAAGAGGTACAGATGCTGAGTCAGATGTATGAAGTGGTGCTGAAAGTGGAGCGAACCTTTCCAACAATGAGCCTGATTTTTTAAAGCTCTCCAAGACTGGAGAAGATACACGTTAATTAGTAAAACAGGAATTAAAAACTTACATTAACAAAAAGCAAAATACTTGTAAGAAATCCATTCCAGGGTTGCTGGATCACCTGGGTTTGCAGATGAAAGTGTATCTTCTCCAGCCTTGGAGAGCTTTAATAAATCAGGCCCAATGCATCAACTCCAAATATTTCTGTATTGTTGTTTAGTAGTTAGTCTGTCATCTTGCATTTTTAAGTGGCAAAAAAGCACCCACAAACCATTCCCATGTCTAGCACCTTAATGCTCTTACTGCATGGCTCCAGGCACATGCAGACTAGTGGACAGTCACCTTCTGTGAATTTGTGGCCTTTGGTATTCCCCAGTAAAACAAGCCCAAAATCCAATTTCTGCCCACCATGACAATATGGCCAATAACTCAGGTAGTGAGTTCCAGGGTGTACTTGACCATGGATATGTTGTCCAATATGATTGCAGATATCTGCCAAGGAGATGGTAGCCACACAGGTCAAGAGCTGTTGAGAGCTCTGCAAGCCTGGGTTGACCCAGGACTGGCCCTACACCAGCTCCACTTAGGTATGGTTGGGTTTCAAATTGGCCAACCTTTTGGCAGCCCTTTGCCTGTGACATCTGGCATGTCCCTTATGTTCCCTGACCCACATAAAACACTACCTAACAAACTACCCCGGCTTACAACTGCCACTGGATAACATAAGGAAAGAATGATGTCATTTTTGATGACTTACCATGCAGATGTTCAGATGTTGAGTCATTTTTCATGTCTGAACCATCTAACCTTATATATGCTACAGTGGATTTGGAAGCAACAGGGCTTTCATGGACTACAATTTATGCAGATCACATGACACCACTGGAAAATGGGATGGAGGCTACACAAGTGACTTTGTATCCATTGCAAACCACAGGCATGGTAAATGGGGGAGAACTGTCAGGGGCCGATATTGTGCTGCCTGACCCACATGAATCTGGGTTCTCAGCGTAGAGCAGTTTAGGTCACATTAGTGACTTTCTGTTGCTGTTTCTTTACATAGCTTACATCAAAGCTACCGATTATTATTGGGTAAATACCCTTTTGGGTCCACGCTACAAGGCCAAAAAAGACGAACCAGCAAGGTAGAGGAAAGTCAGCATGTGACACTATGAGGAAATACTTTTAGGTTGCTAGTGCAGAGACTTGTAGGGCTTAGATCAGCAGTTGCCAACCGGTGGTTCGTGAGAAAATTTTGGTGGTGTGCCACCAGAACTGGGGACCGTGTCCCCCGTAAGGTTCACAGGCTCAGGATGGTGGGTGGTGTCTCTCTGTATACAACCCACCCAGTCCCCCATCACAGGCTCAGACCTTCGATGGGAGAGTGGGCGGGTTCTGGCATAATGACGTCATTCTGGGGGAACTTTATTCCCCACTGAGTGACACACGGCTCCCCGTGCATGCACAGTCCGGAGCTGGTAAAGTTAGTGGTCCGTAGGTCCCAAAAGGTTGGCGACCACTGTCTTAGATGGACAGTGACTGTAGCCTCCAGAACACAGAGGTGATTACCTGCTACAGCCAATGTAAACCATCTGATTTTTATTACAACGAACCAGGCTTGGATTTCAGATAACTTCTAGACCTGGATTCTACAGATTAGATACACCACATGGTCAAATATTTTGCCTATGACAAAGAATAAGGGCCCTTAAGGGCCTCCTGTCTGACCTCTTAAGGTGCGTACACACTTCCAATTTTTATCGTTCAAAATGAACGACGAACGAACTACGAACGATCGATTGGGCAAAAATCGTTCGTGAAAAAAGTAACCAACGACGCCGACGAACGAGGAAAGTCGTTGGAAACGAACGACCGGACCGGCGGATTGGATTGGACGACGATCGTTGACCATCGTTCGTGTGTACGATCGTTCGTTGATCGTCCATGGTCTGAGCATGCGTGACGAACGAACGTTCGTTCACTTCCTGTCGTGCACGTCACTCCCTCTATCGCTCAAACGATCGTATCTATTGTGTGTACAATATCTACGAACGATCGTGTCGTTATCTGTATGTGCAGGATCGGTGCTATACGATCGTTCGAAGATATCGTGCAGGATCGTTCGTCGTTCGTTTTTCAACGATAATAATTGGAAGTGTGTACTTAGCTTTAGGCTTGTCAGTGCTGCTGTCCAAATCATGTTTCCTATCATGGTCTGTTTCCAAAGGTTGTTTGCATTGTAGGTATGGGTTGCATTGCTTTGTGACCCTGCAATAGGTTATATATTATAAGATGTTATATTTATATATAGTATCTTTACCTAGAAAAAAAATCTTTTGAGTAAAAACACCAGGTATGCTTTATTATCTGTTCTTTGCAGGTTTACACTGCTTACATAAGGGATATTTAGTGTAAAAGCCTTACTACTTCTGCCCTCTAGTGGTTGTAATATGGAACTGTATGATTCTTAAAAATAAGATCCAGCAGACTGTAAAAAGAATGGATCACATTAATTAGCAAACTACAGGCATAACACAAAATTCAGACACAATTATGCAATAATAATAATTAGTTACTCATGTCTACATTTTGTTTTTGGACGCATTGTTTGACAAAAACAAATTAACCAATTTCTGGCATTTGATAATTTATGTACTTACGAACAATAATGTTTATGATTTAAGAATGAGCACTTTGATATCTTCTCCATGGATTTTAGCCTAATTTATAAAATTAGGTGCCTTAAAAAAAAGTAAACTAAAAAAACAGAACTATAGAAGGTAGCGTCTTCTCTGTCGCACCCAATTTTTTTTCTCCTTGGCTTTAGTATATTTTTTGTAGGATGTCTGGAATGGAGTCAGGTGTGCTCATTTGCATGGCTGGATCACATTGTACTGAAGACTGGCAAGAAGTCATTAGTAGTAGCAGCAGAGCAATGAGGAAGATATTGGACAAACTGAATCCTATTTATTAAAGCTCTCCAAGACAGGAGAAGATAGACTATAATATCTACTACTATTCTACTATTCTACTATTGTAGAAAAAAATTCCATGCACCATCTCCTGAATCAATGGGCCTGATTTATTATTGTTCTCCAAGACTGGAGAAGATAGATATCATGGGAGAACCTGGGTGATCCAGCAAACCTGAAATGGATCTGGTCCAGGATTGAAAACATTTGTAAACTAATAGCAAATGATTGTTAAGAAATCTCTTCCAGGTTTGCTGGATCACCCAGGTCCTCCCATGATATCTATCTTCTCCAGTCTTGGAGAACAATAATAAATCAGGCCCATTGATTCAGGAGATGGTGCATGGAATTTTTTTCTACAATGCGCTCTAGAGTCTGCGATAAGGGGGCAGCCCATCAGGGTCATTAAGTAAACTTAATGGGCTCTCATCCTCCATCTTTAAAAGATACAGCGTTGCAAAAGTCATGTTCTTTTATTGGAATCCAATAAACCAATAAACTGACCCTAGATTTGGGGGAAGGCGAAAGTTCTAGTTGCAGGGAAACTTGATTTGGGGATAAGAGAAAATAATATTTAGTACAATTCAGAGTTAGAAATGGGGAAAGTGATACCTCTAAGTGCAGTTATCCAGGGATAAAGACTGTCTACCTCCACATAAACTTTTTTAGTGTTCCAACACCTTTTGTGTGTTGTAGTCCCTCCTGATGCTTTCTCCAAAACTTACTGTAGATATGTCTAGGAGAGAAAGTGGGGACCCCTCATATGGCTACGGCAGGACTGCAGACCCAGGAACAGATCTAACAGTTAGTCACAAAAGTGATAAGAAATTGTCAGGTGGTCTAATTCTACATTGACATTCACTGGTAAGATTTTGTACAATAACTTAGATCTTATGAGTCCTTAGACTTTAATAAAAGTATATTGTTCATTACATACAACCATCCTTCAGGTAAGACGTATTATGTTTTATGTATTTCCTTACACCTATAATAAAATACATATATCTTCCGGAAGACCTGTATTGATGAATCTGTGCAGCAATAAATACTGTATAATAATAAATGCTTTAAATGTTTGACATTCTTCACAAAGGTTAATCATGTTATGCAGGATAAAGGAATGCAGTTTTATTGCTGTTCCGTAGAAAACCTTTCTTTACAAGAAGCCATAATATGCAGAGATACCAAACAACCCTGTGTATCAGATGTACTGGAACAGTAAGTAGTTAGAGAAGCCAAGACAAAGATAAAAGCCCTACAGATTTTATTTTGTAAATGTGCAAACTTCCCCTTAACTGCCCTTCAAAACCTTCACCCAGCTACTTACCTGAGAATGATGGCTACAAGCTTCTCTCGTGTTCACCTGCAGGAGTTGCCAATGGACTGACCTCTGACCGAGAATAAATGCCAACACCTACAATTTTACAATCACAGGTTTCCTGAAGAATTTGGGGTCTCTTATATTTAAAAAAGTCCTGAGCCGTTATAATACGTGTGAATTATTTTGGGTGAATGAGCATAATTTGGTACGGAAACTGTATCTTTATATATGCCTCTGATACAGATGAAAACAAGTTTTTGGTTTATTAATACAGCGTTACATTTTTCTAAATCTCCTTGGATTGTCAAATTAGAGGCAGCAAGACCTTAGATTAACACAGTAGGTGTACAGCTATGAGGCTATAAACACCTGAGTGCCTAGGCACCCTCACATATCAGGAAGTGCATGACAATGTCAGAACCATGTAACATTGTAAAAGGTTCCTTGATGACTGAGAAATCTAGAATTTAATTCAGATGTATCTAAATAGGGTACTGAGGCCATGAAGAAGCCAGATAAGTAAGTCTAGGAGTCTGAGTTGGATCAAATATTGAAAACTTTTTCTTCTCAGACAGTTTCTGCATGTCACCTGTCCAGGCCTAATAAAACATTTGTAGCGATTTATTATTGAATAGTGGTTTGGAAAGGTTGCACGTTATCAGTAGCAATTCCGGTTTATGCCTTTCCATAACAAAATTTACAGTGTGAACTGTCCAACACAGGCACATCTCACCAACAGGTAACGAGAATACAGAGAATATAATTTCCAGATTAGGAAATTGTAGGAGAGTTTGCTTTGAAACAGATTTTTTTTAATTGCAGATGTTTTATATGAAAATGCCTTCTTCTGGGAATCTTCTGTATACATCAGTTCACACAAACGTTGGGAGACATTGAAAATTCCAAACGTGAGATAGCCCATTCCAGATTGTGATCCAAATATTACCAGCCCAAAGTTGCCTGCCTCAAACCATCATCTTATAGACACTAATAACATCCAATACGATGGAGATTTAGGCACAGCTATTCTTCCTTTACCAGCTGGTAATTATACAAATATGGGTACAATCACAGGTTTTTTTTTAGGTGTATAAATGACAATGTATTTTTGTGTTTTACTGATGGATTCCACTATCCAAATCACCTGCATCTTTCAGACAGCTGGGGAGAAGCATCCACTTCACTAGTGTTTGTAATGCTGTATAACTTACCTGCTTAGCAGTATGTTACTATATTGGATCCATGCTGCATCAACCAGAATTCTAACAATACACAAACTTCAGTAGGTACCATACTATCCATAGCCACGACCCAGCAACAAGTATTTCTTTTTCCATATGTACATTTGAGAAGGGGGGAAGAAACATGCCCCAGTATGAGGAGTATCTGCCAAAAACTTTTATTTTTTTTGCTTGCCTGCAACAGGTCTCATGTACGAGACTTCAAAATGCAGGATACAGTTGAACAGGATATAGTTATATTGTAATAGGGACACAGAAGGCATATGCAGACACTGCTAATAACTGCTTCTTAAATCTCTTAGAAAACCCTCAGGGTGGGACAAGAAAGAATAACTAATACGTAGCATTGCCCTTTGACATAGAACCAAAGGATGTCCGAATCTACCTGGGTGGACTGGTCCTTTTAGAGTAGCAAAGAAATCTGTTCCAGGATGTTCATTACTTGCCGCTCCAAACAAATAATTTGGACCTGTATTAAATGAATTAAAAATGTTGATTGCAAACATTTTATTAGGAGGTAGAATTTATTTCCAAACATAAAGATATAAAAAAGGCAACAAAAAAGGGTTCCCTCCAATTTAAAAACAGCCAGAGTAATTGTTTTATTTATTTAATAATCAAAAATACATTAAAAAGCTGCTAACACTGAGGCCAGAAAATCTAACTACAAAATGTACATTAAATAAATGTGCACATTAAACCAATGTTACTGAGAGCCCAAAGTCAATGAGAAGAGGCAATCACACCAAAGCTGCAGTAATTAGGGCAGACTTCTAGAGCAGATGTACAATCGTTTTCTAAATGATCATTTTCATTCCTAGAAAGGAGGTTTTCTTTTACCAAAGGCTTTAACATTTGATAAATAATGCATAAAAGACGATTATCTGATATCTTTAGATGTAGCAGAACGTAGCATGAACCTGCAGGAGCTTCCAGCCATGAATGCATTTCTAAAACAAAGGCATTTATTCTCAACAGTAAAACACAGAAGTAGCTTTTTGTCTCTTAGGATCTATTTTCTCTTCTTCAGTTTAGGGCTTACCTAAAATAAATCAGTATTCTAATTTCAGCTTTGAAAGGTCCTGCCTGAGAGTAGACAGCATGGGGTGCTAATATTCTATTAATACATTTATTCTAATTTAGGGCTTTTTTTAACAGAGTTGACTGGGGGTCCCATAATTTAATCAGAACACACCTAATGGCCAGTATTGTAGAGCTAATGAATGGTACAAAGACAGCATGAAGCTCTAGCAATGAAGTTATGTAATGGTACGTTCCAGAATTAAAGTGAAATAATAGGTATACTCAATTCTCCCCAAAAGTATTTTTTGATTCATATTTCCATCAACTAAAGGTAACCCCTATAATTCTGTCACCTTTACACCATGCCCCTATTGCTTCTTCAAACTTTCTAATGACCACACTCCTAGTATGTCCGATTTTCCATTGTCTTAGTATTATACCAATTCTGTCCAGTGCCCCTGTATTGTGACCTAACCTTTTCAATACCCACCTAAAAACAGTTAGGTAGTTAATCAAAATCTGAAACAAAAAAGTCTGTGTATGTGTGGCCAGGATTATTCTCAGCAAAAGTAGTAGGTGGGCCCCATAGTCCATACGTAGAATTCTACAGCTGTGTTATCGTTTATTAACCAACAGGGAAAGTATTAAGACGACAGTAAAATGTTATGCAGAAACAGTTTCAGTTTGAAGCAGACCAGCTGAATCACGTACTGTTTTCATTTTTTTTTCTTGGTAAATCTATGACAAAATGAAGTGTCAATATCCACAACATTGCCAAACATCTATTTCCCTAGTAAAGCCAAGTCACGTTCCGCTTGCTGTGACAGCTATGAGGAGAGATCACCAACCAATCTAAAACAAGCTAAGCTAGCCAGTGACTCATGTTATCATCCATCTAAAAGGGAAATATCAGTAAGAGGTAAACTTGGCATTAAAATGAAATCAATAATGGTAAATAAAGAAATAGAGGCAATGTCATCACTGGGAAAGGAGGGCACAGACAGCAAAGAAGGAGAAAAAAAAAGTTGGTATCGGAACCCTTCCGTACTGTATTAAAAGGAAAAAAAAAATCTGTATGTTTTTGTCTTAGAAGAGAATTTCCATTACTTCCTGCCCTGATGACCGGGACACAAACAAAAAAAAAAAATATCCATAATTGGAGTTGGGACTTCAGGGCCCATTCCCATTATTGTGTTAGCACAACACATGCAGAAATGAATGTGATAACACAACACAAATGTCATGCCAGCATTCCCCCTAGAGATTTTTTTTTTCATCTGGGAGAAGCTTTAGATGGGTAGAGGAAAAGTAGTAAGGGCAACAAATGTATTGTAGCAGGAATCTAGTAACCCCTATAAATTCTCTCAGCCTTCTAGCCCCCTCCCTCTTGGAACTTTGATCCAACTTTAAAATGCCCACCCTTAGTATGCCACCAACTGACCAGGCCCCTGTATTGTGACTTTTCAGTAACCACTCAAGCACCTAGCTAATCGGCACTAAGGAGAAAACTGCAATGCTGCACTGTTTTGCTATTTTTTTTTTTTAATTACACCCCAAACAAAGCTTTGCAGCTCACTGCAGAGTGTTGCTGTGCATTACACTTTTAACAACCTCCAGCAGTAATCTGACATTTTAACACAGATAATCCTTTTAGGACTATGTACACACGTCAGATGATTCTTGTCAGATTATCGTTTTAGGGCTAATATCAAACGAGAATCTGACGTGTGTACAGTGCTCGTCTGACGTCGTTCATGGATCTGGGCAATGCACGAACTACTGTAATGCAAGTGAAGGGGAGAGAGCGCAGCGGGTGCCACTCACTCGTTCTCCCCTCTCCACAGAACAAAACGGCGCTGTATGTACAGCACTTATTTATGCATCTTTCAGTCTTTTGTCTCTTTTATGATCCTTTCCAATGACAAAAGACTGAAACATGCATAAATAACAAAAGTCTAATGTGTGTACGTAGCCTAAGGGAATATTTGTTCCTATAGCTTGGAAGAGGCAAAGTAAAGGGGATAATAATGTAATTTCTTATGTTAACCCCCTAACCGCTAACCCCGTAATTTTTCGTCTTAAAAAAAAACAAACCACATTCAAGCACTTTCAACCTGTACAATATACACAGCAATAGTATTCATTTTATGTTAAACAGACTGGTTTTAATGCAGCCAATCAGAATGTAAAATTCAGTGCCAACACTTTCAGACACTCAGCCCTATTTAAAATGAGTTTACATTCTTAAGTGCCAGTTCTTAAAGCATCACTAAAGGAAAAAAACAAAAAAAAAAAGGAAAAAAAAACAAACTCCTATTTGTTTCATGATAGATTTCCTTTTAACGTTGTTCTATTAAATGTGTCCCCATAAATACCAGCTATCCATTACAAAAAAAAAACACATATCCCCAGCGCCTTTAGCTACAATTCATGCTCCAATAAAAAAAAAATGTTTACTCTGTAGCCACCCCATTATACTGTAGTGAGCGAATACTACTAATGTATAATACCCATACCCATGATACACAAGGAATTATCGGACATAGAGTATTCGTACAAGTTAGAAGCCAAATGTGCAGTTTTCTGCTTTTCTTTAGTATTCCACCAAAAATGGTAAAAACCACCAGCAACTGCATAAAGGAACAATTCCAGGTAAAAATCACATATTTCAAAAATGTATTACCAATATATAATTAGGTAATCATTCTTAATGTGAGGACTAACTTTAGATGCAGAAATCACAATCCAACTTGTACTGGTGTGACCTAATTCCTATTGGCTTCTCAACTTAAAGTCTATATAAAGCCAAAATAACCACCCCCCCCCATTTGATACATGAAAACCACCACTATTTTTGTCACCAGTTCTTTTTATAATTATGGAAAATCTTATTAACATTCCAATGTAACATCCTGTACAGATGTCAGATTTCTGTCACTGGAAATATTCTTTCATGATTGTTTCCAATGACAGTAGAAAGAACGAGCACTGTACACACTGAATTGTCCTATGGAGAGGGGGGAAAGTGTGAGCTGCACCCCATGGTACTCTTCTCCATAGGAGTGAACAGTGGTCATTCATCAATCTGCCCCATGTTGGGAGACCCGCCGTACATATGCTAGAGACACGGAGACAACTATTTGTCCCGGGTGACAATATACTAGATTAACCCCCTTAGCGGTAATCCCGAGTCACAATGGGGGTTGCCTAAAAAAAAAAAAAAAACCCAACACTTACCTTGCTAAGTCGGCAATCAGAGACTATCTCCGGGGTTTCCCGGTGACATTGGTGAATGTGTCGGTGCGGGCAGGAGGATCGGCGGGAAATTCGAATCATTTTGTATTAGATTCAATACAAAATAGCCGTTTTGAGTCCAATACAAAGAATTCTTCAAATAATATATTTATAGTTATATTATAATTCTAAATGCCACTGTACAGTTATATTACGTTTAACTATTTTTTTTTTGACAGATTTTTGTGTTTTGTTAAATATTGGACATATTTTGTTGAGTAATGCCTAAAAATTATAGCCTACAATGCAAATCAAATTTCCATGTATTAAAAAAAAAAAAAAAAAAAAGTAACCCTTTTTTGCGTGGAAATACGGATAGATTTCCACTCTATTCCTGTTTTGGCAGCAATCACAAATTTTAATATACCCTCACTTGGAATACTGTCAATCACAACAATGGATCTCATTTCTTACCACTCCATCCAAATTTTTCCTAAATATCTAAAAATACCTTTAGTTATAGTTTAAGAATGAGTGCTTAAGACTAGAAACTCTTGATTGGAAAGAACAAAACAATGACAAATTTATTAAGGCTGGAAAAATAAACAATCATTTACAAAAATTACACACGAAAAGTGCCTGAAGGGATCTGAGGGTGTGCAGACATGCACGCACACATTGTCACACACACCAGGATCAGGAGGCATTGTGGTCAAGAAAATGTGGAAATGTCTTTTGATAGACAGGGCAATTGTTATCTAATAGTAATGAGCAGCTCGATCAAAGGCAAACGACTGTTTTAGAATAGCCAAATAATGAGTTCTGACTGATAGTTATAGAATATGTTTTTCAAAGGGCTTTGATCTCAGGAGATCCTGCCTGTCCGAGAAGTTTAGGTGTAACAACTATAAGGTCCTCCTCATGGTACAGGTGCTGAGCCTAGAATAAAAATGAGTTTAGGAATTGCAAGCAGTGCCAGTATGTGGAACCTCTTGCTTACTAGAAAGACAGAAAGTCCAAAACAAACAGGGTATTAAACTTTTAATAAAAAAAAACTACCTGAACCTCCTGCACTAATCTATGTCCACTCCACCAACTTCTTCTCAAAGCAGTACAGATGTATAAATGTCCATAAATAATATTTCTGTGCTTCTTACCTGTGCAAATCAAACCATGTGAGTATAATCCTCTAACTTGTAAAATTGACATGTGAACTTTTTTCCCCAAACAAATTCAGCTGCGGTGTTAGAATTCTAAAACAGATATGGCTAGAGAGGATGTGAACAGGATAGAAAGAGGTAAGCAGGAAGTTAGAATAGGAGAGGGTTTCGTGTAGATGAGTCTAGGATCGTACAGAGGGTGGGTAGGGTAGGTTTTAATATAAAGGTACAGTTGGCCCTTAAATATAGTGTATATTGCCATAATACTTTTATATAAACAGTTATCCATGTTTTTACACTTAAAATGGCTTTTTTCATTGTCTGTAATTTAAAGACACACTTAGACATCAAATCCCTGTCTGTAAACACTAGTCATGGTTAAGTTATATAAAGTCTTAGGTACTCGCTATGGAGAGACTGCAAATATTCACTGGTCTTGGTGCTGACAGATGGGCTGGAAACGTTGCCAAGATTCATTTTACGGTTGTAGGCACAAGCAAGATCAATAATTTGGTTTCCTCTTCCTTAATCCTCAGTATCATACAAAACCATTGCGTGAGCAGCAAAGAGGTATGTTTAATTATATCACTTGTCCTTCGTGTGCAGCCGGGATATCACCCAACTCTTGTAAAGAAAATCTGGGTTTCTGAAACACTAACTTCCACTGTAAAACAGATATCCACAAAAAAATTGGTTATTCTGCCATTAAGAAATGTTATACATGTTATTTCCAAAAATGAAGACATCTGTGCTGCTTGAATATATTGCCTGAGTAGTCAGTAAGCCTTTTTACAACCGGTTTCTTCTTATAATGTCTGTAAAGCTTAAGCTTTAATAGAAAGAGAACAAAGTTCAACGGCAAAAACGAAAAAACTGGATAGAACATCATTAAAAATTGTCCATGAAAGGATCCCTTAGGTAAGCAAAAAGTTTATGGCTGATAGAGGTCTTTGGATATGGTACCTGAAGCAGTGAAGGGACGTGGTAAACATGCAGATTGGAAATGGGCAAATACAAAGCTATCCATGTCCACCGTCTGAACAGAGTGCAAGGAACGCAAGGTGTTGCATTGTTTTGTTGATCATCATCCTCATCTTCAGTAACCATAAAATAAATACAGAAGATCTTTCAGTACAGTAGCTAGTGGTGTAATCCAAAGTACCGCAGAACAGTTGGCCAGTTAAGTGCTTCAAGTCCTTATTTTGCTCATCAAGAAAAAAGAAAGCAGCAGCACACACGCCAGTTCACCGCCCTTGCAGCTCAAATTAATCATAGCGCCCCTTTATCATCGTGTTTAACAAGGGTCCAACCTGTAGACAATATGGCATAAAAGGGAGATTAGCATCAAAATAACCAAAAGCAATAAAAACATTAACATGCTAACCCTGTATACAGATTTATACGTTTTGGTTTGGATGGGGTCTGAGTTAGTCTGCAAGGTTTTTACTGCTGGGTGGAACCCAAGTGATGAATTCTTTCCCCCACCTATTGTGGTAACTAAAGAGGGCCAGGGATACTGGCGCAAAAATACAATCAGATTGTACAATCCACAGCTTTCTCACAGGGAAGTATTTCCCTGGAGTTCCCCAGGAGCACAAAATTTTTATGGATATGGTTGTTAATTGTTGAAAACACTGATGGTTAAGGGGATTTAGAAGGAGCAGAAAAAGCCTGGATAAAGCTGTGCACCCAAGAGATCCAAAGAAAATTATAGGAGGCGCCATTTAAATTCCCCCATATCTTTTGAGCAGTCATAGAAAATATTGCTGCAAAAGGAAGCTCATTAATAGTAAACACAAAGTAGAATGTTTATTAATTTGGGATTTGGTTTATATTGTGACTTGGTTAAAGGACAGGTATTCAAGAGGAAGTTAAACTATGTACAGTGACAAAAAAAAAAAAAAAAAATATAAGACCTACTAATATATGACCACAGCAATATATAAATAATGAAAATACTACTGGGTTTCCTTCTAATGGCAGGCATGGAATAAACTAAACAAATCATTTGTAGTAACACCAATACCCCCTTGGAGCAGGTTCAGACCAGTCTTGGGATCGAGAGATCTCACGTGGCTCCCTGCCAGATATTAAAACACTGGCACTGCAGCTTTTTGGACCAGCGACTGCACATTTGACAGCTTGCGGCTATGTAGCTTAGAGCCCATGCACCATTACATCATCCAGTCAATGAAGGGGGATCGGCATCACCGCCGCGGAGCCGGCAGTAAAGGTGGCGGTGCCCATACCATGCAGTGATGACAGGTCCAGTACCTGTCTTTGATGCAGGATGAAAGCACAGGGTATGAGCCATAATTATTGCCCATTTAGGGCAGACCACGCACCAACAAGTTTAGTTTGGGTGGGTTGGATGCAATTTGTGAGGAAAAGTAATAGGAAAGCAGTTCAAGAGTACCAAGAGTCAGTTAAATAAAACAAAAAAAAGGCAGAAAAAGACTGCATTCTGGTTTACAAGAGAGTCCTCACATACCTCTTGTGGGCTTCCAAGGGCTTCTCCAAGCATCTTTTCAATATTTCGCATTATTGCCACTTTCTGGTGAGCCTTGAGTGGATATTCTATTCTTTTTGGGGTTGGGGCACCCTAAATGGATAGATCGGCACCCAGATGAGTAACAAGTTTAAAAACTTATATTTTATTACATTAAAAGGTCAAGACATCGATTCAAAACCTATGCAATTTTAAAGAACCCTAACAGAGTATGTAAGCTATCACATTTCTATTATTTATCCTGCTTGTTAGGTTTATGACTGTCTTTTTATTACAGTCTGAGTCACTGATCCAGAATGAGTAGGCAAACCAGGTGTTCAACTAACTGTCACGCAGTTATCTGCATACTTGTTTTAATGTGTGTGACTAAGAGTATTTAAATCAAAAAATCAGATTTGCATCCAGGGGATTTGCATTCTATTTAAGGAGTTTGCAAAGGCAGCTTATATAATCTTTGTATAGGTGAACATTAAATTTAATTACATTCAGGAAAAAATCCTGTTTCTCTATAGTTTGTTGACTGTATGTAGAAAATATATACAACCATTACAGTTTATACTGAAGAACGCATTCCTATTACAATATTTATAAAGCAACATTTTCAACTGAACGTACCTTATACCAGAAGTTAACCGTAATTGTTACCCCTCCATCCAGTAAGGATTCAATATGGTGCCACCTGGAATATATTCTAAATGTTAATACATGACTTTACTTTGATGCTGCTGACCAACAAAAGTGTGCAATTATCATGTGTCTTACCAGTACATAGGTATATAAAGAACATCACCGGGTCCCACCACAGTCTCATAACCAACCACATTTTTGAAGTTAGGAAATCGCTCTAAATCCGGATTTTCAAAATCCACCTAGAACATTGATAAGATAACTGTGAGCTTGTAGTCTATGGAGAAATGAAGTGCAATTTATACTATAAAAAGAGAGGGGAGATTGTTGCACTGGAAAGTAGCTGAGTGTAATAAAAACACAATCTTCAATTTAACCACTTACATTGAATATACGTTCAGACGGACATACACTTAAACTACGTTGATAGTTTTAATGTACGTCCAGGAATTTCCAAACCTTTACTCCCTGCACCTAAAGGATATCCCAGTATTTTTCTTTTAACCCGTTATTGTAGCAAATAAACCAAGTTTTATTACTCCACTCAGGAGTAGACCAGAGAAGAGTATACGTACAAACAATGCTGGACAAAAAAAAAAAAACACAAGCCTATGAGAGCATTGTTGTGATCTGGGGTTGCTTTAGTAGGTCAGGTCTAGGTCTGCTGACTAAGTAAATATCCTGAATGGCCAGCTTTTTCCTCTTCCCTGAGGGCAATGACATATCCCAAGATGACAATGCCAGGATTTATCCAGACTTTAACCCTATTGAGAATATTTGAGATGTGTTGGAGAAGAATTCATCAATAGAAAATCCTAGCAAAAAAAATAATGCAACTATGGAGGTTATTATTGTAGTGACATTGCATAAAGCTATTACGACAATACCATGGCGAATGTATGCCATAACCAAAGCCTAAAGCAGTCCAAAAAAATAAAGTATGACTTATTTTTGGAAAGGCAGTGAAAATAAATAGGAAGTGAGTGGTGGCTTTTTAACAGCTTGCTGAGATTATGTAAATTGTTTATAATCTAAGTAAAGGGGCGCTTTGGGCAAGAAGTGTGAGCCATAAAAATAAAACATAGGATGAGAATTCCTTAGGTCCAGTGCAGATGGGATTTTGCTCACTTCAAAACGGCTTCTCTTCCAAGCAAGTCAACTACACAAGCAATGTATTCTAAATGATATTGGAAAGATTTCAAACTGATGCAAATACATACTGCATTTTCCCATCCAAGCTCATAGACAAAGGCCTTATGTTGGTAAAAATCAAATGCTTGCAGCAGCCATGCTAGATCTCAGGTTATTTCAATCATGGTTTCCCACAGAACAGCACATTTCTGCTGTGGGACTAAAATCTTGGATATTTTCATATCCAAATGCTGGATATAGTTATCCAGATAAATATAGTTAGCCTGATGTTGCTGTAAAAAAAAAAAAATAAACAAATTATATAACACGCAATGCACACAATAAATTAAGTAACTCATTTTCCCTATGAAAAGCAAAAGGCCTTTCTGCAGTGACATGAACATTTAACAAACTAAAGTGGTGTGTTAGCCTGCCAGAGTGTGGCTCTCACCTGGCTCTGTCTGTCACAGGGATGGTGAACTGGATAAGGATAGAGGCATTCAAACTGTTCTGGTGGAAAGAGGATACATCGCTTGTATCCCTTAATCTGGGCAAAGAAGTTCTGCTGCTCGTCATAGTGCGCCGGAGTCACATTTCCTGTACACAAACAGCAACATGAGCTTGAACACGTACGCAGCAGATCAACACATGTCAATGTGTTACTGAAATATGTAGAGCTTACCACACATGAAATACATTTGTAAATACACTGCTACAGCGTTACAGTCCCAGTATTAAAATATCAACCAAACCCTGCACAGCAATGACAAATGAGTGTGGAAATACCTACATTTACATAAACTGGTTTAGGACGTGTTTCACGTATAGATTCACACACTTAACAGCTGGAGCAAGACACTTCCTGATCTGACATTCCACAAAAAGTATCTTACGTTACCAGCACAAAGTCTTACCTTCCATTCCAATCAGCAAAAGGTTGGAAGTCAGCTGGCCCCAGCCATGCTTTGCTTGTTGCCTATTAATCCAATTCCAGTTAAAACCCAAGAAATCCACCACAATCTTTCGCCCTACAGTATCATTCAGAGTTTGTTGTAAATATAACCTGCACAAGAAAAATATGAATAAAAAGATTTTAAATGAATTTCAGTGACCTGGACAAGATTATTGCACCCAGTTTATTGCCGAATAGAACTAGAACACAGTATATGTAAGGCTGCGTACACACGCCTAATAATTGTCAGTGGAAAGGACCTTTCACTATCCTTTCCAACAACAAAAGACCGAAAGTTGCAGGAATAAGTGCTGTACATACAGTGCCGTTCTGCTCTATGGCGTGGGTAGGGTGGAGAACGACCGAGCGGCACCCCTCTGCTCTCTTCTCGCTTCACTTGCATTGAGGTCGTTCACTGACCATCATTCGTGGATCCGCCAGGACAGATCCATGAACGTCGGACAACGGGCATTGTACGCACATCAGATTCTCGTCTGATACCAGCCCTGAGGTGTTGATTGGATGAGAATCATCTAACATGTGTACGTAGCCATAGTCTGTCAATACACAGGTCAATTATCCCGTTCAGGCAGCAGTCCTATTCGATCATTTTTATTGGAAACATTACTCAAAATTTTTTTTTTCTGAATTGACCAAAAGTAATCAGAAAACATTACAATCAAATAGAAAAAGCCTTAAATCGGTAAAGTCTGAAAAAAAACTGTACATCTGATGTGTTTCCAAGACCTCTTGATTAATTCTGTTTGAGCCGATAGATATGGAGGCACAATCTCTTGTTTAAAGGCTCAGAAAACAATGATTTGAGAATTCCCTTTGGTCTCCCTTAGATGAGTGCTCCCTTTTCTCCTTTCTCTATATACTTTACATTTTTTTACCTGGGACTGTTGATGGATTATCATGATGAACCCTGAGGTCTGTCAAAGATTGTACAATGTAGCCTTGTATTGACTGGGGTTGTGGTTAATAAGGGCTATAAAAACGCTGTTTTCTTTATTTCCCACGTTATGAAAGTTGGTATAATATTGTAATCAAGTTAATTGAAAAAACACAATATAATATGTATACCAATCCAACGCAACAACCTATGAATTTGAAAGGATGGAATTTACCCTGTTCAGAGTAAAATCTGTAATTTTGGGATGTAGACAGAGGAGTGCATATCTACTGGTCATGGAAATATGATGGATGCCATTGTTGAGCTCCTCCAAAAATCCTACACTGGCTGCATCCAAACTGAATTCCTCAAAGTCACCGAGCGTGAGAATAGAATATCTGTACTTGTTCCAGGTCATCACACGAAGCAAAAAGAACACAGCATTTTGGCAAAATTACTTGATATTTTCTGTACCTGCTAAAATGGCTTTTAGCCTGAAAAATGGAAACTAATGCAGCCACCACATGGTGCTAATTTTTACATTTGGGTTTCTGGATTTAGATATCCATTAAGGACAGTATTTTAACATTTAATCACTTGGGTTATAAATATCTCTATTTATGTAAGCACCAACAAGCAGACTGCTACACCATCATAAAGGTTGAGCACTGCAACGGACACTGCTTTCTTCTTGGTTTTTTTTTAACAAATTAATTTGAATAGTGCTCTGCATACTTTGTGCAATGTGATTCTATAAAGAACGCTGCTGTATGCCTAATAAATGAGCATTGTTGTAAGACCATACCAATGCTTTATAAATTGGGCCCTAACGAATTCTGACTATGTAAGAACACAGCTTTACATTTCACAAAGATTAAGTCATCTTATCTTACCTTTCTTCGGCTCCTCTCTGTTCTATATCTCGGAGCTTCTCTACAAACTCAGGAAACTTCATTTCTTGCCTAACAGACTTGGGCTTGAAGGTCTTAGAGTTAACCATTTTCTTCTCGTCATAATAGAGAAACTTGTGACTGTTGGCACTGTACACAGAAAAGTCCCCACTGCCAATGTTTTCCTTCAGATAATCTAAATCCCACTTTAGAGCTGGGTGAACCAGGTTTGTATCGGTCAGGACTACAGGTTCCTGTTTTTGAACAAGAAAAGGAAAGTGTTAGGCTGGAGGACTCTGAAGTGTTATCAACAAATACATCTGAAGGGCAGGATATTCTGCATTTTTATATTTTACAAATCCACAGTGAATGTTACATGTACAATGGAAACATATGTGAGCTACGGAGAAATGTTCACAATGACATCTGGAATAACTAATGATACAAATGTGTATACATCAGAGAACAACTAGATAAATATATATGCAGATTAGGTGACAGGACCATATGCCTGAACAGAAAAACCATATTTCTCAAAATCTTGTACTATACCTTACGAAGCAATATTTTCCCAGCACCCCTCAGCCAGACTTTCCTTAGCTTTGCCCTTCCATTTATTGTATTTAAATCCTTTTATTAACGAAAGCTCAACATCACATGTGGGTGTTACCTTCCTAAAAATGGGAAGCTGTAGCATGTACACAGGTGGTGGGAGGGGCTGACAGACCAATTTGTTCAGAAAAGCACAACAATGAGGTTATCTGTGGCTCTAAAATAAGGTATGTCATTAAAATGTAAAGGTTGTATTTATGTTTTTATTAGCATGTTGATGAGGGAGAAAGAAGGAACTAGGGAAGGAAAAATATAAGCAGGTAAATCCTACATATGTAACACCTGGAGGGCCTGGAGCTCCATCTGCTGGAAGTGAACAGTAACGCAATCAGCTGACAAGCCCCAGACTGATACTCCCCCCTAAACGGTTGCAGCGGGCCATGCTGCTGGCACCTTTGTGCCTAAAAACCTTTTTCCAGGGTGAATAAACATGGCAGCCCTAGCATATGCTTGATAGGGGGAAAGTGAACATAACATACGGCAACATTTCTCAACTAGGGTTCCTTGAGCAAATTATGCCCTCGGGTCATTGTTAGTGACACCAATTATTTTTTTGGCTATCTGTAAGGGTCACATTCTTTCCAATGGTCATCCATATAAGACGTGTTCTTCCTGCTGACCACCACACTAATGTACTGTGATCTGTGGATATTGTAATTATAAGCGGTTCTCATGAAGACCTGAAAGTTATTTCCAGGGATCCACCATGTTAAAAAGAAACACTGACACATGGTAACCTGGAAGGCTTGCTAAAGACATGGAGTGGTTCATTAACTAGGACTGAAGAATGCCTGCTATCAGATAAGTCTGCCCTACATACTTGCGGCGGGCCAGACCTGCAATCTCTACGCTCAGGTTCACATTAGTACTGGAAGCGTTGTTGCAGAATTAACTTGTTACACATTTACAGGTGACAAGCCTACTGGATCTGTGATATTAATATTGCTTGGCAATATTTACGCCTGTGAACTTTAAGTGCAAAGTAAGAATAAACAGAAGCCAGTGTTTTACATCAAAGCCATCAGGCAGAGTAAACATTGCTCTGCCCTGTTTTTTCTAAAATGAATAGATGGACTTTAATGTAGCCGCTCAATCCAGAAGAGCCAAACACGCGATTCCTCAAAACACTGCTAAGTGACTATGTATAAAACCAAATCATACTACAGGAGCCCATTAAACCACTAAAATGAGTACTAAAAGGAGTTCCAAAAATCAAAACTTTTACAGCAATTAAATAACATATTGGGATGAGGTTTAACCACAAACTATGTTTTCTGTGGCAGACATTTAAGTCTAGATCATTCTACTGCCTGCTAGTTCTGCTGCCACCACAAAAGTAAAAAATCTGGTGTGGACAATAAAATGAATAACAAATGTCAGCATAGACAAATAATTAGCATTTACTACTGCCAGGGTTAACTAATATAATGAAATCATGATGTTTGGATCTGCTGTCTGGCAGGGGCTTTTATTACACAAACCGGGATTACTAATGTTTTGGCAAGCTAACAGTTTTCATTTCAACCTAATATCTATTAATATTTTCCCCCACCTATTAGATTGTAAGCTCTTCAGGGCAGGGTCCTCTCCTCCTCCTGTGTCATTGTCTGTATTAGTCTGTCATTTGCAATCCCTATTTAATGTACAGCGCTGCGTAATATGTTGGCACTATATAAATCCTGTTTAATAATAATAATTATACAGGATTTATATAGCGCCAACATATTACACCGCGCTGCACATTAAATAGGGGTTGCAAAAAAGACATATGTCCCATGATGTACATTATATTACATTACAGATCTCCTCCTTATTAATGCTGAGAGTTATTGGATGTATTTACAGCTCCTATCAATAGAATATAATCATTGTACTGCAGCATTCAATGTATTTCACCCAAGGAGGGTGTGTCAGTACAGAAATCACTGATCTATGTGCAGGTCAGTAGTAACAGTGACCAGAAATGTGAGCAGCATTCATAACACTACAAATGACTAGGATGACTTGAATTTGCTAGAGATCAATAACTAATGAAGCCGATGTAATTCTGCAGTGATAAGCCGCAGTGGTGCAGAACAGGGAGAATACATAAAATCTGAGACAAAAAAAAAATATTGATATGATATATAAAAGATTTCAGCATTGCCTAATAACATGAAGCATGAAGAAGAACATGAAGCATGTGAGGGGGGGTGTACTTTTTTAATTCTTTTGTTAAATGATGAAAGTTCAGTTGGTAGTTTATTCTTTGATCACATCAGCATCCCATCCTAAAGCACTATGGGCTCGTTTTATAAATCAGGGAATCTTACATTCCCTTAAAGCGTACCTATACCCAGAATTTTCACTTTACATAAAAGGGTAGAGAACCCCTTTATGTAGGGACCTAGGCAGTCGACATTGAACGAGAGCGCAAAGCCTACGTCAGGCATCCTGGAAGGCTCTTGGGGGCTCCTTACACATGCCCGAGCATGCGCAGAAGGAGCTTTTTTGCCAAAAGAGAAAAATCTGCTGATCTTACACATGCGCAGTGAGATCACCAAACTTTTCCCCTTCTACGTCACCCGATCTCGCCCCTGGGTCAAATGGCGTAGGATGAAGAACCTGGAAGAGAAGACGAAGATGGCGGCGGCTGGAGCTTTTGAGTATATAGTTCCTTTCTAAACATTCCCTGGTGGGAATCAATTACTGCTATCGTAACACATGGACCTGGAAGATTACAAGGGAATATTTAAGGGAATGTCTCCCTGTGAGGGGTTATACACATCCAGCTGTGATACCTGTGAGCTTTATACTTTACAGAAATGTTATTCTGTAACAAGATCCCAGTTCTGATCCAATCTGACTCCTCTGGTGAATAGCGGTCCATTCCCCTACCCTGGTGACCCCTAGGACCAGGACACAGCTCTGATGTAAGCTTGTCAGAAGGAGCAACACATCCTCCACACCAGAAGCTCAGAAAAGTTTTTACAAACTGGCTTCCTAAGGAGTGGAGCAGAGACGTTCTGTCATCACCTGCTGTTTGTTTACATTACAAGGCTAGGTTACTGCATGAGAGCAGCCACCAGGTACCAACCCTCGTTCCTGTATTCCACCAGCCCTATCTCAACTACCTGGTGGTCCTCTGATACCCTATATCCACCTGCTGCCCATTACCCACTGGGGGACCCNCCAATCATTCTCTACCCACCATGTGACCCACATGTCATATTCTACCCACCTGTCACCTTTTACCCATGTGACCCACATGTCATATTCTACCCACCTGTCACCTTTTATCCATGTGACCCAGATGTCATTCTACCCATGTGACCAGCCCATCATTCTCTACCCACATGTCACCTTTTACCCATGTGACCCACGTCATTCTACCCATGTGACCAGCCCATCACCCTCTACCTACCTGTCACCTTCTACCCATGTGACCAGCCCATCATTCTCTACCCACATGTCACCTTTTACCCATGTGACCCACGTCATTCTACCCATGTGACCAGCCCATCACCCTCTACCTACCTGTCACCTTCTACCCATGTGACCTGCCCATCATCCTTTACCCACCTGTCACCTTCTCCCTGTGTTCCCACCTGTATCTCTCCCCACATTGTAACCCCTCAGTACTCTCTCCCACTTACCTGGGACTTACCTGGCACTCCCCTCCCCCCCAGTGACCTCTGTGACCCCACTGCCCCTCCCCCCTACATGTAGTACGTGACCTCGCGCCGGGCAGGTGATGTGAGTACCCGGAGGAGTAATAATAATAAAGCCTCCATAACCTAATGTTCTCACCTCATTATCAATAAGCTCTTCCGCCCTGGGATCGGAGTGCTGTAGCCGCGGGATCTGCCGGGTCTGGAATTGGTAGGAACGTAACTGAGATTCATTCCAGCCGGGGCTTCGGAGCTCGGCCTCCCCGCCACCGGCTCTCTTCGTTTCAGCCACCACCTCGGCAGCCGACACCCCGGCCTCCGCCATCCCCCGGCGGCGCACACAGCCCGAACAACAAACACTGAACTACACCGCGGCCCGAAGCGGAGCAACGAGACGAGCGCCTGCAGGCAAGAGCGGCGGCGTCCTACACGGTGTTCTCTGTCGACACCTAGCGGGAGACTGTGTGCATGACACCAAACAGAACTTCCAATGAACAGCATGCTCACCACAATGTCCAATGCTGATTTTTATTTACCAACATAATTAGGGGGCTAATTAAAAAATCAAAATACAAATTTACCTATGGAGGAGTTTCAATAAAATCAAATATATATTCCAATTAAAATTGGAAAGAAGGTTTGTTCACATGCCTGACACTAGAGCAAGACTAGATTATGAGAAACCTAATTATTACCAGCTAATTTATTTACCAAAAATATTCCAGCAACGAAAATAGTGTACATTCACTAAAAATGTTCTGTGTTTTAGGTAATGATGTCCCTGCCATTGTCTGTCCAGTCTTTTCCGATTATGCAAATGCTAATTTTTGTAAATTTTTATTTATTACCATTTATTATACTGATTGACCAAACAAGGCACTGATAATAAAATACCTGTACATGTGCTATGTTGTTACATTGTTTGTATGACAAATGATGAATAGGCTAGTGAGGGTAATACCAATTATGTATATTATATGAATGGGACATCAAGGCTGTAACCCCTTTGGATTTTCATGTGGGTGGAGCCTTTGTCTCTGACTTAATGTGTTGTATGTGCATATAAGTGTATGCAACTTTTTTATTTAATACCTAGAAAATAAAAATATTGTACTTGGTCTTCTATTTTCTCCCGTGAAACTATGTTTGAATTTCATGGAGGTAAAAAATAGTGAGAGCCTGAGAATATGGACCTGGGGGTAACGGATTATGGCATGGGGGTCTAATGGCTGGAATATGGACCTGGAGGTTATAGATTATGGCATGGGGGTCTAAAGGCTGAAATGTGGACCTCAGGGGTATGGATTATGAATTGGGGTGTAATGGCTGGAATATGGACCTGGAGGTTTTTAGATTATGGCATGGGGGTCTAAAGGCTGAAATGTGGATCTCAGGGGTATGGATTATGAATTGGGGTGTAATGGCTGGAATATGGACCTGGGGGTTATTAATTATGGCACTGGGTTCAATGGACCTGGTAGTTATGGATTATTGCATGGGGGTCTAATTGCTGGAATGTGGAACACAGTGGTATGGAATATGGCATGGGGGTTCAATGGCTTGAATATGAACATGGGGTTTTTTGATTATGGCATGGGGGTATAAAGACTGGAATATGGACCTGGGGGTTATGGTTTATGGCATGGGGGTCTAATGGCTGAATTATGGGCCCAGGGGTTAATGTATTATGGCATGGGGGTCTAATGGCTGGAATATGGAACACAGTGGTATAGATTATGGCATGGGGGTCTAATAGCTGGAATATGGACCTGGGGTTATATATTATGGCATGGGGGTCTAATGGCTGTAATGTGGACCTCGGTAGTATTGTTTATGGCTTGGGGGTCTAATGGCTGGAATGTGGACCTCAGGGGTATTGAATATGGCATGGGGGTCTAATATCTGGAATGTGGAACACAGTGGTATAGATTATGGCATAGGGGTCTAATAGCTGGAATATGGACCTGGGGTTATGTATTATGCCATGGGGGTCTAATGGGTGGAATATGGACCTGGGGTTATGGATTTTGGTATGGGGGTCTAATGGCTGGAATGTGGACCTGGGGGTTATGGATTATGGCATGGGGGTCTAACAGCTAAAATGTGGACATCAGAAGTCTGTAATTTAGTTCCCTTAGAAACTGTTAAGGGTTTCTTAGGCTGTGGCTGATTGTCCTCCCATGTAATGATACCGTCACAGTTTCACTATAAAAAACACCATTTGGCAGAGCCAGTCATGGAGCATTGATACTCTTTTTGTAAGGTTGTTTGTAAGGGTGGCATTCCACTATCCAACAATGTAATGTAATGACCCATATTAAGTTGGTTTTATCAAGGATTCTCTCAAGACCTGAAAACTATTTAAAGGGTTCCTCTGGGTAAAAATGGTTGAGAAAGTCCTAGTGTATCGCGTCTTTGCTGTATCCATTTTACCAAATTGTTTACTGTTTTTGATTTAGCATTTATTTTGCCTAAACCAAGTGAATACTGACTTGTCCTCATCCCATTGGGGATGCCCCCATCTTCTTCCTTCTTCTTTTCCGCATTCCAATCTTCAACCATCTTGATTGGCCGGGGATGGGATGACCTAACTTGTGCTCAGGTGTGTGGGAATTCATACAGTCCTTGCACCTGCAGATGAAGCCGGGACTGCTTGATATCCTGACAACTAACACTGAGCTGCACATGTGAAATTTGACAGCTGGGATGGCGTTCAGGCAGGTAAGAATACTTATTGCAGAAGAGACATCACATATCCCTTTCTGCAATAAAGCTCTGCCTGTTGCCATTTTTCTTTGAACAATAACACTTTAATAATCTTTACTGTGCATAAACTCTTTACTTAATAATTTACCCTATTGTTTATATTGTAGTCTGTACAGGGCCTCAGAAGATGATGGTGCTAAATAACCCAAAAAAATGTAAAATGTAAAGTATAAAAGTGTTTTGTCAATGATTAAAATTTGCTTAAACAAATAAAATAAAAAGAAGAATAATATATTCTTATTACCTTTGCACCAAGTAAGTGTAATATAAAAATATATTCTAAAAGTACAAGGAAGGAAAGACGGATCATAAGCAGCACAGATTCTCCAACTCCTAGATTAGGACAATATATTGATCAATGTAAATCACTGAGTGCCATATTTGGCTTTTTATTAAATACAAAACAAAAAAAAAATTTTCTTTCTAGAGGTTTTCTCCACATTGATTTCTACAAAGCTATATTAAAAAAAATCAGCCTTATACATTAGCCCAGATGCTGGAATTTGAACAGGGGTAAGGATAATTGATGAAAATGACTATTTTTCAAACAAATGGCATTGTGTAATGGGAAAGAGGATCAATACTACATAAGGATCATCTAATAGCTGACTCTGTTGTGTAAATTGCATTTGTTACATTACCATCAATATTAGGACTAATACTTCGACTTCATTTAGACTTTGTATTTCTTGGCAGTTTGGCAGTGATTATAAAATAGAAATAAGGAGAAAATGGGTAATTCCCTATTATTGTTATTATTCAAATATAATAACCCAATATATTATCCTAAACAAGATCAATATTAGTATTACCAGCTTCTATAGCAAGCCTCATTCTATGAAATGTGACTGTTGTACTTAAAGTAACTTTATATCGGTTTTTCTCAAAAGCGTTAACGCATAATATATTCATAATGATCTCCATAACTTTTTTTTTTAGATGTGAAGCCATTAAATATTATGTATCATTAAATCCAATTCCATGCCTATTGTTGTTTTATTAGATGCATTTATTCTTTGCATATTAGCTTAACGAAAATAGTTATGGCCAACATAATTTTATAGGTAGTTTCTTTTTCATTTTACCTCTCTAAGCTTTTTTTTTTATTTGCTTTTTGCCACATATGATTGTATCACTTATAGTTAAAGTATATGTACACCCTAACAATAAGCTTCTATTATTCCCTCTCTTTTGATCTATTGAATAAAAGCGCTTTAATACATTGTTATTAGTGTTGTGATGTCAAGAAGATGGTAGGAGTGCTTCAAATTTCCGACACTTCAACAGTTATTATTCTGTACCTGCAGGGTGTAAAAAGAGATAAAAAAGCAGGAAATTTGCATTTATTACAAAGCAAATATATACTATTCATCCTAAATTTAGGCTTTCTTGCGCCAAACACATAGGGGTTTGTCTATAAAGCAGTGATTCTGACATTCACTGAGAATCTTCCAGGTCCATGTGTTTCATTGCCAGTAATTGATACTCCACCAGGTAATGTTTCAATGATTGTCAGATTCACTGCTGCATAGAACCCCTTAATATAGGTTGGCATAGGCACAGCAACAGAATTTAGAAATGTGCTGAATATATGCATCAGATTAGTCCACTTTGCATAGAATCATACGTTTCAGAAATTTCAGTGGCCTAGATTCTTAAATTGTGTGGTCATCTGCAAACAAATTTAAATATAAATAATCATAAACAGAGGTGACACTGATTTTCCTGATTTAAGCACAATTACCATTTATTCTAATCATTTCTGGTCTGTGACAAGGCATATGTTATGGTATACTACGTATCTGCTATCAGCCATTTCTGGTTCCAACAGACTATGGGCAAATGTTTTATAAGAGGCCAAATAGAGGTCAGTCTTGAGGCGTGCAGGAATTTAAAGATGCAGTGCTGTGTCAATTATAATCTGCAATGGTTGTGTTGGATGGAGAATGGCAGCTGGAGCTGAACAGTATAAATGCACTTGTATTGGATTTTAATGTGCAGTTATCACTTTTGCTACCTTCCAAACTAATAAATACCCCTACGCCCATCCTAGATGCACAAGTATCCCAAATGGATGGCCACATTTGGCAGGAACCCTAAATGACTCTGAACAAAGTCTTCCTTTGCCCTAGGAAACCCTGCATAGTTGATCCTCACAGACCTCTATGGCAGTCACTCAGTACATAGGACAATTTGAAATTGGAGATCCAATAAATAGGGTAAAAACATTTTTGAAGATTCCTCACGGGCACAGCCATCAAAGCCAGTTAAGTAAACGTCTAGGACTGGGGAGAATTAGTTATTTTTGGTTAGGTTACAGTTATGTTTTGGATAGTAATTCAAACTTACATTGGTATGCCTATGGCTTACTTGCTAATGGAGATTTATATATCCACTTTATATCAGCTCTACCATAGCAGCTAGTTCCTCTTTTTGTTTTCAGTGGGAGTTATGCCCACTATGTGCAGTGATAAGAAGAGCACCACCATTGAGGAACAAGGGGTATATCTGTAGTGTGCCCTGATCAAAAGAAATTGACTTTTATAATGCTGGAACTTTTAGATTTTAATAAAATTATTAAGTATCCTTTCCAGAAATTTCTGACGGCAGCTGAGGATACGAATATCAACTTAGATGTCAGCATTTAAGATGCCAAATAGAAATGTTTTCTATTGCAGCTTTTGCTTCCATAAACCTTCTTTCTCCTCAAGGTATGTAGCTATAATATATGTCCATACTATCTGCATGTTATAACTTGTCAAATCTATGATCCATTAACTTCTTTTTTTTTTAGTTCCCGATGACATTAATGATGTAGCCACCTAGATCAGAGTGAATTGAGTATTCCTGATCAGCATGCTAGTTGGGGGTCAACATTGAAGCTTGATTTCATACACAGACGCTGCCTCCTGCATTGTTATATGATTCTGTGTACGGCTCCTTTTGACATTAGAAGTGTGTGCGTCATTGAAAACTGGCAATCATACTTTTAAATACCATATTGCAGGCTGCCATAAATGTGCAGATATACACTGTGAAAGAAATCTATCAAATAATAAAATATGAGCAGGCTTGGAAAAATGTTAAAGTTTTTCTCTTTAGAGAAAGAATCCAAGTTTTGCTCATGTGGAGTATAGAAATAATTTCGGTTCAGTGTATACTTACCTTCCTTTTGGATTCCCCTCCACCGGTTTTGCTAAACTTGTAGCTTACACAGGACTAAGGACTCTTCTATGATTTTGTTGATTGGCTCAGCACGGTCCTATGGTTGAGTCACATGCTCTAACCTACATAAAGGAAACAGGTTCTATCTTTGGCCATAAGCATTGCCCGTGGTCTCTCTGCAGCAGATATTTCTCCATTACTAATTTCCAATGCTTTGTTCTCCTCTGTGTAAAGGCAGCCAACAATATAGTAGGGTTTTGCTTCCCAATGTCAGATTCTGCTGCAAGGCCATCAAAAGCAGCATGGTGGCAACTATTGGGTTGCAAGGATCCCATAAGATCTGAAGCACCTCTGGGCTTTATAGTAGGTATGTACTGCACACATCATGACATAGCATAATCTTGAGATGCCAATGACTGATTGTGAGCAAAGCCATCTAATGGACCTAGGGTAAAGGCAGACAATCAAATATGAAAATTGACCTATTTTCCCAAACAGCCCAAAAAACATGGGGCATCCTTTATGCAGATGCAAAGTAATGTACTACACAAAAATGGGACTGACTGTGACACATTTGGATCTAGTTCACCACACTTCTAAATTCTGTTAAGTTGTGCCTGTGCCAAACTATATTAATGTGTCTTATTGATAAATCAGTGAACTTGACACTCACTAAAACATCCCTCATGGAGAATCAATTACCGCCATTAAAACACGGGAACATGGAAAATTCTGCACCAGAGAATGTTTCACTTAATGGCCAATTCACTGCTTTATAAATAGACCCCATGGCTGTCAATGCTATTCCACAATGCTTTATATTCAGATCAGTAGGTAAATTTACCAGTAGCTGATACAACTGGTTTTCATTTAAGTAAAATAGATGTGCCCTAAAATACCGGATAATGACTGTCGCTTTATGCCCCTCCAATTACCTACTGCAAAAAAATCTTCAAATTCAGGTTGACATTCAAAAACCCAGAAACCTACAGATCGGAGAAAATGCCGGATTTTTATGGTATATATGCTGTATATATTTAACAGAAAATGACTTTCTCTGCAATCGACAACTCACGATGTTTACGTTTTACACCACCTCTTTTCTTTGCTGAATCCATAATGGGGCTATACAGCAGCAAATAAATGAAAAGATGAGAAGGAATTAGCAGGAATGCCTGTTAGCACGTGCAAGCAAGACCCAACAGCTGATTCTGGAGTACAGCGCCATCAAAACATAAACAGCGCCTCCAGAAAACAGTGGCGCGCCAACGCAGAAAATTTGAAAATGTGCCCTGAAATCCATGCCGGAAATCTGAAGGAACCCGATTATTGATGGCCGGATTTTTGAATGTCGACCTGTACCAAGAAACTCTAAATACTTCTAATAAAGCCGCTTAGTTCAACTGCCATAATTAATCAGTGTGTTCAATTCCAGATCTCATAGTGTTGATATGCTGCAAAAAAGCTGTATACATCGGGGTGCATAGGCACTCTCATATAATGGGAAGTACTCTGATTTTTTCTGGTAGGAATTCAAGGCAACTGTTGTTTTTTTCAGGCATAATTTACCATTTCTATGTTCCTTGTACTATAGCACCATCTTCATTCTTTGAGTTCAGATCCACTTTAAGATTGGCCTGATAAGCAAATGAAGAGGAATGCTAAGCTCCAGCTGCTAAATGGAGATCATAAAAATGAAAGATTGAGATATGCAATGTTTTATATATATCTAAAATAATAGGAATATATTTTCTGGTTCTCAACATAACTGATTAAAAAATATACACACAAAACACTATACATTCCCTTTCATTGTAGAATCCACAAAATAGAATAAAGTAAATAGTGTATAACAGTACAATTGATGTACAGAACAATAAACATAACAGTTATGTTTTGTAGTGTGAATGGCTGTAAACACATTGTAAATGGTCATCACCGGAATATTATAACAACTGTTAGAATTTAAACTCTGAGCTCTATTGATCCTTTAAAATACAGAGGTGGCCTTCCAAAAACAACTTGTAACGTATGGTAGATTAAGCAACACATATAATCTAGACATACTGAATGAAGTGAAACAGGAAAAACTACAGTAAAATTAAAGCAGATGTATTTGCAGTTTGAAAATCAATAATAAATGTGCTGAGCAGATGTAAATCAATAGGGGCCTATCTGTCTAGAGAAAAATTAGAAAATCAGCTGTGTTCAGTTTGGCAGAAAATATTTAGTATGATTGTTGTAAAAATGAATGAGAAATTGTCATGTTGATCTGCTTATTGCAATATTCAATGCCAGGTGAGTGAGCACAACGCTATGAGTAAAGTCATTAAGAAGTCAAGGTGGATAAACACATATTTCGATAACAATGCTTACTATTATATGTTTCTAAATTGTGTATAGATTATTTCCAATGCTTCATTTTTCTAGCCCTTTTCTATATACTGCATGCATTAAACCATAGGATGAAAAATATGTATTCTAATTAACTGGAAAAAGAAGATAGCTTTAGTCCTGCATCGGTGATCAAGTCAGGTACCCAAGACAACTCTTTAGAAGAGGCATGTCAAAAAGAATGAAAGGTTAACAATAGACTAAACTGCTAATAGTTTATAACATATATAATAGATAAGTGATACATTGGCTTCGGCATAGGACTCTTAGGGGTCTATTTGTTAAGCAGTGAATCTGACATTTACTGAAAAAATCCCTGGTGTAGAATACATTACTACCATGAAAACATGTGACCCTGGGAGATTTTCCACCAGGGAATGTTTCAGTGAACATCAGATTCACCACTTTATTAATAGGTCTCTTAGATTCATTTTTCCTAACTGTTATATTGCATGTGGATAGGAAAATATCAAAAACTTTGAGATCCCACACTTCCAATGTGTAGTTTACACGTGACCTTAGAGATGTTAGATAGACGTGACAATAGACGTGAAAATATTTGTGATAATTTCCACCAACAGATGAATGAACAAGCGCTATACACACAGTGCTATTTTGTTCTATGGAGAAAGGAGGTGGAGAAGGAGTGAATGGCACCCCACTAAGCACTCTTCCATAGGAGTGAACAGTGGTCGTTTTCAAATAGTGGCTCATTATATGATAAATTAATAATATTGGGGGGCTGTTGTACACATGTCAGCATGACTAATTATTATCTGACATGTGTACTTAGCTTTAGGATGAAAAACTAATAAAGAGTTATCATCCTTGAGATCTCATACTTCTATTGGTTGTACATGTGCACAGTAGGAAGTGATCAGCCTACCTGGGAGGAATTGAAGACACATGAAATGCTGTCATGACCCATCATCAGAAGTTGTCCTATATGAACGGTAAAGAACACAAAGTACAGAAACACAGGACCAGGACATATTTTTTTCCTCTGTCACATGGATTGCTAAATGATCGCTCTAATTCTCCTGAACAAGTAGATTATTCCCACCAAACGCATTGAGATCAGTGGGGGGGCCGTGAGGGCACCCCATTTATATGTTAGAGCAATACTTCGCTGCTTATTTCTTTATCAATGGAATAATGCTAATAGGAAAAATTGGTTATGTCCTGCAAATTTTGTCAAATGTGACTCTTCAAAAAAATGTTGTTTTAGATAAATTGATTGATAAAATGAACTAATGAATTAGGTTTTGAAAAATCTTTTTTAATTTGCTGAATAATTATCGGCACCTTAAAAGTCCCACTTTGGTAGGCATTCCCTCTAGTGTTGTTATGGTTTTCTATAGTAAAATCGGCATGTGGTGTTTTTTCACTTTGCAAATTGAGCCCATTTTAAGTATAAGATATCAAACTATGAATGCTATGTTAAAATGGGAAACAAATCTTTACAGACAGGGGCTTAAAGCTGCACAGGGGCCCCATTTTTAATGCCTTTACACTTTCCTGATCTTATTGCCTGTTATCTATGTACTCCCTGTATGTGGTGACAGAAAAATGACTGCAGGAGGTTAATCTGCATGTAAAGGCAAGAAGTTTTCATTTGTTAAGTGTAAGTTGAGGTAAAAGTCCCTGTCCCAGATAGGTAACAGGATGTGAGAAGAGATTGGTCCATTATTTCCTGTCTCATTGACAAATATATGGTGAACCTCTCCAGCAAGCCTCCGATGAAGCATTAAGGCTGGATCTACAAAGACGTTTTAAAAAATGCATGTTACCGTTCCTACTGCGTTTATATGCGTTTTTATTCACTTTAATTAGCGTTTTAAAGCTTGCCTGCCTTTTGCAGTGTGCCTCAAGGAAACTGGTGTAAATTAGCCCATTGAAACGCATTGGAATTTCAAACATTATTATTTATTAAACAGGGTTTATATAGCGTCAACATTTGAGGCAGCGCTGTACATTAAATAGGGCTTTTAAAGCTTCAGGTTAAACGCTGGGGAAAACGCCCGTGTAGACAAAGCCTAATAAAGTTCAAAATTGAACTTTGGCTGCTTTGTTAGCATTATATTCATGTATTTCTGATAATGTGACCACAGTCACTGTGGAATGTAGAACTATTTTATTAATAAGTCAGCTTCAGCATGCACAAAGTATTGTGATCTATTAACATTTTCATGGGAAGAATTACAGCAGCTGCCTGTGGTTTACCACAATATACAAATGACAGCTCCCACATGTGTTTTACAGGTCATTGATATTATGGCGTGTTGCCATGGTGATATTTGGAACGCGTTCACGTGATCAATTTTGACCCCGCGCGGCTTTCGTCATCTGCAGAACGCGGCAGTGTATCTGCGCATGCGCAGTGGTTGCTGCAGGTTTAGGAATCATGGCGGCTTTCAGGGCCGGGTTGGTAGCTGCTTTGGCCCGCAGCGCTGACAGGGTGTCAATAGCCGGACAGAGAAGCGGTCCTGGAAGTTTAGTGGCGTACACCAGTGTAAGAGCAGGTGGGTAAAACATGCCAGAAGCAATGGGAGACATTGGAGGAGTGTGAGACCTTCAGCCAGGCCGGAGTCACCTTCACCCTGTACATGACAAGCCTTGTCGGTCATCTTCATCATATCACAGCAATGCCAGGCCTCTGACAGATATAGGCAAAATAATTATTGCACCGAAGTGTACACACAACTTTATTTTGGGTAGAATATGAAATGGTGACATTTATATCTGTTCCTGTCTGTACCATTGGGGAGATTTTCCTTCACTTCCCGTATGAGAGACACAACAGAAAGTTAGAGGAATTCCAGCCCTAAACTCCCCCCCCCTTTTCCTTTAAAGCATTACTTTAATATTAATTGCTGCATTTTACTTATCTACAAATTATTTGTTGGTTGACTTACAGTATGTCGGTGACCTGGTAAGGCAGCTGACACTCCAGAAATTCAGTTCTCGTTCTGCATTCTCTTATAGGAAATACTGTCAATGCTGGCCCAGCTCTATCACCCCTACATTACCTGTTATAACCATGGAGGTAATATAGAGTGTTATTTTTCTGACAGGCAATGAGGTTGCTGTGCTGTTAGCGCTTTTTCATAGCCACTACCTCTGAAGAGAAACTGCAAAGAGCTCTATGGCAGCCCCATAGAGAATGATCTGGGTGCCAGTAAGAGGTGCAGTACTACCTACTGCCACCAGTTGTCCAATCACTCCTAACATCCTTCTATACACATACAGTGTTCTCCCCAGAAATTGTTTAAAGCGTATCTAAACTTTGAAATTTTACTTTATATAAAAGTGTAGACAACCTCTTTACGTAAGCTAAAAATTCTGTTTGTTTGTTTTTTAAGGGCAACACCCTTTTTATTTGATAGAAAAAAGGGTGCAGCATCGCCCCCTATAGGCGATCGAGAGTGAATGGGAGCACAAAGCCACCCGGGATACCTACGTCACACATACCGGAAGGCTCTTGCGTGCTCATTCTGCACATTCCCGCAGAAGGAGCCTTTTCGGGAATAGGTGCAAAAAATTATTGATCTTACGCATGCGCAGTGAGATCGTCAGGTTTTTTTCCAACCTATGTCTCCCGATCTCGCGCCTGCATCGGGTGACATAGGAGGAAGAACCCAGAAGAAGGGGCGAAGATGTTGGCTCGGGGACGTATTACATGACGATGCGGTACCAGAGGGAAGACACCTCTGGACTGATCGACTGCTGTGTGGGATTGAAGGTAAGTTATTGATCACTGTTTGTGTCCGTTGATTCCTGAACAGATGGAACAAACCGCTCTCTAGCACATTGTGGTCACTAATTTCTTATGGTAATGCAGTAGCACAGTCACATCTGAATATTGTGTAGCTCATTGCATAATTAGTTCTATCTACAATTGGTTGCTCCACCTTCTGACATTCCCTCAAATATTCCCTTCCAGGTCTATGTGTCCCTGTGACAACACTGTAATTCCTTTACTTTAATCTGATTGTATAAACTATATATACAGATTTAATCATAAAAAAAGATTGTTGAAAGTATAGGGTTACCAACAGATACTTCTTAATGTCTCAACATGTTCATTTATATTTAATGCTACTGCATTTTGTTTCAGCTCACGACCTTCCCCGTCATCTTATGCCCGGACCCTATCCTAAGACCGAAGAAGAAAGGGCAGCTGCAGCTAAGAAATATAATATTCCATTGGAGGACTATAAACCATATCCAGACGATGGAATGGGGTGAGCTCAAAGTTGTGCTGTACAAATGCAATTTACTAAAGTTATTAGAAAACCTTATGCATTGACTGAAGCTGGTGTTGTAAAATACATTGCTATAAAATTGAGTTGGTATTCATGAGGCATTGTACACATTATCACACGCTTTTATAATTTGGCAATGTTGTCAATCTAACAAATGCATTCCTATAAAGAAGTTTCCTTTTTTTTTTATTTTCCAGCTATGGAGACTATCCAATGCTTCCTAAAAAGTCACAGGAGGAAAGAAATCCCTATTACCAATGGGACCATTCTGATTTTAGGGTCAATTGGGGCGAGACGGTAAGGAGTTGGTAATTGTATGTTTGCATGCTGAAGAGTCCTGAATCTTTTATTTATGCTTCAGTGTAGAAAATTGACCTCCTGCGACCACCTTTATTATTCACTATTTGTCAGTATTTCTGCCAGTATGGATAAGTTGGGGAGCCCAGCGATTTACTAGTGCCACCTGGGTCGAGGGGCCCCTGGACATTTGAGCAGCTACTTAAGGTGGCTGACTTCCAATTCCTGGCAGCCTGTGATTAGCTATATTTGATGCAACTATTAGACTGATCTGCACTTTTTAGGTTAGATAAACATTTAGAGTGAAAGTTTTTACAAAAGTGCAGTTTTTAAAGTCTGTAACACATCTCCAGTCCTTCTGAAAGCCAAGGTCCTGGCAGGGCAGGGAAGATCTGCATTTGCAGTGCTTGCAAACGCTTCCCCATCCTGTGTTTGCACGTTGGCTAACATCAGGGCTGAGGGAAGAAGCTGCTGCCTTCATGGGGAATTATTTTCAGAGGTGATCTGTTTTCAAAACAGCTAGGAGTTATTTGCAAATACAGCCCAGAATATGGTTATATGAGCACTTTAATTTAATTGCTTAACCTTCTTGGCATGGGGTGGTGACAGTGTCTATTTTAAATGGAAATGATGATTTTGCTGCAGTTTTGATTTAGTTGGGTGCATGTAAATTTTAATATTTTTACATTTGTAAAATGTTCTCTAAAGAAGATAAACTGTATAGCTCGACAAAGGGAAAAGGCACCTAAATCTGTCAACTTTATTGTCAATACTGATTGATAAAAAAAACCCTAAAATAAAATATTTAATCTACTGATTTTTTTCAAGTAATATACTACAATATTATAATCTTGTTTTTTTTTTTGTTTTTTTTTTATTAGCTGCACTGGGACTTTGATATGTACCTCCGGCATCGACTTGATACATCCCCAACAGTTGTACCATTTAATTGGATTGTGAAAGTATTCTTTGGGTTCTTTGGCTTAATGTTTCTTGGTTTTTACCTTGGAGAAAAATTTCCATCGTATGCTCCTGTTGTACGTATTGCATCTTTATATTGCACACTCTTGTATTCGGTGACTTGTCACTAAATGTGGTTAAACCAAAACTATCTGCAAATACCTCCAGCAGACTGTAGTTCTGGTGCTTCTGTCCCCAAATCTTTAGAACATTGAGACAAAAGCGTAACACAACAAATTGAGGCAATTGAAAAAAACGTTCAGTTTTCATTGCATGCCTGATTTAGATGCATTGACATCATCAATAAGCAGCTACAATGCTGGTAGGAGGCACTCTACATTTTTTTTTTTTTTAACTTTGTTAGACTAAATTCTATTGTGCAGAATTACTTTTTCCTATTGCTCGTGTTTAAATATGGTCAGTGAGATACAGAAAATTTGACTGTTATGCCAATCACATGAACGTTTCATTCAAACTGCATTCACCTATAGTTGAGCCAATCAAACTCTGCTAGTTCAGTGTTTTGGCTTAGTTTCAAGTTAGTATTTGCATGTTCTTTTTGAGTATTTTTAATATTACACATTAAAAAATTATTTATGTATCATTTCAGGCTCCCAAGCAGTATCCATTCAACAACCTGTACTTGGAGCGTGGTGGGGATCCTTCTAAAGCACCTCCTGAGGTCAAAAACTATGGGTTCAAATAGAATGGTAGACCCAAATTCCTGCTGTACAAATGCTCCTAATTCAATAAATTGTCACTATTACAAATATTTATTAAATATACATGAATGTTTGTATTCTTATAACAATTGGTAATGTGTAGCATGATAAAACATAGGAAGACAAATTCCAAGTTTGCTAAGATGACTACAGGTAATATATGAACTTCATGGTTTTAATGAAATAATACAATATACCTTTTTTGGTGTAATCAGCAGGTAAAGATATGTCACCAGACAAAGTGTTATTTCCAAACTGCACACCATCAGACTTTTGTTCTGACCAATATCCAATATACAGGTAGTCCCTGAGTTAAGGACATCTGACATACGGACAACTCCTGGCTTCCCTGGACAGAGGCTTGTTGGGGGAAGGGGGCGGTTTGCCTGACTTGAGGAAGAAATCTTTTGCTCTTTTTCAACATTTTGTAACTTTAATGACCAAGACAAATTCTGCAGTTTCTTTTTGCATTCAAAGTACAGCTTGCTCCTGAAATGAATAAATGTCTAGGCTTCATTAGGTTTTTTTTTTTTTGCTTTGTTTTTGATTATCTCACAGTGAGGATTTTTTTACAGTAACTGACACCAGCCTGCCTAATATTATGTTGAGACAAACATCTGTCCTAGTTGCATTTAATAATAATGTACTTGTTCCGACTTACATACAAATTCAACTTAAGAACAAACCTACAGTCCCTATCTCGTTTGTAACCAGGGGACTACCTATAAATGTATCACCCTAGTTCCTATACCCACGTTTGTCCTACTGCTGTATAATTGTCACCAGTGTTTGTGATTCTGTTATTTTTATTCATACAAATACAAAGATGGCGTGCAGTTTAAAATATTCATGAGGAGATTGTTCTTGTCGAGATCCAAAGTTTGTTCCCCATGGTCACCAATTAGTTTCATACTTTCAGGGTTGGTTTGAATCTGATAGGTGTTAGAAGGGGAAATATCCCCAGTTCTCAGTAAGAACTGTTTGATGCATTAGATTTTATGATTACAACATCACGTCAACAAGTGAAATGGGATATTTCCATCAATAATACATGAGTGAATCTTTCACTAAGCATTTTTAGGTATTACATCAGTCACATGTTTCCTCACACCCATAGGACTCTCACTAAATTTCGCATTACTATGGAGGGGAATATGAAAAATATCAAAGGTGCATTGTCCATGTACTGCAAACTCCAGAACTGGGTCGCTCCATGAGGAAAGAATTGGAAAACCTGATATCAGAATCAATATCTAAAGTAATAATAAGAGGAATAAAGTGTTTAAAAAAAATCTTCATTACCTCACTGTTGTCAGTAGAAAGATTCTGATCAGGAATCAGGTAGTGTGTCTAGTTTGTTATTCAATATTTACTAGGTATGTATGAGGCACTAGCAGTTGTGTCACATGAGAGGGCATAATACATCCAGCAAACTATTAAACTGTTGAAAGTTTTACTAATCATTCAACTTCAGCCATCAGATAACCAGACATATTTTATATTTGATGAGACCTCACCAAAGACCCCAATTACAAAGGTTTATAAATGAAATGAAGCTGTATCAGTCAGCCAACCAGTTTTTTGCTAGCATATTTACATGTCTGTTTAAAAACAAACAAAAAAAAAATTCCCTTAACATAATTTAGTAAACAAATTCACGGTGCCATTCACCGTGTAAATAGCCGTGACCTTTGTAAATTATTCCACTGTAACTTTTTTTTACATGCTCTTCTAGCAAGCATTTTTTTTGCTATGGAGTGCATTGCTACAAACCACAGAATAGCCCCGCTTTTTTATTAAATATTATAGACTTGCTGCAAGCTACCTTGGGTGAAAATCTAGCATGTGCACAGCTCTCCTCTTCTGTCACTGATCTATCCAGGTGGATTGTCTCTAGTGACTTGTGTACATAGCCTTAGGAGTATGTCTTTTTATTAGTGGTTTTCTAGGAACAGATGCTAGCATTGCCAACTTTATAACAAGGACTGGACAAGATTTAAATTGTATTTGCTGGTGTAAACAAGGCTTGGTGTACGAAACTAATATGAATACTGTTCATGTGTTTTCTAGTCTGTACACCTATAGGCCTTACGGTAACACAGCTCCAGCCCCTGGGATTGGAGTGCCACCCACATGGTGTAAATGACCCCCTCATTGCTAATCTAAATTAACTACAATACATAACACGGTTAGGGGGGGTTCAACAGGGATTCACTTATTTCAAGAGACCCTGTCCTATAAGAAGTCTTTTAGGAAGGTCAATACCTGGAAACTGAATACTTACATCTGCAGTGCCGCTCCACTCCTGAAAAACGTTCTCTTGAACCCTCAGAAGTGTCCATCATCATGGACCCCAACAGATCCCAATGACATGAGGAATAAGCTGAGGGGACCACAGAGATCTGACACTCCCGCTCTATATCTTAGCCAACGGAAGAGGACCAGTTCTCCGCAATGGATTGGCAGGGGGGTATTATGGACTGTTAGGAGGATAAGTAATAATCTGTTTGCAGTTATGTGCTTTGGTAAAAGACTTTTAATAAATAACATTGTCACAAGGTACGGGCTTGTTCACCCTCCTCTGTGTACATGGCACATGCGTTTCTTCCTATGTAGCTGGCACTTGTGGGGCCCATTCACAGCCACACGCATGCTGCAATGTACACAGGACAACAACCAGCTGCCCAAATATATGTAAGATTCTACGCTGTATTAAAAGATAAAGGTTGCCGCTTTACTCATTAGACCTGTGAAATATAAATTCACATCCATATTACAGATTAATTTTTTGTCTGAATGTCCAGCCATATGTCTGATGGATCCCAATGAAGACAACCACCAGGAATATTAAATAGAATGATCCAAATATTTAATTACAACACATCAAACCCTTAATGAGGAGACATGAAGGTAAGTAACATAGAGGGGTGTATGGCAGGCTGGTGGTGACCCTCAGATAAATGACACATGTCTGGCTGGGGCTGCGCTGGGAAATCACTGTACGGCTCAGAGGTGTCAGCACCCTGGGAACCAGCAGATGGCAGCACAGGCGGCTCCTCCTCCATTGGCCTTGACCCGCCAGCCCCGGCACACAACGCAGGCTGGGTTGCGGCTGGGAAGCTCTCACGCGTTTTACTCGGTGCGTCCCGCTGCGGCCGCCGTAAGCACAACAAGCCGGACTACGAGACCTTCCAGGCTGGTAAATGGAAGCGGCGGGGTGAGGGGGGCCGGGAGACGGGGGGAGTGACGGGAGGGACTCGGCTACCTGCTCAGGAGTTCTCCTACATACCCGTGACGTAGTTCGGTAGTTACCGGTCTGTCAGTGTGATGGGGGCGCCATGGGCGGGGGGGCAGAGGGGCTGACACTGTAAATTGGGGGTGACACCACAACAATGACCCGGGGCAGGTTCAGTCAGTGCACAGATACTGCATACCGGGGTGTGTGACTGCCCGACATTGTTCTCCTTACATGGAAACAGTTACAGCTCTCCCTCTGACACCATGGAGACTGTGTGTGTGTGTGTGTGTGTGTGTGTGTGTGTGTCACAGGTGTACCACACTCTGCTGGGTGTATCCACAACCACTACAACCGTGTCAATGGTGTACCCATAGTTACAATAGTTGTGTATACAGTATACCTGTATATACTACAACCGTGTCTATACACCGCACCTATAGATAACACTAACGTGTATGGTGTACCCATAGTTACTATAGTTGTGTATACAGTATACCTGTACATACTACAACCGTGTCTATACACCGCACCTATAGATAACACTACCATGTGTATGGTGTACCCATAGTTACTATAAATGTGTATACAGTATACCTGTACATACTACAACCGTGTCTGTACACCGCACCTATAGATAACACTAACGTGTATGGTGTACCCATAGTTACTATAGTTGTGTATACAGTATACCTGTACATATTACCGTGTCTGTACACCGCATCTATAGATAACACTACCATGTGTATGGTGTACCCATAGTTACAATAGTTGTGTATACAGTATACCTGTACATACTACAGCCAAATGTAAACACAGCACCTATAGATAACACTACAATATATATCAGGGGTGTCGAACATTTTTTTTGCCCCCAAAGGAATCCTAAATATGAATCGCAACTGGCCTGCCACTGCATTGAAATACCGCCGCTACTACAATTCCCGGCATCACTCACGTCTAAAGACCAGCGGCCTCTGCTTATGCATGGCCCAGCATTGAACTGTTTTATAGACGCAGGGAATTGTAGTAGCTGTGCTATTTCAGTTTCAAGTTTGGCCCGCAACTTTGTCTAAGTTTTTGTCTCACTTTGTATTAGAGTTTGGCACCCCTGATGTATATGGTGTACTGATAATTACTATAGTTGTGTATACAGTATACCTAAAAATACCTACATTGTTCCTAAAAATAACACAACCATACAAATGGTGAGCATATGAAACAATACTTGTGTATATGATATATGTAAGGATACAACAACTGCGTGTGTATATAGCGTGTCTTTAAATGCTACATCCGTCTGTACACTATATCCACAAATATTACAACTGCCTATACTATATATATATATATATATATATATATATATATATATATTTTGTCGCTTTATATACTACAACCATGTATATGGTGTAGCTATGGATACTACAGCACTATGTACAGCATACCTATAAATACTACATCTATGTATATGTGGTGTTGCTGTGACATCATTCTATATATATATATCTATATAAATGATGTATCTAAAGATACCACAACCGGGGGTGTACATTGTACCTATAAATCATACAGATTTATACATACAGTGTCTGCAGTGTAGCTGTAGTTACTTAAGCAATGTGTACAATGTAAAGATGATGCAACCTTGTTATGGTGTAGCTTTAGATAGTACATCTGTGTTTATGGTGTAGCTTTAGATAGCACATTTGTGTCTATGGTGTAGCTTTAGATAGCACATTTGTGTCTATGGTGTAGCTTTAGGTAATACAACTGTATGTGCATTGTACCTATAGATACAACATCCATGTATATGGTGTAGCTTTGGATATGTGTACATTGTACATATAGATACTAGAACGATGTATACAGTGTGCCTTTAGATGGTACAACAATGTATACGGTGTGCCTATGGATACTACAACTGTATGTACACTGTACCTGTAGGTACTACAAATGTTTTTACACTATACAGATTCTCTGCTGCTGGCTTTCTATCCCTGGAACCTGGATGCTGGCGAATATCAGCACAGATAGCAACTTCCCTCCAAAGGTTTACCTTTTATGTGGAATAGTTCCTTGTTTAACTGGTCTTTGCCCTGCCAGGTTTCCAATTCCAATTTCCTGCCAATATTCTCCCAGCGATGGATGGGCCTGGTTGATGCAGAGAGCGGCTGCATTGTTATTCCGGAATACTGTACTATGACAATGCCCTGTACTCACAATATGTCCTCAGTTCTCCCAATCAGCTACTCTTGATGTCATTCCACCTACTAGACCGAGGACAACTTGTGGTGACTGAGCAGTACTGCACTGGAGTATGCTAGTCTGAGCTACATTTTTATTTTCACACCTGCTAGCATCTCATTTGATATTAATTTTTTTATCTGGAGTTGTGCTTTAAAATGTTGTTACTAAGAGAATCTCTTCACAGTGAGAGAATACATTACTGATGATGGTGGAGGGGTTTGCATGGTCAAAAACTGTACAGGGAAGATCCACTATTTTCGAACACAACCTGTAAGCAGAGGCCTACAGAGTCTGATGCTGACATCAGTCATCCTATCTGAATGGTGTGAATGTAGTTCACCTAGCAAATGAAAACAGTTGCCTGACTCCTGAAGGTGTTTTAATATGGTGTAGGATAGGAGATGACTTTTTTCCTGTACGGTGTGAAGATGTCAGTAGAGACAGACACAAGAAACTTGAAAGCACCTTTTGAATATTCTTTTATGGAATATTTACATACAGCAAAAGATGAAAGCTAAAGAGGAAGAAAATAAAACTGAATAAAAATGAGAAGCAACACTTACAGCCTTGTGAGCACAGCTAAAAAAATCACTTAAATGTATACTTAACATTGTCAAACACACAAGACAGGTTGTGAAGCAGAGTTTATGCTAAGTGTGACATCCAGGTCTGTGTGAGTGATCAGCTTTGCTGTGTCATAATGCAAACCACTTGAAGTGCAGGAAGATGAAAGGCAGGAAAGGAACATTGTGAATGTAATTCTGCATATCACAGACACAACTGTAGGATGATTTTATGTTCCTGAGCAGGTTTAGATAAAGCTTTTCCTGTGAGAAGCATGGAGGTAGCATTCTGTAAATACTGGCTCTCATGCTGACCCACTTCCTCACCCTGCTGCTTCAGTACTTGTTCCATATTAGTTCTTGTTCCTGTCCTACAGCAAGTAGCAGGACTTCTTGCTTATTTCTAACACTTGATATGCATAGCGGGTGCCTGACCTCCTGAAAATGCTTGTTGCCTGGTTGTCTTTGTCTTCACTACTGTTTGAAACTTTTGTAGAAGGCATTCACTGGGTAAAGTCAGGGTGTCATTGGAACTCCTGATTTGCATACTTTCTATGAAATGTTAAAGTCTATAAATCAGCATGACAGCCAAACAATTTGCAGTTTTTAATCTGGTTAGGAATTGAATAAAAATACATCTGTAAATAGATATTTGTTTAGTTAGCTAAATAATACTATATTATTAGTTACATTTGTTGAGGCAGTTGCAGCTTTCAGCTCTTCTTTATTTTCCAGGCTCTTATTGTCTTTGCTGAAATGGTGTTTGTGTCCATGAATGTAGATCAGTGGAGGTCAAGTTTCTTGATATGGGAAGCCTCAAGCATGGCCTCTGATGTCGCCAAAAGGTTGCACACAATATTCAGTCAATGTAATGCTGCAAGCGGATGGTTAGAGACTGCAGAAATTGTCCCAAGCACTTGGTCAAACTGTATACTGTACATGCTGCTAATGCTTGGTCAGAGACGGTTTTCACAAAAACTGAGGATATGTTACATGGGACTGCCAGAAATCACTGCTATAACTGTCCCCTTAAAAATCAGTGATTCTACATGTGTGCCCCCAAGAGCCAACATTTTCCTTCACTGGTCTGAGTAATAACCTAGGTAAGGTTCCATGGGGCATCTGGGCTGCTGGTTGCACGAACAATGTTGATCTATAGAGAGTAAAATGTAAAAATCAGTTCATAAACCTTTACATTTACAACTAACTCTTCATTATTAGAGTTCCCCTTAATGGTATATATTCCTACCATGCAAACCAGTGCCCAGGCCTTGAACATTCAAGCCTTAACCTATCCTTAACTAGCGTTTGCATCTGCATTTGCTAGTGAATCAAACATTCCGGTCATTCCTGAGAATAAATTGCTCTTCCAAGATCGCTCTTACAATCTGGGTTTTTTTGGTGGGTCATCAGATGTTTGGGGCAGAGCAGGAAAAGGGAACGTCTTTAATTTTGACAATCACCCTTGCAACACGTTGGGTAAGAACTGAAAGAAATAGGTGTTAATGTACAAAATTCAGGTTATTTGTAAGTACAGAAATCATACTTAAAGAATAGAACTGGAAACGCAAACACAGAGGAGGATTTGTAGTCTTGTGTGAATAAGATTTTTTGCCATACTGGGATAATGTAGTCCGTGTATAGAAAAGAGTATGATCCTTGTGCCTAAAGTGTATCCAAGTCTAATAGTTTTTTTTAATTTTGTCACTTAAATAGGAAGCCAAGTCTACCAATTATATAAAAAGTTTTTGTTTCATTGGTATTTCATTTGACTTCTTGAACTGCTTGGGTTATCTCATGGATGGTAGTTGCTTACTTCTCTTCCGCCTTCTTTGTATTTGTTGTCCTTTTGTGGACAGGGAAAACTGGACGGTTAGGATTTTGTGATGTAGAATATTATTTTGTAAATTTTAGGGAAAATTATCCTGCAGCTCAGCATAGTTTCAGAACAAATATGATACCAATGAAAAGTCCAGTCTGACCAGTAATTTGGTCTGCACAAAATGATATGGCTCTGTGATCCAGGCTCCCACTTGTCATTCTTAGAATGTTCTCAAGTTTGGTCAAGTAGGAGGACCAACAAGTAAATAAAAAAAAAAAACTAAAGAGGACTAAAGTTAGCTGGATGAGAGTATTCACAATATGATAAACTCGCCTACTAGAGTACCATCACACAGCGCTGAAAGATCCAGGCTCACAGTTGCTGCTTTGTCTCCCATTGTTGTTATCCTCTTTACTACTTCCTCCCCAGTGTTTCTCTGGCCATTAGAAATCCTATTTTGGTACAAGTTTGGTAGACTTTGCCTGTCTAAAACACTCAAAAAGCTCTCCCCTTCTAGCATTTACTTTGTTTTAATGTTAAATGTTAATTGTTAAATGTTTAGTTCTACCCTTGATATCTCTATCTCCTATATATCAATGTAAAGTGTTTTTAAACCTTGAGGAACAAGCCACATATGGAGGTGGTAAGTCATTGTTTCTCCGTGGTGAGAGCTGTTTAGAGTACAGAATATATCTTTCTTAGGCATCTGTTTTTTGACCATCCCTTGGCTTTACAGCAGTATATTTGCTTACAATATTACATTTTTATTGTGTGATGCATGTTTGTGACTTTTATAATCTATGTTGCATTAGAGGTATTACTTGTTTACACTCTTGTTCATTACTGTGGTTGTGTCAGTGTTCTGCAAGCGCTTACTTTATAGGAGATCATAACTTCTTCAGTTATTTGTAAAAAAGCCTGGAGATCAAATTTTCTTTCCCTGAGGCCTATTACCTTTTGCCACCCATCTTAATGAATGCAAAGCATACACCACCAAAACTAACTATGCCATACAATTTTCTAACAATGGCAGGATCATGCTTTTGGAAGTTGATTCAAGGTAATGCAATCATAAACGATAACATGTCTACACAGACCTCAAAAGAACCTGCACAGTGACAAAATTAGTATTCTAATGGCACTACAAGCAGCTTGTGAGCAGAGACACATTCACTGTTGTACTGACAAAACCAGAAACATGCCTTCAAAGATGCAGTCGTTGGCATACTGACTCGAGTACTAGAAACACCCACAGAGATTGAATAGGTAACAGAATCAGTAATTACTAAAACGGAGGGGGCTGTGGGTATGGGGTACTTCAAGGAATGGGGACACTGGAAGTTAGGGGGGTGTGGTTGGATCTGACAGAGACTACACATGGCTTAGATATGGTTCTGCAAGTGGCTGTGGGGGGAACTGCTGGTAAGCTGTGTATGGGACTGGGGGTCCTGCTGTTGGCTAGGGATTTATGAGTGGGATTGGGGGATGCTTCCCATGGGTGTGCATGGAGCTCGAGGACTGTTTATGATTTGCATTACATGAATGTCATCTGTTAGTACTGCTGGCCTGCCGTGATACCCTCTGCATTGGTGATTGCATCCCATGATCCATCATGGTGCCCCCTGTAATATTAAACCCCTCACTGCTACTCAGATATGGCATAAGCATTTTATGTATTGCTGTTTAGTTACTAGAGCCTGTAACACTGTTTTTGCTAGCTACTAGAACCAAGATGTGCTTACTTAATTGCATCACATAGCCTCTCGAGCTGCTTATATAAAGAATAACACTGTCTCTGGCTCAAGCATCACAATGCTGAGGGTGTGATATTACATCAGGCAGCAAGCCAGGAGACTAAGTTGTGCTTAGTGAATGTGTGCAGAGACTTTCCATGCTGGCCAGCAGAATTGAATAAAAGTTCCAAGGGTGGGCAGGGTTTTGCTAGCAATAAGATAAGGAGCCTAAAATGACTAACTGGGACCACAAGTGAGCTAGGTGCTGGCCTATGTCACCTTAGTCCATTGTCTATGTAGTTTAGTTTGGCCCTGACTATATTGGTAAAGTTTTAGTAACATGAGCTGGGATATACTTTAAGCATACAAATGAGTCTTTCCACTGACCTGTTCACTTAGGTGTAAATTCTAAAGAAGGTATATTGATGTTTGTTAATGCTGTCACATGGGTGTAAGGGGTAGGATTGGAGCAAAGTTTTATCTCAAAATGGCCTTTAAATTTTTAAGCTGCTTCTCAGTAGGGCAAATCAAAGGGGGGCAACCCCCAAATCTCCAGTATAGAACTCAGACCCCATCGTGCTTTTTCACATACTTTGCATCTTGACATAAGCCTGAGCCTACAATAGGTGAAACAGAAGAACCATCTTCCTTGCCTGTTTACCCAAACTTTATACCTTTGTCTTCTGTATTCAGTTCTGTCTGTGTATGGTGCTGCTTTTCAGGTTTATTATTTCTAGTTGTCAAAAAACCTCTTCTCTCTAGTTGTATACTACCCCTGTTTATAACCTTTAAACCTTGTTTTCTTTTACTTTCCTTATCATCTGTAGTTTCCTAACATAATTTAATTACATCCTCACTAGATGGTGGGGTTATTTCTTGAAATATCACTCAAGCACAAATGTCATGTCTGGCTCTGCCAAGTTACTAAATCAAGATTCTCTACTAGGTACAAAAGTAAAAAGTCACAAACTCCTTGTCAGTTCTCAGACTTCGCAGACTTGAGAGGGTTAGGCTTTAATTTATTTCTACAAGCCAAAAAAAAGTACATTTCCTATAGTGAAATTGTTTTGCCTTTGGGTCAGTGCATGACAAATGTGATTTATTTAAACAATTCCCATCTTTAATGCCTGTGGCTTATTGATTCCCTGTGAGTACTGTGTCCCCGTCCCAGGTATGAATGGTATCTGTCGCCTAAGATGTAGATTTGCCGGAGACGCACAAAACAAATGCCAACTTCAATCTTCTCTTTACTGCCGGTCGAATAGGGACGCCAGTGACAGATGTATATAAAGTGACATGTTTCCACTTACCTTTTGATACATTGTAGGAATGGCAGTAGGGGAAATGTGTTTAGAAGTGTAAAACAAGTGTACAGCAGTAAAGCAAAATTTAGTTTCCAGTTGAGCAGCCACAGCTAAACATTTTTATGAGCATCTAATACATATCTAAGACTGAATGCTGTACAAGACACAGAAGAGACCATTGTGTGTTTACATGGGTTTTCTTGTCAAAACACCCAGCTTGTTTTTCTCCCAGAGGCCCATTTGAAAAAAAAAATGCCTTAAACTGACAAGTACTGTTCCCTGGTCCTTAGACTTTAGTATTTTTTTAACACAAAAATTCTAAAATAAACAAGATGAAAAATCGAGATTGCTTTTTTTTCCACACCATAATTGTCAGCCCTAAAACAATGGCACCAGTATGGCCTTGAAAGAGAAAAACAATCAAAAAGCTCCACCACTGTAGCTAGGCTGTTTATCTTGTTAATCAAGAGGGTCATAATACCAGAACACCCCCACTACCTTGTGTGGTCGTGGCTAGTACTGCCCCTCTAATTCTGGATTTGGCTGCACCATTCTTTCTCGTAAGAAGAAAGTGTATGGTGGTGTTCATTATTACCGGGTATCCCTCGGTCTCTGTCGTGGCTTGTAGTATGTCCCAGTATTCTTCATTGTCAGCTGAGAATCTCAAGACAATCCATAAACTATGTACGCCAGAAAGGTTTGAGTTTATTTTCCAGTATCAAAAACCACCATGTCATTTTTTGCTTGCATGGTTTGCTGTGCTTCCAGTGTTGCTATGGAACGTTGTTATAAGTTGTCATATTTTTGAGTTCCTGTTTCTAGGAATGTTCTCTAAATGCACTTTTTTTTTTTAACATAAGGAAGAGCAAGCACTCATAGCAGTTGACTGTTGGTGGGTGAAATTTGTGCAGCCTATCCCCCCACATTCCCTCTTCTCCAGTTAAGTAGTTTTTTTGAAGAAAATGCAACAATCAGTGTTACCTCCTTCTGTGTAAAGGATAATAATCTGGGCAGTAAAGCAATGGATAGTAAGCTCAGGAGTGGACGCCAGTCTTTTTTTTTTTTTTTTTTATATTCTTTGCACCTTATGGGAATTTTGTACCTTAATATAAACCCTGCTCTTATATGACAGTTTATTTTTATATAGCCAGACTCATAACATCTATTCTTGTTATTTGGCCATTAATTGAACAGAACACACAGACGTCTGCAAGTAGCAAAATGTTAATACAGATGACAATTTTTTTTTCCAAAAAACAACATATTTTGGAAAACTTGACTTTTACAGTTTCTGAATTGTACAAACTAAATCCAATACAAAACAAACCTATGGACAAAGTAGAGTCATCTATAGCAATTAATCCGAGTTTAGGTTTTAGTAAATAGAAAACATCATGGTTCCTGCACACCTTCTGCTGGGTTTAAAACATTTCATGACTACCCTGAAATTCTCCATGGTCATTGTTTAGGGATCTGCAGACTTTGCTAAGGCCATTTGCACTGTTTGTGCATTCATGAACAGTCAGCATCCTCTTCTTGGCACAGACTCTAAATGACTTACTATCCGTAAGGAATAATAACAAAACCTGTTTGGGCTAGGTTTTACATCATTCAAAGCCATATAGATGGCTGGATTTTTTTTTTTTGTCTAATGCTCTACAGTTTTTGTTTTTGCTCTCCGCCAGCAATGAGTCATCCAACAAGCCTTGATTTGTCTTTTCCTTGTCCTCTAATGGTACAGGAAAGGGAGGACACTGCACTCTCTGCAGTCTCCAGCACAAAGTGACACTGCCTATGTGTGATATTTATATGTGGATGAAGTGTTAGAATACTGAGCCTTTCACAAGAACCTTTGGAGGATCCTGACCTTCAAGGAAGCCTTCCATAAGGAAAACCACTTCAACTGGAGTCCCTCCATTCAATTCCATGAGCCATTGAGGTGCGTGAATTGCATTGTGCAGTAAGGTTGCAAAGTCCCCAACTTGTAGCATATACCATTTGTCTGGATTCTGGGTGCTCAGACAAGAATTAAGAAGAGGAATGTGCAGGTACTTTACATTGCCAGCTTTGTTCTTCACTTCTCCTTTCAGTGCTGGTCTTTGGATCAGTTTACATCTGGCTGAAAACAGTAAACTCTTAAGAAAAGTTACCTGATCTTCTTTCAATCACATTTGTTGATTTATAATATGACCACAAGTAGGAGGATTTATAAATGTGCTTATGAAATAAAAAAATATGAAGCCACAAAAATGATTAAGTCTAGCCTAAGCATGGTTTTCGGGAAGATTTGACCAACGTTCTTTGAATATTTAAAAATGTGTTCAACTAATATGTAACAAAGAAGAAGAGACAATGTTCTTTTATAAGATGCATGTGATTTAAGGTAATCGAGTATTCTTTCTGGTTGAGCTTTGAACAGTAATAAATATCTCTAATTATTAACTGCCCTTGGTGCCGAAGAATTTTATTTACTTTTATAATGTGTTATCTTCAATTTTTTACCCAGAATGCTTTGCTATTCTTTGTGTGATTTGAATAAAGTTACCTTGGTATAATGCAAAACCTCTTGCATCAATAATATAAAAACTTGAAACATAAGAGACATAGGATCAAAGATCTCTGTGGGGGTGCAGGGATTGATTTAAAGGCTACTTAGATACTTCCAAGTACAATGAGGTACCCGGACCCAAGCATACTTTTTTAAAATTGTTTTAGGCAAATTCTAGTTCACTTTAAATCTTTATGGAATGTTCCTAGAATGTGTCTGTGCATGGCCGCTTGGTCCACCCAGATATTACTTACACCTAAATATAGATCTCAAAGCAATGCAGCAAGACGAGTGCTTAGATTTCTCACTTTTATAATCTGTACATTGAATGAAACCTACTACAAAACATTGGAGCTCTTAACCTTTTTAGAATGGTTTGAAATTAACCACTTCTAATGTAACTTCTTTAACATGACTCCTGATGAAGTGATTTGTGACCATGTAACATGCTGAGCTACTTGCGGCTCATCCCTCTTTCCCCTCTCACTCATCCCTACCTGCCTGTGTGTCTTTTTTCCTCCGTTTTTTTTCTCCCAGGATATATTCATTCATTTACAATTTCTCATTGATTGTTTTCCTCCCCCAATAAAGTTTTAGGCTGCACTACCAAAGTTAAGGTATGCCCTGGTGTATTAGGGATGAAAAGTCTCTTCTCATCCAAGGTGCAGAGTTTTATACTAGTGTGTACCCACTTTTGTTTGCCTAATATTCTTTTTTTTTATTTTCTGTTATACAGAAAATGAAGCTGAAAGAAATTGAGAGATCTGCAGTCCAAGCATGGAGCCCAGCCAACCAGCACCCAATTTACTTAGCAACAGGTACACTTTAGTATTTGCTCAATAGATCCCTTTGCTTTGCTTAACACTAGAGTTTTGTTCAGCTTTTTACATTAAATACGTGTATGAGTGATTTATTATTTTTAGACATTATTGTGTAATATTTTTGTGTGTATTCTTCCTGTACAAACATAACTTCAGTTTGAATGACCCTGACATATCAGGACAATACATATAGTCCACCAGCTGCATTCCCTGAAAAAAAAGTCATGTAGCATTCTGACTGTGATTTAGGTTATGTGGACTGTTCCAATGGAGCATACGACATGATGTTATAAAGGTTAACATGTTTAGGGTAACCCACCACAAACTGGCATTTTACATGTAAATAGTGGGATGGTTTCCGCTCACTGCAGAGAAAGGTAAGTAGGGTTAATCTTCACTTGAGCAGAAAATGAGGCCACTTTTATAGCCTTCGTCTAGGATCTGAGAATAGTTCACAGGGAAACTGGTATCAATTTAAAGATTAGAGCAGATACTTGCAGGTACCATTAAAATTAACCTGCATTTTATGACTTGGTATTTTTTATTACAGGGTAGATTCACTTTAAAATGCACAGCCAATATAATGCACAATACTGTAGAATTTGAGTTAACACTTTGTGCAGCTTGATAAGCAAAGAATGAGAACCTGAATATCTTTTTGTTGCCAACTTTTTCTTGCAAAAGCCTGAGAACCTGGGTAATGCCTTTTATTCATGTCTGTTACTCTGCCGTAAATAGACTACAATCTATAGAACTGCTATAAAATCATGTTGGTATAAATAGATATTTATAAATGCTTTAGGTTTTTTAACAACCTATTGTAACCCCGTGAAACAAGGAATAGTTAGGCCTGAGTATGTAGCTTGCGCCAACTGTGTGTGTGTGGATAATTTAATACATTAAAAGCATATCCTATATTTTCATCAGCAAATACTTTGCAAATGCTTTGCACAAGATGATGCTTTTAGAACATATTTTAGACATCTAAAATGATTATCTGATTCTAAAATTGCTTTTTAGCAGCAGTGTTTCAACCTTTTTACAATGCAGTGTGAACCCCTTCAAACAACTTTCAGGTCTTCAAGGAACTCCTGCTATAATTACTATATACACACCTCACAGTATATTAGTGTGGTAGTCAAAAGGAAGAATAACTTTTACATCGCTGGTCATTGGGTAAAAATGTCATCCTTACAGAAAGCCCAAAATATCGTTGTTAGACTGAGCTGAGAATCACAAATTTCTCATTGTTTAAGGGGGCCATGTGTGATCACATTTGTCCACATTGTTTTTCAGTGTTTAAAACAGAGTTTTTCAGAGTTTTTTTTTTTTTCTTTTTATTATAATTTAAATCCGTTTTTTGTTTTTTCAGGATTTTGCAGCTGCCTATTATTATTTCAATATTAAAATCATAAAATAATGTATTTTTTGATTCTTTAAAGACAAACAAAAACAGCTTAGGTTGATACATATCAATCATTACATAATACATTTCATATTACTAAATATTTATGTTACTATTATATTGCGTTTTATCATCCTTGACGCGTTTCTCCCGAAGGCTTCCACAGAAGGACATAACGTATTAATGCAACAGTGTCATCTATTACAAAGCAGAAAGATAAAATATCTTGTTATTTCATTGCCATATTAGATTTTTTTCAAATGAAACCATAAAGACAGAAAATACACTTACTTGTTCTAAATTTGAAATTGTACAGCTTTGTTTCTTCAAAGAACAGTCAAGCGTATTATTCTAAAAAATAAAAAAATGTATTTATGAATTGCACTTAGAAGAGTTTTTGCTTAACAGCTATGTGTGCTGTGATCA